>NW_015167529.1:1303014-1310982 GCF_001447785.1 Gekko japonicus | reverse complement strand
CAAAGAAACTTCCTGCATCCTTCATGGAAATGATGTAGTGAGCTACAGCAAGGATGAATGGCCACACAGCGTGCTGGTAGCTTCACACGTAATGGTAAACAGAAGAATGGTCTCCTGCACTTGCTCTTCTCCCTCCCTTTGTATGCTGTGATCCACTCACTCCCTTCCTGCTTATAATTTGCTGTTACATCTGAACGGGGTGTCAGTTTGTGCTTGCCGCTAAAAACCAGAATTGCTCAGTTTGCACTTTTGGTTTGGCGAGCAAATGCAAATTATAGTTTGCTGGTTTGGACTGGCAAAGGCTCCGGTCACACGGGCAGGAAAATGCGGGGGGTGGGGGGAAGCGTGGCTGTTTGCCCCGGGGCAAACTAACGCGTGATTAAGCGATCAGACCTCCCGTGGAGGTCCCATGGGTAGGGAGAGGTGCCAATCACAGGACAATCCTGCGCGCAAGAAAGAAGCGGCGCGGTGCGGCAAACTGGGGTTTTTTTTTTGTGAACACAAAAAATGGCATGCTCCATTGGGTGCTTGTGTGCATCCACGGAGACTTGGGGGGGGGACCCTTTTTTGCAAGGGGACATGGGCGGGCGCCAGATGCCACCAGAAACGCAAGCAGACGCCCACCCTTTTGCCACGCGGTTTCCGGAAACTAGTACCTCTGAGGTACTAGTTTTTTGCCACGCGTCTTCGGTGGGAAGCCTCGGTTGAGCCACGGGAGCGCTACGCTTCCCAGATGTGCCGGTGAGATCGCGCCCGGAAAATCCGCCTGTCTTCGGTCTCTCTAGCATGGCTAATGTTCCATGTGACCGCAGCCAAAGTCTGATTTGCCTCCATATTTATTTATTTATTTGCTGCCTTATTTATTTTCCTCTCCTCTGTTTTATCCTCACACCAACCCTGTGAGGTAGGTTAGGCTGAGAGTGTGTGACTGGCCCAAGGTCATTCCGCAAGCTTCCATGGCAAAGAGGACTTGAACCTAGATTTCCCAGATCCTAGTCTGACATGTTAACCGCTCTGGCTGTGATGCGTGTATACTTCTGAGTATAAATGCACAGAGCTGGGCTGTAGATCACCCTCCCTTCTCCCTCCCCAAGGTCATCTCAATGTTTGTTTCAGTGATCTACTAACTTGAATCACCCATAGCTCATTGTTTTCTTTGTTAATTGATCTATTTGAGGCATAGCTCTTTTCTCTTACTGTAAGATGCGTTGGGTCCCTTTGTACCCACTCTAACAACTATACCTTACAGGCCTTAAATTATGACAGGAAGAAAGAGAAGAAATCTCATCAAGAGGGGAAGGGGAGGAAGATATTCAGGGGGGCCCATTATGCATCTAGCATTCGCTCTGTTGTTTTACCAAACGCACACTGGAACAGAAAAAGATGCAGCTCAAAACCACATTCAAATACCTGATTGGCTATAAAATGGCCATAAATCTATGCAGACGGCTACCATAGAACCAAGAGATCAAACAAAGTGAAAGCGGCAAGCAGTCTGGACACTGCCATAAAATCCGACACAATCAGTCAAAGTGAAAGTGGCATGCAATGTAGGAGGGAATTTCTGTTCCAACGTGGGTTTGGTGAAACAGTGGAGCAAATGCTAGTTGCAGAATTAGGGTTGCCAGCCTCCAGGTGGGGCCTGGAGATCTCCCACTTTTACAACTGATCTCCAGCTGACAGAGGTCAGCTCCCCTGGAGAAAATGGCTGCTTTGAAGGGTGGACTCTGTAGCATTGCACCATGCCGAGGCCCTTCCCCTCATCAAACCCCACCCTCTCCCAGATCCACCCCCAAAGGCTCCAGGTATTTTCCAACCCAGACCTGGCAACCCTATGCAGAATGGGCCTTGGCCTTAAGGATCAAACCCAACCACTAAGCCATGAGCCAAGCTGGAGACCAATTCCAGCATTCTCTGTGTGGTAAAACCAACACACCCTGTGTAGCATGGGCAGACTGACCCTCTGACTTCCCAGTGGGTCATTGCCCTTGAGGGCCACTGGCAGCCAGGAGCAAGTGAAGCTAAGTGGCCTTTGCAGTGCCCACAGTGCCTCAAGGTCTGCCCTACTTAGACCTGGGTCCCTCCCGGCGATGATGCCCACGGGAGGGGTGCTAATGTCCAGGTGGGGGTGGGGAATTCCTTGCCAGACCTGGGTGACTGGAAAGCCTAATTTTAGTGTCTCAGTCCACCCTGATGTGTAGAGTCTTCAAGGAAGAAACCAGGGCTAGTTTTGGGCAGGAACGCACAGGAACGGAGTTCCGGCTGGCTCCTGAGTTGGCCACGCCCCACAGGAATTCATTAGCATAATAGGTCACACGTAACAGCAGAAACTCATTAGGACTGGCTACATTAGGGGTGTGTGGTCTAACATGCAAAGAAGTTCCTGCTACAAAAAAAGCCCAGGGTTTTGACAACAAACGAAGTAAACAGAATAAGAAGGAAAAGATGAGTGTGGTAACATGGGGGTGGGGCCTAATATGCTAATGAGATGTGATGTCAGGGGTGTGGCTTAATATGCTAATGAGTTCCTGCTGTTTGGTGTGGCCTATTATGCTAATGAGTTCCTGATGGGCTTTTTCTACAAAAAAAGCCCTGGAAGAAACACAGGAAGGTTGCCAGCTTCCAGGTAGGGATGATTGATCTCCTGGGATTAAGACCAATTTCCAGACTACAGAGATCAATTTCCCTGGAGAAAATAGCTGCTTTGCAGGATGGACTCTTTGGCATTGTATCCCACTGAGGCACACTTCCCCTTCCCAAAACCTCCCCTCCCTTGACTACACTCCCAAATCTCCAGGAATTTCCCAACCTGAAGCTGGCAACCCCAAGCACAGGCCCTTTTGTTCTTATCCCTATCCCTTCTCCCCAAGAGAGATTCTCCTCCCCATTCTGAAGAATTCTTCCTATTGATTCAGGCTCACCTTTTGAGTTGTGCAGGGCATAATGGAGTCCTAACCTGTGCCTCCCATATCCCTACTTTGACATTAATAAGAGGAACATATGAGAGCTGATGTTTCTGTTTTTCAGCATTCTTCCCCTTAAGCGTCTTAAACAAATTCAGTATTAAATTATGACACCATAAAAGGCTGCAATTCTCTTTTGCTTCATCCTAGATCAGAAATGTTGACCTTCTGGGCATGTTGCAAAGTATGTCTTCTTCACCTTGATCATTCAAGCATTTGGGCCCTGATCCAACAAAACATTTAAGGACATGCTTAAAAATCAGCAAGCATTTCTAGCGTATTGCTGACTCAAAAGTCTGGAAAGTGGTGGGTACAATGTCTAAGTCTGTAAAATGAAAGCAGTTGCATGACTACCAACATGTCTTGTGTGAACATGCAGATAATCTATTATGTTTTTCTTCATCAGTTCTTATGCTTTTTATTTTGTGTACATGTATCACCATTATACAGACATTGTTAAGCATGGTAATTAAAATCTTAGTAATTAAAATTCATTGTATATTGCCTGAGTGTTTTATCTATTTTTATACAGAACTGTTCTTTATTTCCTGATTGAAAGAATACTCATGAAAAAGACTAGATATGTCATAAAGGTAAAGGTTCTCTTGCTCGAAAGCCAGTCGAATCCGACTCTAGGGTTGCGGTGCTCATCTCCGTTTCAAAGGCGAAGAGCCAGCGCTGTCCAAAGACATTTCCGTGGTCATGTGGCTGGCATGACTAAACACCAAGGCGCACAGAACGCTGTTACCTTCCCACTGTAGTGGTACCTATTTATCTACTTGCAATTTCTTGCTTTCGAACTACTAGGTTGGCAGAAGCTGGAACTAGAGACGGCTCATACCGACCTTCCAGAGCCTGCAGTTCAGCGTCTTAACCACTTGAGCCACCGCAGCTCCTAGATATGCCATACTCAAAGAATATTAATGCAAGGACTGTGTATGATAATAATTAAAGATGCATATAAGTCACCATTCCTGTAGAGTCTTGATATAATAATATAAGTCACCATTCCTGTAGAGTCTTGTGATATATTCTTGATTTTGGAACTTCAGGGAACATCCTTTAAAGAACACTCCTGTTTTACACAGGACTGTCTGAAGGGGCATGGCTCCATCACATAGCTTCTGCTTTAAGTCCCAGGTTCTGTCCCTGGCATCTCCAGCTTTTTTTTTTTTTTTTAAAGGATCAGGTAGTAGGTGATTTAAAAGACTTGCTACTTGAGCTCTTGCCAAACATAATTGCCAGTTCTGACCTTGCTAGACCAGTGGCCTGATATCAGGTAGGTTCATAAATGGTCTGATTCCAGAAATATTTGAATATATTCCATAGATCACCTGAAATAATTAAATGTCACTGCATTTTTAGATCTATCAATTTAAACTCATTTTAAATGACACATTGCATCCCTGTGTAAACACCTCAAAGTTTATGCAGCCCCAATCCAAAAACAGTTTTTTTACACGAATTGCCAAAGCTGGAATATGACACCCCTTAAGAAAGTGTGTTTAAGACTGACAAACATAGGTAATACAAATCTACTTTGCTTTATATCAATATTCCCTGTTTTTTTCAACCTTAGAACAAAGAGACAAGCTGAAGGATCTGCAGGATTTACATAGAAGAGAATGCCTACTAAACAATGAAATAATAAACAATAGCTATCTAATCTCCCTGGGCCAGCTGCATTTGCTCTGCTATTGTGCTGAAAAGAAAAGGAAAATCTAATTCATTCAGAGCTTTATGACTCACAATGCCCTGCTTTCTATGTGCTGTTCCCTCTAAGCTCTGGAGTCTTGTGAGCAAAAATTCTCCTTTGTGAGCGACTGGCATTAAAGTTGTGAGCGAGGGATCTGGCTACTGCATAAATTAGTTTGCTCTGGAGCCATCCTTCCTGAGCTAAGACAAAAATGTGTGAGCTGGAGGCTTAAAAACTGTGAGCTAGCTCACACTAACTCAGCTTAGAGGGAACACTGGTTAGCTGTCTCGTTTCAATGTTCTAAGCAGAGCATTTCTTCCATACTTGTGGCTTCCCTGAAGCCAGAGCAAGCTTTCTCTGGATCAAGGCTGTCTCTGGTGTGAGAATGAAGTGTGCCTCCCATCTTAATAAAGAAATAATTAGATCTCACAAGTCTGAGAAATGCAGAAGTACCGGGAAAGATGTGATTCAGTGAAAGGCAACTTGCTTGAGCCTGGGTCTAGTGAAAGTTGAATGCACAAGTATCCCAAAAACTATCCAAAATATTTTTCATCAGACATTGTGTGTGCTATTATCACTGGGCATGTATAAACCATTAAACAAAATTAGCTTTTTAAAGCAAGCTCTAATGTAGTGAACTATGCAAAGGTCAGACATTATTGAGTGCCCCTTTGTAAGCTCCTGGGACAGCATCACACTCACCAGAGTTAAATGTGGGTAAACACAAAAGGCATGCAATGCATTTTCTTCTGGCATGTCTCACCAGGACACACGTTTGTTAAAAATGCACTGTAAAAAATTGCCTTGGAAACATTTGGCAACAGCCAGCCAGCTTTTAGACTCCACAGCAGGAGATGTTTTAGAGACTAAATAAAGCATCTTTTCCACACAGTAGAAGATTTGATTAGGCAGGAACAATCATTATAAAGGAGGGAAGAGTTGTAATACAGCCAAGCCACTAAGTTAGAAACACCACCAAAAATGGAAACCAAAAAAGCTGGAAGAAGCCAGCCCCCGAAACCTGAACTTAATTGGAATAACCAAGACCTCTAAAGCAGAGTTAGAGAGCCGTCTGAAGCAAGTTGATTCGGAGTCCTACTCAGTGGGGCTTACTCCCAGGAAAGCATCCTTAGGCTTGTGCTGTGCATTATGCAGGCTGTTAGATCTGGCCAAAGAAACATAAGAACAAGAAAAAGCTGAATTAATTCACTGGCACCTTCTAAAGACCTTGCACTTCGTCTCGTAAAAAACAGAGACAAACACAAAAACTGAAAGAGTGAGAAAACCACACAGATGCCTTTGTGGGATTGAAGATGTGTTAGATGCAACAACAGTGCTAATTGTTTCTGTTTCTGCTGCAACATGTATGCCCTGATCCTGTGCCTTCCCGCTTCTTATGATGGACCCTCCCCCCCCCATGGAGTAAGGGAAGGAGAGAAGGAGCAGGTTCCCTGCCAGGGCCTTAGGTGCCTCCTGGGACTGCTGCTTGCTGTGGCAGACCCAACGCCATGGGTGGGAGTGTGTGAGGGGGAAGAACAGGGCTGGTTGGCCTGGGTCTGGTAGAGCATCTCCTTGGCATGCAGAAGGTCCCAGGTTCAATCCCCAAGATCTCCTGCTAAGGACCAGGTATTAAGCAACATGAAAGACTTTTACATGAGACTGTGGAGGGTTGCTGCCAGTTTGAATAGACAATACTAACCTTGACAGACCAGTGGTCTCATTCACTATAAGGTAGCTTCACGTTTTGGTGCCCTCCACCTGCGGCATCCTGGACAACAGCCTAGGTCTGCCTAGTGGACATGCCAGTCCTGAATTCAGGAAGATTCCTAGATCCAGATTTAACTGTAGAAAATGTACGGAAGATGTGTCACTGAACTTCTCCTCTGAACCCTAACACAGTTCCATTTGTTAATGAATTGATAATACCGAAAATCTGGGCATTTAAATCCCCCAATATATTAAAATATTTATACTTTTAATTCTACCTCACCTTAAGAACAAATAGAAAATGACCTAGGGAAAAATATTGAACATGAATACTATCCTACAATTAGTTTTTATTATTCAGGGCCTCCCTGTTCATTTCCTTCAATATTTTTCATAAAATAGATGAAAAATGCTACACATGGTTATGCAGGATGGAAGCTTAGCATAGCCTATTAAAAGCTACAAATACTTATTGAGTGGGGTAGATTTGAATTGCCGAATCTTAAGAGCTTATCATAATGCATTTCTGATAGCTCAGGCTAGGTTTTGGAGAGATGAAGTACATAGTGAGGAATGTCCAGAATAAGCCAAACTTGAATAATATCAGCTGCTCCTAACACATGGCTGGGCTGTGTTAGATGCTCAGCATCTATGGGATTTGGCCTTATATTCACCCACAATAACAGCTACCAAAAGGTAAAGTTTCAGATTCCCCCCACCCCCCAAGTCTTGGCCCTCATTTACATGAGGACTTAGCACTAAGGTGTAATCCTGTGTGTGTATGTGTGTTAAGTGTCATCAAGCTGCTTTCAATTTATGGAAACCCTATGAACTAATGACTTCAAAAATGTCCTATCTTTAACATCCTTCCTCAGGTCTTGCAAATTGAGGGTCATGACTTCCTTTACTGAATCAATCTACCCCATATTGGGTCTTCCTCTTTTCCTGCTGCCTTCAACTTTACCCAGTATTATTGTCTTTTCTAGTGAGTCCTGCCTTCTCATAATGTGACCAAACTACAAAAGCTTCAGTTTAGTCATTTTAGCTTATAGGGAGAGTTCAAGATATATCCAGAGTGTAATCCAGACATTAAGGCAAAGGCAGCAATTTAGGTGATTCTGTTGTATCTTGATAGATGATAATAGCAAGTTCCTTGTAATCTTTTAAAGAACACACATGATTTTCCCATCTCAGTGAGCTATCAATTCTTGTCTCTACAGCAATTTCTTTGTGCTACATTTGGTGCAGATGCTATAGTCAGCTGTGGAAATGAATCCAAATTCTAACACAACCAAAAAGAATATTCTATTATAAGTGGGGGACCCACAAAGACTCATTTCCTTCTTCCTATTTCCTATTTCCCTTCCCTGAAAGCTCCCATAGCTTCTCCCCTTTTCCTGCTTCCTTATCTCCTTCCCACCCACTAGTCAACATTCCTTTATCTGTCTCCTGGTCTACAGCTTTCCATCTCCCTGGCAGCCTCTACCTGGGAAAACTGTGGCCTAGTTGTGCGCCGGTGCTAGCCACTGGACCAGGCCCAGTTGCACAATAGGGAACCCCCAATGACTTGTGGGTGATACTTTCCCTTGTACCTCCCTATTT
>NW_015167529.1:1293225-1302989 GCF_001447785.1 Gekko japonicus | reverse complement strand
CCCTTCTGTTGACGACTCCCAAATCCTCACCTTTTCCTGCATCCTTCTTTCCTTCCAACCCACTCACCAACGCTGCCACCCATCTCAAGCTATATCTGTGTACTGCATTTATATTGCACCTTCTTATATTGCACCTTCTTTCACAACAGGGCCCCAAAGCAGCTTACCTAATTCTACTTGCTGCCATTTTATCCTCACAACAACCCTGTGAGGTAGATTATGCTGAGAATGTATGACTGGCCCATGTTCATCCAGTAAGTTTAGGGTTGCCAGCCCCCTGGTCCAGGTGGGAGTTCCCCTGATATTTGGGGCTTCAGCCTGCCACTGGCCAACTGGCCTGCAGGGGAAGCCCCACCCCCAAGCAGGCATGGTGTGCGTTGACATTGTTGGTGCAATGACATCAAATGGCAGTGACATAATCATGCCGGGGACATCACATGGCAACGCTCTAGCATTTTGGCCAACACTCTATGGTAACCACAGAGTTTTGGCCAAAATTCTAGAGCATCTCTGTGCAACGTTGCCACCATGATGACATCACTTCTGCATGACAGTATCATGTCAGCAATGTTGCATGCAGTGATATCACCCTGCTCCCCCCACTCCCAAAAGGCTTCCTCCCATCCCCCACCAACTGAATAATTAGACTTGGCAAGCCTAAGTAAGCTACCATGGCAGAGTGGTGATTTGAATCTATATCTCCCAGAACCTAGTCTGAAATGCTAACCACTATATCACAATGTAAGTTTCATGGTAGTAAATTGGCCAGTGGTTTATGCCAGGCCTGGCCCAGATGAGTCCTCGCTTAAAGGCTGAAACAGCCCAAGAAAGGGCCTTGACCTTTTACTTTCAAAATCAAGGCTTGAAGGCTGGCAGTACTGCATTGAGAGGGAATTCATTTCTTAAAGCTACAGGTACTGCTTCTATTATTTTGGGTTGGTTTTTTTAATTTTATGGGATGCCCTAGTTCACTCACACATAAACCCTACCACCCTCTACAACTTCTGTCAAAGAGGTTCAGGGTTACAGATAGGTGAGGCATTAAAGTTTACAAGGAATAAAAACCAGGATTCCAGGTAACAGTAAGAACAAAAGGAATTTGTTCTAATGGCTATCAAAATGTCCTATCTACTTCAGAGATTACAATTGCTGCAACAAAACACCATTTCCCCATCACATTGGACTCTAGAGAGACTCTGGGTGCATTCAGATGGGTCTCTTCTTCCTCCATCCAATAAGCACACGTTCAGACTACTCCCACTAATAAGCAATATTTTGTATGGGAGCAAAGGAGGGTATAAATGCCTTGAATAAATATTTTGAATAGATAAATTATAAACTCACTACTTGGGAAAGATCCTTCCATAAAAAGGAAATGTAAGTGAGGGGAAGGGAAAGGAGGGGACAGAGGAAAAAAGGGTATCAGTGGGGGAAGAACAGGGATGAGTCAAAGGAAGAATATAGACACTGCTTTACACAGTCAGATTATTGGTCCATCTAGCACAGTACTGTCTATTCCTTCAGTAACCAACATGATGCTACAAATAGTTCACCTTTGTGACACATCTAAAAAAGAACTGGAGTAGGTCTGGATATACCACAAAAGTTAGGCCTGCACTCATGCCTGTCTCATACACATCACACGAAGCTGCCTTTTATTGATTCAGACCTTTGACTTGTCAAGGTCCCTGCTGTCGACTTTGACTGGTAGCAGCTCTCCAGGGACTCAGATGGAGATCTCTCACAGCAGCTACTGCCTGACCCTTTTAGACAGAGACAGGCCTGTAGCCAGGAATTTTTTGCTCAGGGGACATTTTTTTTTATCATGGGGCACTAACAGTAAAGACAAGTTAAAGGTAAAGGTAAAGGTTTCCTTGCTCGAAAGCCAGTCGAATCCGACTCTAGGGTTGCGGTGCTCATCTCAGTTTCAAAGCCGAAGAGCCAGCGCTGTCCAAAGACGTTTCCGTGGTCATGTGGCCGGCATGACTAAATACCAAGGCACATGGAACGCTGTTACCTTCCCACCAAAGTGGTACCCATTTATCTACTTGCAATTTCTTGCTTTCGAACTGCTAGGTTGGCAGGAGCTGGGGCCAGAGATGGGAGCTCACTCCGTCATGCGGCAACTCGGGTCTCGAACTGCTGAACTACTGACCTTCCACTGCCTGCAGTTCAGCGTCTTAACCACTTGAGCCACCGTAGCTCCTAAAGACAAGTTGCATATCACTAAAAATGTTTCAGGTTTATTACTGGTTTATTACAAAGATGCTAACTGTTACAGAACTTGGTTGCCATTCCACTCTTTTCAGCCTTTTGAACAATTAGAGTAGAAGTCGACATGATTGGACACAAAATTTTTCTGTTAATGCATCCATATTGATGCTATTTGTGATTGTTTTCGCATAACCTAGCAACACTAGACTGTTTTTCCAAAGATGGGACATTGACAGTCTCTGTGGTTGTAAAACCCGAGTCCCTCTCACAGAGATGCCCAGGACTGTGTAGGAAGTGCTCTAAAACTTGAAAGTGCTTACAAATATTAACTATTTTAGTTATTATTTTACTCCTCGAAGCACCTTGCACATTGATGGCATGATATAAGCCAGGGGTGTCGAACTCATTTGTTATGAGGGCCGGATCTGACATAAATGAGACCTTGTTGGGCCGGGCCATGTGTGTCATAAAATGTAATGCCAGGTAGCAGAGATATAAAGGACACAAACACAAAGGGTTTTTTAAACTTAAAATAAAAACATGCTTAAAATATTAGCACTCTTGCAATATTTTGTTTATTTAACAGTGTCTGATAACTGATACCTCTTGCTCTGAATTATTGCATCAAAATGTCTATGCTATTGCAATCTTGAGTATGCTGTTCAGGTATGTATCTGTAAGCTGCAAACCTACAATGATGCAGCAGCAGCAGAACTAGAAGAAGAAGCAGAAGACAGCCAGTTCTGCTGCGGGCCTGATAGAAGCCCTCCGGGGATCTCATCCGGCCCCCGGGCCGCATGTTTGACACCCCTGATATAAGCAATAAATAACATCTTTAAACTATAAGAAACTGGGGTGGAGCATGTACAAGACAGTGGTCCCCTTTAGGTTCTTTAACATATAGCAACTTTGTTTAGTGGGTTTTGCAGTCATTTAGACTATTAATAGTCATCTGTGTCTCATAACCCAGCATTGTCAAGGTTAAATCCTGCTTTGACAGCACAGTTCAAATTGCTCAGACCCATGCAGTTCTAACAATGATATAACATATATCTCAGCTGCCTACAACCAATTACATCTTCTCCACAATAGGCCTCCATTTTTTAATTGGCTCCTTCAAAAATGTCTTCCTGAAATGTAGAGCCTTACCTCAGAGGAATCACACTGTCATGAAGAAACAAAGAAAAAACTCTGGGTCAGATCTCTGCAGGTACAAACCAGCCAAGTGTTGTTCAAAGAAAAGGAACTCTGCCAGGTTGCCTCAGCTAGAGCTCTGAAAAATTTACATCAGCTGCAGCTCCCTTTTGTTAGCTCTTTCCACTTTTACTTCATAACAATTCCAGTTTGCTGAAGTGATTTCCATGTGAATGAATCCCTAGGCTTTATCTGAATAGACTACTCTGTTTAACCAGTGGCTTCTCCAAGGGCTCAAACTGTCACAGACATTACACATACCCTTCAGTCTGAAATGAGACAAGTGGTTTTCCTTCCAACAATAGCTCTGATCAGTCTGGACGAGTACTTTAGCCTGCTTACAAGCAGGCCGAAGCAGTATCAAATAACTCACTGAACAGCCCATCAATAACCTCCATTCATACTTGATAATCCTCAAACTTGCTTCACAATTCATTTGTTCAAATCATTTTCTAAGCTACCAGAAAGGTGTCATTAGCCCCAGATCCTGATAAATTGCCTAGAAGCTTCTGTGTATGCAGAGGGAACCCCCCCCCCCAACTCTATGGCATCCTAAAAGACACTCTCCCCCCCCCTCCCAATTTATAGTACGCATTTCTCACTGGGATGCCAGGTGGACTACAAGAATGATTTTTAAAAATCTTTCAGTCAGCCAGTAAGCAGATTACAAAACATGATTACATTTGAATCTAACAGCAAAGATTCCTAACTATTGTGAGCAGACTATGTTCTCAGATGCCAATTCACAAAGTTGAATTTGCAGCTCAAGTCCCAGGGTTAGATCCAGCCACCTTTCCCATTGATAAAAGGAGGAGGAGTCCCCTCTGAACACCCCCAAAAATGATGTGCTGAAGATAATGGGATCTGCAGGGAGAAAAGTTGTATGGAACAGGGGCTGTCATAAGGAGGAGAATTGGGTGAGACAAAGTTAAAAATCTGGCAGGATCTAACCCCCAGTTTTATAGTGAGCTTTATTCACTTGCTGCGGAGAAACATTAATGTGGAACACAGCTTGCATGTGTCTGGGCAACATTTTTATAATAATACACTTCCAAATTGCGCAGCATTTCAACTCCCTTTGGATCAGCAAGTCCACTTCCAAACTGAAATTAAAGCTGTAATTAAAAGAGGTACTGTCTTTACAACTCATGCCAGGGGTTTGTTTTGTGCAGTCATGTACAAACATGGCTAGTTGAAGCTTTCCAGTTGGCTTTTTGGCTTTCCAATGACATTCAAAGTACTGTCATTGACACAGCATGGTTAAGTTTTAGTGCTGCATCTCTAGGTGTCAGAAAATCAACGAGAAGGTTAACCATTGCACTTCATCCTCTGAATATGCCATGCTCGGGATTCTCAGCTCATGTTTTATGTAGGTGGTTCCCATGTGGGAACAGGATAATGTGGTTTCTCCATGCTCATGCAGCTGCCAATACAGCGCAATGACAATGGGGCTTCTACATGGCGGATTTTCCCTGTAGTTTCTCTACCCCAGTCCCCCAGCAGCAGACATGCCCTTCTCCTAGGCCACGAGGGCTTTTTTGTTTTTTGTTTTTTTTTTACTATTTCATATCATTATACCAATATGCCATTATAACAGTAACTATTAAAAGGTTCTATGAATTCCCAGCTTTCATTTTTTAAAAGTAAGTCTTTATCCCCCTCCATTACAGGGATATGCCTTTCCCCTTATATCTCTGGAAGAGTATTCACAGAACCTGTTACATTTATTGGTACAGCAGTATATTGTTGTAATGATATGAAATTGCTCAGCATAGAATCCCTCCTCCAAAGCTGCCATTTTCTCTAGGGCAAATGATCTCTGTAGTCTGGCAATCAGTTGTAATTCTAGGAGAACTTCAGGCAATCCTGTAGCTAGACCCCTTTTTTGTGGGGGGAGGCAAAGAGGGGGCACTGTGGCTAATTTCATTAACTAAATTATATTAATTAATGGAGACTTTCACAATTCCCTCATAAAACATCATAAACACAACTGCAGCCTTTAAAAAGTGAGTGATCTGGTGCTGCATTTAGGAAGTGTTTGTGACTGCAGCAATGAAGTCCAGGGCGGGGGGCTCGAAGGCAACGACAAGCCGTTTCTTGCCTTGAAAACGCCATGGGGTTACCATGAGTCCAACGGAACTCCATAGCACTCCTTCCCCATCCAGTCCCCCGCTCACTTCGTCCTTCCAACCAGCAGCTCGGCCCTCTGCATGTGCTAGGGGTGGAGATGGCTGTGTGCTCACTTCCTCGGCTCTCCCTTCTCCTCTGTCCTCTTCTCCCCCCTCAGTCATGTGTTTTCCAGGCGAGAGAAGGAAACACTGCAGTGAAAGGCTCAGAGTGGTGGCAGCTGTAGGCTTCACAGGGAAGGAATGGGCGGGTTTGGCGTCCATCGAGAAGGGGGCTGGGCACATCTGACAGGGGCTAACCCTAACCCCCCTCACCCCTGGCTAGCTGTGGCCCTGACTTCAGGCCTCACCTGGAGGTTGGTAGCTCTAGCCCATCATGAGCATGCTTTGGACTCATGCACTTCTTCCTTTTCCCTCCTCCATTCATGCACTCCAATTCCTACCCTCATTTCCCGATTATACCATGATTCGGCAGTTGGTGGAGTTACATCTGTACCAAGCCACAAATGCATCCGAAGTCCTCTGCACATGCAGCTTTTCACTTTTTTCACTCTTACTTGTCTGTGGCTGAAAAATGAATGCATTGAAAACCCCAAGTTATACTGCTTCCTTTTGGGCATTTCAGTGCCCACATAGGAAAACTTTTAACAAAAGATTATCAACAAAGCATCCAATCCCATCAATGTCAATATGTTTTACGAGAAAGGTGTGATATGCGAGTAACTTATTTTAAATTAATCTCAAAAAAGCCAGACTCATAGTAAACTGAGACCAAGAGGAAAGCCCCTAACTATCTACTTTAATTCTAGTCATAGTACCACCACCGAGTTGCCATCTTCGACGGTGGATTAGACCTGGAGGTGAGCCAGCCCTGGGCAGACGCCTAGATGACCTAAGAACGTATGTTGTCAGGTTAGGTTTCACAAATGGAACCCATCAAGAGCACCGCACTTTATTTAATGACTTTTATGTTGTTTATGATTGTTTTTATGCTGTTTTAACTGTTTGTTATGGCATTTGCCTCTGTTGTCAGCCGCCCTGAGCCCGTTTGGGGAGGGCGGGGTATAAATCTAATAAATAGACTTGAGGAATAGCTTCTGACTCAGCAGAGTGAAGCAGATTTTTCTGAAGCTGAAATTCTTACTGATAATAGGGAAGAACAGAAGGTGGTATCAGGTTTTAAAACCAAGTCAGTGGCAGAGGCTGATTCTGCATTGGCTTTTCCCTTTATTGTTTTACGAAACCCACATTGGAACAGAAATTCCCCTCTGCATTGCATGCTGCTTTCATCTCCTTTGATCATCGGATCTTATGGTAGCCTCCACACTCCATGCCGCTTTCACTTTCTTTGAGCATTGGATTTTATTGTAACTTCTGCATAGATTTATGGCCGTTTTATGGCCATCAGGGGTGACTTTGCAGTCAGTACGGCATTGCCCCGAGTTATTTGAATGTGGTTTTGAGCTGCACTTTTTCCTCCCAGTTGAGAAAATGTGGAGCGAATGCTAGATGCAGAATCGCCCAGAGTCCAATGTTGGGGGGGGGGGGAGGCCAGCCTAGGAGCCCACTGGAAGCTGCTCTGAGCTTCATGAAGGAAGAGCAGAATACGAGCAAGAGAAAGGGGAGGAAATTACAATCTTCATGTCATACAAATTATTGGTGTTTTATTTACACCACCCTTCCTAACACACCTTTGGTTGAGTCCACAGTAACATGAATGGAGTGGAGCTAGAGCTGCCAGCCCCAACCTGGGAGATTCCTGGAGTTTGGTGGGCAGTGCTTGGAGCGGGCAGAGTCTGGGGAGGGGACGGAGCACAGCTGTGGAGGAGGAGGCGGCGGCACAGAGTCTACCCTTCAAAGTCGCCCTTTCCTTCAGCGGAACTGATATCTGTCATCTGGACATGAGTTGTAATTCCAGCAGAGCTCAATCCCCCTACCTTGAGGAAGGCGATCCTAAACAGAGCTCATGAAACAAGAGTTTTCCTTCCTCCCTCTTCCTGCTGCTATCTATCAGGCCCACAGGGGACCCTCACAAACAGCATGGGAGCAAACTGGCAGCCTGCAGATGGAGGAGAGCAGGGGTCATTTGGGGGGGGGATGCGGGGGGACACCATCCCCCCGGGTGAGGTGCGGGAGGGCGGGGCCTGGAGCTCCCTGCTGGTGCCCGCTGGAGGTCGCCGCCGGCTGTGGGGAGGAAACACTTCTGGTGATGTCAGGGGGTGTGGCATATGCTAATGAGTTATGCTAATGAGTCCCCCTAGCTCTTTTTCTACGAAATGACCTCTGGAGGAGAGAATCAGAAAGAAAAGAACAAAACACGCTTCCTTCCTCTGCCAGTGGAAGTATTGCCCACTTGTAAGTTTTTATGCTGGAAACAGAACACTTTTGTATCCAACCTACTGGAACCAGAACAAGAATCATTACTCCAAGGAAGTCAGCTACCTTTCCCAGTGTTTTAAGCAAATACTGTTTCTCACATTTTAAAATTCTCTCTCAATTTAAATTATAAACTGCTAACCTTCTTGTAGAGCAAATGCTACTGCAGTTCCATCTAGAGCTCATATGTACTCCCAGGCAGAAAACAAATATCTGTCCGCCTGTTTTTACAAGGGGGCTTTCCCCAGTACAAAGTAGCTGTGTAACATTTGGGTGTTCTAGTTTTCATTTCACAGTTTGCTGTGATTATCAGAGAGGACACACTGATGAATGATCAGACATTTCTCTCTCATCCCTACATAACCACAAGCACATTTAGCAACACCTGCAATCTAACACTACAGTGGAAGAACTTATTTGAACATCCAGGAATGTAGTTCAAAGACTATTAAAACTTAAGAGGAAAACCTCCTACTGGCTTCAGGGGTTTCTGGACTGGATCACAAATGACTAAACAATGGTAAACACAAAAATTCAGTGCCTGGAATAAGGCTTTGCCCTCTTTTCAGGTTAACCAAGTGAATAATGAAAAGGCAGAAATATAAGGCGCATAGCACATATTAGTAATATTAGTTCAGCTCAACTTCTCCTAGATTTGAACATTGGAAATTAGCATAGAATTACAAATTTCCTACTTTCAAGAAGTCATATCAAACCAATTTGTTGGGGGGGGGGCTATTGAGGATAGCAGCCGCATAACTTTGCAGCTCCCGGTCCCACAGTACCCCTTCTCCTTTGAAAAATGCTTAAACTACCTTGAAACACACTAAAACTGTTAAGTATGCAACTCAACAACGAAGTAAGTAACAAGTAATTCAGCTTTATTGAGAACGAGAACTGCCAAAGATCACACAGCATCAGACGACACAACAACAAACAACAGTGGAGCATAGCTCCTTTTAAACTCTCCCCGGGATGGGATAGCCACGCCCTCTCACAGTTAACATCCAATCATGTTACATAGATAACAACCAATCATTTGTCTTCCTTCCAGCACAGACTCTTACATTTTATTGGTTACAGACATTGCTTCAGCCAATGGTGTTGTTTCAAATTAGAATCCAGCTGAGGTCTCAAGCTTAACATAGGTTTAGATTGAGTGAATACACAACAAAAACCACCTCCCGATATGGGCAAGAGAGAGCAGATAAGAATTAAAGGGGTTTCCAGCAATTCTCAGACACTTAAGGATCTTTTTGAGGCTGAAAAGAAACGAGGCCTACACAAGCATACTGAAGACAAAATGGCGGCAATCATTAAACCGGTGGACAGCAACATACAGCAGACATCTGAATCAACAATTTTGGATTATCTAAAGACTATGGAAACTAGCCTGATCAATCGTATTGCTACACTTACATCACATGTCGAAGAAATTAAACTCTCTGTATCACAAGCAGTGGAGAAAGCAGATTCAGCGCTGGAGCATAGCAAGGAAAATCAGACAAATATTAAACATTTATCTGAGCATGTATCTACTGTTACAGACTGTTTATTGACTGTGGAAACGGAACAAAAAGCTGCAAATTTGAAATTACATGGATTTCCGGAAGAGGCAGAAGGTAATAAAGATTTAATTTCTTTTGTAGCCTCTTTCATAGCAAATGCATTGAAGCTTGAGGAAGGAGTATTTCCAATTATTACTAATGCAACCCGTATAGGATTTAATTATAAAACGAAACGAAATACTCCACGAGACATTCTTATTACAATACCTGATATAAGAGTACGGAGAAGGATCTTAATTGAGGTTCAAAATGTTAAAACTTTTGTATATATGGGAGAACAAATTTC
>NW_015167529.1:1287953-1293116 GCF_001447785.1 Gekko japonicus | reverse complement strand
ATTACACAATGGAAACATACTGTATGATTTCGAATGGGTAGTTTGAAATGCTTTAATATGACTGGGGAAGGGGGAAGGGGGGAGCTGTAATAGTTTGTAGCTCCTAGTTTAAGGGAGACAGGAGATAGCATTGGGCTATCTAACCAGCTATGTAAAGCTGGTTCCTGTATTTCTTCTGTTTATGTAGATTTTAGAACGTTTAGAGTATTTGAATAGGTATTGAGTTTGAATGGTTTTTTTGGGGGGGGAGGGAAGGTTGTTGAGATACCTGAATAAATGATTATATGAATATAAAAACGTTATGAAAACACATACAAGCTTTGTGTAAACGCTCTTTTAAATGTTTTTATTGCTTTTTTGATATGCAAGTTATTTATGTAAAGTTAGACATAATGTCATCTAAGTTATTTCTGATTGTATGCAATATTTTATTTATACTGTGTTGTTTTGGTTGTTATTGAAAATAAAAATTATAAATGAACAAAAAACAAACCAATTTGTCTGCTTAGAATTCCCAGTGGAAGCCTGATGCATTACAGAGGATTTTGGAGAATGTTCTAATCCTAAGGTGCCTGCTTAGTTCACAGAAAACCCAACCAGGTCTAATGGGATACCACGTAACACAAATGAGAATTCATCTTATCATTCCAACATTTTCTTGTGGTTGTAACTGCCAACAGGATGATCAGTAGTGATCAGCTGGATGTCTTTCAGGGAAAGTTATCCGATGTCACCAACCTATTTAGGAACCTTCCATAAAATTCGAAGAAGCTTCTCTTGTATCAGAACTCCACATGAATATCACTCACCATTCTAGAAGACTAAGGATACCTGAGAAAATGCCTCCCAATAATAACATCCTCCAATAATGTGGAAGGTCTTGTTATAGAGTTCTGGCCACTTATAACCAGGAAAAATAAAATATTAGAACTATGACAGCAGCTGCCAAGAGTCCTCTAGGATCACCGTTCCATCCTTAGCATTGGATGGGCCCTTGGCCTGATCCAACATGGCTTCTCTTCTCTTATGTGGTGGTGAAAAGTGCTGTCAAATCACAGCTGACTTATGGCGACCCCTCATGGGGTTTTCAAGGCGAGAGATGTTCAGAGGTGGTTTGCCATTGCCTGCCTCTGTGTCACGACCTTGTTATTTCTTGGAGGTCTCTCATCCAAATACTAGCTAGGGCCAACCCTGCTTAGCTTCCTATGGGCATTTGGTAAGGAGATTAACAGCAGCAAATTCATTAACCTTCTTCAATGGGATTTGCTTGAAGCTTAGGGACTAAAGCTTTAGAGTAGTGTGCCCTGATCAATACAGTCCAATGAATTTCAGTCCTCTGAAATCAACTCTTCTGGCCTTCATCTTGATGGGCCCAGAAGCCTCTCTTTAAACTAGCATCTAAGAAGACAACCTCTTTATTTTTGCCATAATTATCTTTTTCTACTACCTCCCTCCATCTTGCCCCTACTGTGAAAGAAAACAAATAGAATTAGAAAATAGTGTTGCTGTCTCTGATGTGATTTATCTTCCATTGGGCAGTGACATCATGACTCGCCACTGGAAAACCAATGCTAGGGAGCCTGCCTTCTGGTATTACTGCTTAGATTGCATTGTACTCTAAGCAAAGTTGCTTAGAGAAATATTAGAACAAATTTTTTTTCAAGCCAAGAGTCAGATGATCTTTTGAGTCTAAATCCTCTGTACGTTCAAGTTCCAAAATGATATAGGGGGGAAGTTTTCCTTCCTGTACTGCTTTTGTAATACGTTATATGAAATGTAGAAAGTTTGAACATGAATATTTTATCAGCCTACAGAGCAAGCAACTTGTAACCAGTCCAGTAACTGTTCCCAGTCCCTCCAGGTCTGTAAACTGTAATCCTTCCAGTCCAGAATTCTGAGTACACAAGTGGCGACCCACAAGAAACTTGTGGGATGGTTATCCCATTCCTCCCACCTTTGCTTCCTCCCCTCTCTCCTTACCTCTCACACACTCTCTTGTCTGTTAAGTTATCTCTATCTACTTCACATATAAGTACAGCCATAATCTGGCATGTTTCCAAATAAGAGACTGGATATTTTTCAGACCAGAAGGCGGTTGCCTCACTGCTTTCCCCTCTCTATCTCATCCCATAGCCGCTACAGTGGCATTTGGGGGTGCTAGGGGGAGGCGAAGCTTGGAAAACCACACTCCGCTGGCAGAAGGCCTTCTGCCCCACAGAAACATCAGTTTGAGTCCAACCCTCTGATATACAGAAGAGGAGAACAATGAATTTGGGCTTAACTGCATTAATTAATTTTTACTGACACATTCCTAGCCTCTAGATATGAACTCAGCAGCCTATACGAGTTTCCCTGTATTAGTTTCCCAACATATGACTAACTTCATAACTCAATGAAAAATTCAGCTTCCTAAGCTAAGCACTGTTTTGTTGTACATTCAGGCCAACATGCACATGGGATGCTCTGATATATTGCTGCAGCTGGCAGTATTGCTAGTAAATCAGAAAGCAACACAGACTCACTTTCAGCTTTCTTTGCTTCATGGCTGCACAATGATTACCTTGAAAGCACGAGAATCTGCATTTCGATGTGTGACAGTCTGTGCCAGCAAACTACGCCAACCCATTGGATCCTCCTTGTATGAAAGCTGCCCGGCTCTCAATTTGACATAGAGGACACCATCCTTGGAAAGAATTGATCTGGAACAGAAATTAAGAGCAGATGACAAAACTTCTTTAAAAGCGTTCATTTTTCAGGTTAATATGTGGACAACGGACTACAATTTAATGACAGTAGTTACAAGGAAAATACCTTGTTGCATTGTGAAGCCGGACAGGTATTCTACATCCTACCCAACTGCCTGTATGAAACACTGTTATTTGTATCCATGGATTCTACTGAAAAGGAGATCTGCAAGTATGCCTCTGTCTTGTATACAAAGGGAAAATGGAGGAACGTCACAAAAGGGGTGAAAGCAATCTGCAGACTTTCCAGAAGGGAACTCGTATTTCCTTAAAGGCCTTTAGGGGATTTGTTTCTTGGTACATTATCTGGTTTTGGATGGAAAGAACAACTCTTTGGGGGGTTGTATCCTGGGTGCTTCCATATATAGGATTCACTTTTCATACTGTCAATATATTAGTACAAGCAGAGACCCAAAAGAAACTTGCAAGATGGTTATCCCATTCTTCACACCTTTGCTTCCTCCCCTCTCCCCCTACCTCTCTCACACATTCTAATCTCTCACCACTGATGCCTGAAGTAGATCCCTGCAGAGGCCATTCCAAAAGGTACTGGGGGGCAGTCAACCCTCTCTGAGGGTTTTCCCCTTCACTTCTTGGATTTTTCTGGAGACCCAGGGAGTCCCATGAGTCTGTAGAAAAAGCTGTTGGGGGAGAGTGAGCCCTCTGTTAGCAGAAATAAGTATCTGCACGGAAAACAGAGTTTGGCTATTAGATATATAGATTTATCAATGCTCTGATGACTGAAACTCTCTTAAAGTGATATGAGCATATCTTCAATCTATTATGCTCATAAGGGTGGCCACTTTATTGGCCACCAAGAACTGAAAACAGGTTCATAGAACTCCAGTGACCTTTGGGTGAATCCAAGAAGGGAACATTGCAACTGGTTAACTTTAGCCCTGTAGCCTAATTGGCCAGCGCAGTGGGGGGGGCATACGAATGCCCTATGTCTTATTATGTCCAAGAGACAACTGCCATTCTTAACAGTGACTATGTTAATGCATCTATGGCTCTTCAATAAAAGTGTAACCTTTCTTGAAAGCATGTACTCCGTTGTTGGCTGTGGGTTCTGACACCCGCGTCTGACTTTCTCTGTGTTCCCCCGCCGCCGCCGGTGTTTCTGAGCCCATCTCGTTTTTTTCCTGGCTCCTTACAGCATTGTGGTGCTTCCGGGTATTACTCAGGTTCTGCTGTCTTCTCTAAACTTGCTTTGCTGCAGTGTTTTAGGAAAGATCACAATAAAACTGGGCTGACTGCCATGTGGGCAGAGAAGTCTGGAGCATCAAAACCCCAAGAAGACTACAAGTGAGACAACTTGAAAATAAACATGATGCCATCAGAGAAGCAATTTTGGCTCAAAAGATGAAACAGCCAAAAAGTAGAGATAAAGTAGTTGATTTTGTGTAAAGATTATTCAAGTTTACTGATGAGTGGATTTTAACAGACAGAATTTCCATTCAAGTACTGTACATTAAATCCAGTCAAAAAATGGTTCAGGAAATGTTTAGCCCCAAGTTCACAATACAACACAAAACATCTATGCATTTTTCCAGGACGCTGGGAATTAAATGTACCTTTCCAATCCGTGCAAGGCCTAGAACGGTCAAGGAAATATTTTATATTCATAATTGAGTAGTGGTCCCACAACATTCTATGCACTCCAAAATCAGTTGGCTCCGTGATGTGTCAATCACAAGGTGTCTCTATCCACTGGCTGTGTTGCCTGAGTTCTCTCCCACCCACTGCAGCCTAGGCCACTCTTCTCTGATTGGGCCAGCGTTTCAAGGTCATTTGCATATGGAAGCTGATTGGACTTCAGTCCATTCCGCACCTCAAACTCCCCCCCCCAAGAGAGTTGGAACTGTCAGTTGCATATGGGACCTGGTGTATTCTGAGGTAAAATATGTCCTCACTCACAACACATCACTTCCCCTTCAAAAGAAACAAACCCAATAACACAATCATGCCACACTACAAAAAAGACAGTTCACACCACAAGCAGAATACCACAAGGCAAAAAATGATAGGAAAAGGTGCCAGCAGTCACCCCGTTACTGCCACAGATATGTACCTGAGAGCGCTTCAGAGGATGGTGTGCAGGTCCCAGGTTCATGTTATAAAAGCTGCCTGGGGGATTATGGACCATTCACACACTTTCAGCCTTAACATACCTCATAGGGTAGTTGTGCGGATCATACGGGGGAAAGGAGAATGATGTCATGCAGCTGCTTTGGTTCCCACTGCAGGGTTAGACTGCCCTTTCCCTAGGCAGAGGCTTGGGGGGGGGGGATGTAAACCTGAAGACAGACAGGCAGATAAAGGTAGGCTGATGGTTGCCTGGAAAGGACACAGGGTTGCCAACTCCAGGTTGGAAACTTCCAGGATATTTTAGGGATGAAGCCTGCTGAGGGTGGGGTCT
>NW_015167529.1:1280277-1285043 GCF_001447785.1 Gekko japonicus | reverse complement strand
GTCCTTCCGCCCCCCGCCCAATGCTGCCCTCCACAGGATCCACCCCCCAAATCTCCAGGTATTTCCCTACTTAGAGCTGGCAACCCTACTTTCCCCTCAGTGCCTGTTGGTAGGCAACTAAGCTTGGTCCTGTCACGTATTTTGGCTTTTGGGAGAAAACACATTGGGGCCAGTCCTGATAGGGTTGCCAAATCCAGATGGAAAATTCCTGGAGATTTGAGGGATGGAGCCCGAAAAGGGTGAGGTTTGAGGAGGGGTGGGACCTCAGACAGGTACAATGCCATAGACTCCACCCTCCAAACCAGCCAGTCCCTCATGGAGAACCATTGTTGCTGATCTCCAGGTGAGGGCTGGAGACCACTCAAAATTACAACTGCTCTTCAGGTAGCAGAGATCAGTTCCTCTGGAGAAAACAGTGGACTCTGTCATTATACCCTGCTGAGGTCACCACAGCAAAATGACACTGTTTGCCCAAAGCCGGGGCACTCTCCCAGAGCCTCTTTCTAGATCTTGTTGTATTTATTTCCACAACGGGCATTATTCCTAGTATTTTATATGTGAATAGTGCACGAAGGGGTTTTTCATACAAGAATGCTCTTGCTGCTGCTAATTCTCTCCAAGTTATGAAAAGATCTCTCAAGCTATTCATGACCTCATGCTTCCTGGAATTTAGTAAAGATATGGGAGAGCGCAACTGCTGTGATTTCATAGCAAGAAGAAAGGCATTGAGCAAAAGAAGCGTATCTTAATGAAGCAGCTTCATAAGGAAACATCCGTAGTTCAGAGAGCCACGTCACACATTTCATTTCCATACAATTAGAACAGTTTACATTAGTAAAAATGCAAAACATGAATGCAACAAAATATGCATCATTTACTTGAGATTGAATCCACATTTACATTTGACTTTGTGTATAGTTTATTGAAATGGCTCTCCTTTCTCCGATTCTTACATTGTGAAGGTACAAAGATTGTTCCTTCTATTTTTGGAAGGCAGATGCAAATTATACAAATTCTGTTCTGATCAGGATCAAGAAAAGCTCCTCATAGATGAACAGGGTGACGTCATCGCGCTGGGTACATCAAGTCATTAATATATAGGGCAAAGAGAAGGGGGCCAAGACGCAACCCTGCTTGACTCCTTTCATGGTGGGAATAACATTTGTTAAGTACATCGGCCCGATTCAGGCACTTTGGGGGTGGAGTTCCCCCCCCCCGGTGGCCAGATCCGGAGCAGACAAACCACCGCCCCCCGGGGGGGACCTGGCAGCCCTACTTGCCAAACTGCAGATGGTGGCTGGAGATCTCCTGGGACTACAATTTATCTCCTGGCAACCGAAATCAGTTCATCTGGGAAAATGACCACTCTGTAAAGCGGACTCTATGGCATCATACCTCATTGAAGCCCCTCCCCTCCCCAAACTCTGCCCTCCCAGGCTCCAACCTCCCCCCCAAATCTCTGTTTATTTCCCGACCCAGAGCTGGCAACGCTGTATGGGGTAGAGGGATGACTGCCTCAAGGTCTGGTGAGATGGTAGCTTCCTCATGAGCTGAGGCATCAGGAGCAGGTAGGGTTGCCAGCCTCCAGGTGGGGCCTGGAGACCTCCCGCTTTTACAACTGAGCTCCAGCTGACAGGGATCAGTTCCCTTGGCCGCTTTGAAGGACTCTATGGCATTGTACCATGCCGAGGTCCCTCCCCTCCCCTAACCCCGCCCTCTCCCGGATCTCCCCCCAACTCTCCAGGTATTTTCCAACCCAGACCTGGCAACCCTAGGAGCAGGTCCCTCAGCCAAGGCCTCAGAGTCTAGGGCTTCTGAGTCCAATCTGGTGACTCTGGACCTGGGCATCACCTGATCTTCTTTCAGGGCAGCCTTTCACTTTTCCCATTCATCCTCTGAGAAGTCAGGTCCCAAATCTGTGTCTGGCCCAAGAGGGGTCACAAGACTTACTTTATACCAAACCAAATGAGTAGGGGAACTACTGATTGTTTCTGGAAAGTTTGCTTACTCCAGTTTTCTTCCCCATATTAAAAACCCTAACTTTAGATGTTCCACACCGCTTTCCAAACTATCATTGGCCCATTGCCCAGAAAAGGGTGTGGTAAAGTGTGGTAAAGTGAGTGTATGCGACTTACACCCACTCCCCTATTTCCCTCTGAACTGTTTGCCACAGACTGTGTAGCTCCAAAGGTTCATTTGTGATACATTGTATATTAAAGGGCTATACAGCCAACCTATAATTTTATTTACCATCCATCAGCTTCAAGGCAATGATATGTAAATGCTGTTACTTGACTGCAGCACAATAATGCAAGCCAGTTAATGGTACAGTTCTCACATGGAGGACATACTGCTTACCACTGCCTTAGGACAAAAAGGTCAGAAGGAAGAGATTGTGAGCACTTTCCTTGAGTCTATGTTGCACTTTAGCACCTCCTTGTGGCTCCTACCATTTACTGAACAAAGTTTGAGTCCAGTGGCACCTTTAAGACCAACAAAGTTTAATTCAAGGTATAACCGTTTATGTGCATGCACACTTCTTCAGATACAGTGAAGAAGTGTGCTTGCACATGAAAGCTTACACTGAATAAAACTTTGTTGGTCTTATTTATTTATTACTTATTTATTTGATTTTTAAAGGTGCCACCAAGCTCAAACTTTGTTCTGCTGCTTCATACCAACACAGCTACCCACCTGAATCTAGCATTTATTGTCATTCTTAATATTTTGAGGAGGGTTAGTGTGGGGAAGAAGTGGTTGATGTATTTAAAAAAATGATGTTTTATAGGATAGAATGGAGAAGGGACACTTCTTCCCACTTCTTCACTGGGGAAAGGACATAGGTCACTGGTAGAGTACATGCTCTGAACTCAGAAGATATCAGGTCAGTCTCTGGTATCTCCAATCAAATAGGAGAACAGGAAGAAGATAGCGGCAAATGTTTTCTGCCTGAGACTTTGGAGAGCCACCGTCAGCCAGAGCAGAACAGATCCATCGAAAGTCTGAATGTAAGGCAGCTTCATGTATCTATATGCTCTTAGGATCTCATATGGATGTGAATCATTTTGATAGTATAATTTTATACTATTCAGATTTATAACTGGTTTCTTTTAGCAAGATAGATTTGCTAAGACGACAGTATTCTAATTCTGAGAGCAAAAATGTCACTTGTCAAAAAGCTAAAATTAATAACTCCCATAACAATTTCTTTGTCATGTCTACTTTTTTTGTTTTTGTTAGCAGCAACAAGAGGAGTCATGTTCAATTTTAGTAAAATCTAAGCTGTGCTGCTGTCAAAATAATGAATACAGACATTGCACCACTTGCTTGATATAGATGATCCTAGAAATGCTTTTCCCTACCCCAACTCTATCTGGTTATATGAACATATGAAGCCGCCTTATACTGAATCAGACAATTCATTGCTCCATCACGGTCAGTATTGTCTACTCAGACTGGCAGCAGCTCTCCAGGGTTTCATGCAGAGCACTTTTACTTCACCTCCTACCTGATCCTTTTAACTGGAGAAGCCAAGGATTGAACCTGGAACTTTCTGCATGCCAAGCAAATGCTCTACCACTGAGCCACAGCCCCTCCAAGGTTGTAGACTTTTGCATGAATGTTCATAATCCACACTTTGGTCATTGCACTTATCATATGGAAAAATTTAAATATACCTTCCCAGAGGGTTAACAAATAAAAGCAATGAATCTTATGAACTTAGTTTCCAACTACTTTTCTTCAAATCATCTTAATTGTTTTCTAAAACAATATACAGTTTACTTTTCCGTGCTGACGCAAACCAACATACTGATGTTCAAATAAGAACAGAATATTACAATTATCACCATGTTAGAGGATGTTCCAAGTATACAGCATATGGAAAACTACAAGAAAAACACTCTTATTTTAACATCTGTGAAAAGACCCTAATACAGAATAGCTGAACACCTCCAATAAAACATTTTAAATCTTGGAATTCTGTAAAACACTGAGAATTATACATGCTAGCTCAATCAAAGCCTTTTCTTGGTATACACCTACAACAATAATTAGTCAATTAACACAATTTTATAACTAGAAAAGGCTGCACAGCATACTAACAAAAGGACACCAAACATTGCTTACCACTCAAATCGGCAGTCATGTTCCACAAATATAACCTTGATCTGAAATATCCTCTTGTTGAAAGA
Source organism: Gekko japonicus (assembly GCF_001447785.1). Taxonomy (NCBI): domain Eukaryota; kingdom Metazoa; phylum Chordata; class Lepidosauria; order Squamata; family Gekkonidae; genus Gekko; species Gekko japonicus. The sequence continues at coordinate 1,280,850 of NW_015167529.1, read as the reverse complement.
TACACCTTGAAAAGACTTTCCAACCAGTCAGAGATCATACCTGCTCAGACGTCAACAGCTAGTGAATCAGAAACTGATTGTTCCTTTTGGCTTCTTCCTGAACACAAAAAAGAAAAGAAAGGCTCATTCCAAGCAGATTCATATCCTTCTTTGACAGCTTTTAAGGAGCACTTTCAAACTAAATATAAAATGTTCCTGCTGCCTTTGTTAAGAAGGTGCAATAAAACAAATACAGCCTTGAATGTTTTTCATTTGTCCCCACGTGGAAAGTAGGAATCCCCTGCATTGAAGGGGAACATACACATGAAGTTGTGCTCATTCCGAGCATGATCTGTTGCTTTCTCCTTTAATCCAGAGGTTAAAAAGAAACTTATTTTAGTCCACCTCAAAGAGGAAGATGTGGAGTGGCTTTGGGAAAGAAGGTCCATATGGACATTCCCTGTGTCACCACTACAAGGAAGGGGGTAGAGCTAAGCTTCAGTTTCAAAATGGTGGCGGGACAGCTCAGTTCCATGTGCCCTATTTCGTCCCATCCAGAGCCTTTTAAAGAGCTTTTCCCTTTTCCCTGCTGAA
>NW_015167529.1:1277474-1279648 GCF_001447785.1 Gekko japonicus | reverse complement strand
AATGTCTCAGAATGGCTTGGCAGAGAAAGGGAAAGTGGGGGGAAGGAGGTGTTCAGGGCTGTGGGGGTCCCAATGTGATCTTTTATGAAAGTGCAAAAGGGAGTGAAGGGCAGTGGCAGCAGCAAGTGGCAAGGGAGTGTTTTCATGCCCCCGTGTGGGAGCAAAACAGGTTATTCTTGCCAGCTACCCATGGGAAGACCAAACTAATGTGTAAGCTCACAGAAGGCATAAATCTGACAAAAACAAGCAGACTGATGCTATGCGTGTTTACTCCAAAATTTGTTCCACTGAATTAAATAGGTCTTTATTCTAGTAACCCAGATGGAGGGCAACTGAACAGCAATACTCTATGGTAGCCCCCCCCCCCAACCCCCAAACACTGCCCTTTGGGGGAAGTGCAGAGCACAACCTCCCCGTGGAAGCAACCAGCGGCAAATTCCTTCAGCACAAGCAGCATCCACCTTTGAATCTTAAATTAGTTTTACAGAAGAGACCTCATGGCAATATAGAACATTTCCACCACTTTAAAAATCCTGAGCCAGATTTCAGCAGAAGGCTGTTTCTTCTTGCCAGCTGGAAATTTCCCACTTTACAATTTTCAGATTTGTAACTTAAGCTAACAGATCCAGAAAAGGTTGAGCATCATGACCAAAACCCCATCTGCTGCTCTCCCACCAGAGCTAGATATAGCTATTCAGCAATGTCTTCACTCCTTCTCCAAATCCAAAAGCCATGGACATGAACAGTCTACCCTATCCTTGTTTTCTCAAAAGTAAGCCTAACTGAGTTCAACAGGATTTATTCCAAGCGAGTGTGCCTGAGGGTGCAGCTTTAGGCTGAATGTGTTGATAAAAGAACGCATGAGCCTGAATTTTCAACAGAGTTATTAAAAAAATCACAAAGATATTGCATTATTTAATCCAGGGATTCTCATGCTTAATTAAAAATTAATTAGTCTGAGCCTCTCCCAAACTACCTCTGAAAAAATAAGAACAGATCCACTTGGCTGGCAACGTCCACTATCATTTTGGATCACGGGAGGTTCTTTGTAGCATCTTAAAGTCACTAGAGATATTCAACGGAGGCAACCTGCCTTCAAATATAGGTGGTCTGTCCTCCAATAACAAGTATGTGTAAAGGGGAAGCACATACTCCAAGTGAACAGCCATATTCTATGCAAAAAGTCATACTTTTATGGTAAGCCAAAACTATGTTAGGATTAATGTCAAGATTGGGTGAATGTGAAAAATGCATTTTTGGACATATATCAGAAAATACTGACAACCATGTTTACAGTGCAAGCTTAAGCAGAGTTATATCCTTCTAAGCCCATTGACTTCAACTACACTTAGAACTGTATTGTAGGGCAGTGATCAACATTCACCTATGTTATCTCTGTGTTTTCAGACATTTACTACGTTTTGAATAATCACTATAATGTAATATATAGCATAATAAGTACTACCCGTCACAATAATCTTGGGGTTTTTAATCACCACCTATTTGCGTGCTCACACGTTTGAAAATAGAGTCAAGCATCTTACAAGAACAATGTGGGCCATTATTTCAAAGTAATTTTAGCATGTAGAACTACGCCATGCTGCTGGGGCACAAGAATTAACACATTTCGTTTCACAGAAAGAAGTCATTGTCTGCCGTCAGCACTGTAAAGCCTTTGAAGTTATATTTTTGAACTTCCTCATGTTGTTGCTCCTGGAGAGTGATGAGCCTTGGAGGTAAATTTTGTGTCCTGGGAGAGAGAAAGAGATAACAGGTTTTACACAGCCTTTAAATCTCAAAGAGTTCATCACAAATGCTACGGTTTCCCTGAAAAATTCTTATAATGGAAGAAATATTCCATGTTTTTAAGTGATTTTTTTTTTGCTGCTTCTAGAAAATTTGACCATTTTAAATTATTAGTGTGGGTTATGAGGAAATATAAACATTGCCTGCGATCACACACACAAAATAATCCACTTTCAATGCACTTTCAGATTGGATTTTGCCAGTTCACACAGTAAAATCCAGTTGAAAAGTGCTTTGAAAGTGGATTGATAGTGGATTATTTAGTGTAGGCCTTGGTTCCTGCCAGTGCGCACCGGAGCACCGCTCCGCCAGTCAGGAGCCCAGAGGGCGGGCACATAAGCCCCGCCCCCTACTCCCATGAGCCATCA
>NW_015167529.1:1264225-1276459 GCF_001447785.1 Gekko japonicus | reverse complement strand
GGCCCCCTGGTTCAATGTTTCTGAAACATGGCGGGTATCTTGGGGAGAGGCTCCAGCAGCTACCCTGCGATTTTGGAGCCTCTCCCTCAAACCCCCTCTCCTCCAGCCCCCAGAATATACCCCATGTTTTTGCCATTGACTTCAAAGGCCCATAGGATATAATGGGGCCGAACTGCGGGAAGCCGATTCCGATCAGAAAATATGAATGGGCTCGCAGCAGCCTGAAAGGGGTTTCTCTGGCCGGGGGGTGAATGGGGGGGTTATTCTAGCCCAGGCCAGAGTAACCCCGGGGTTACTCTGGCCGGGGGGGTGAATCTGGCCTGTTACAGCCGGCCAGATTAACCCGGGGTTACTCTGGCCGGGGGGTTAATCCAGCCTGTTACACCGGTCTTGGTCAGACTAGAATCTAGGGGACCGAGGTTCAAATCCCCACTCTGCCATGGAAGCCTGCTGGGTGACCTTGAGTCAGTTGCACACTCTCAGCCTAACCTATATCGTAAGACTGTTGTGACGATGAAATGGAGGAAAGGAGAACTATGTAAACTGCTTTCTCACCGCATTCGGGAGAAAGGCAAGGTATAAATGAAGTAAAGAAACAAACATGATTCCACTATACAGATGTTACTGCTGTTGACTCTGCTATGGGATAGCATGAGCCACACTGCACTGGTAATATCTTGACTGGGCCTCCATTTTGAGCAATCACAGGTCAATGCATTTTGAGCAGTGAGTATGTTCGACCTTTTGTTGCCATTAAACCCCCTACTTCCATCTTCCCTCTGGACTGCTTTTTCTTCTGTTGTTATCTTGTGTTACTGCACTTGATGAATCACTCTGTTGTAACTAAGCATCCACCTGCAAGCCCTCCCCCCCCCCAAACATTCATCCTTCGATTTATATAAAGCACATAATGCCTGTTCCTTTAATATGTCTGTATTTTCTTGGATGTATTCACATCACTTAGACATCTGTTTTCTTTGCCTTTTAGCATCCTGTTTACATTAGCACCCTGGCTGTCCTGATATTATAAATCCCAGTGGGATAACTGATTTTTGTTTCAACTGACAGGACAATAGGGCTCTTTGCAAAATCAGCACAAAGAAAAACCAATTTCATCACTTTTGTGAACGCTTGTTTATTTCTTCATTTACAAAGCCATGTACGGATAAAAAAAGATGAAAACAAAAACTAGAAATGTCACAGGGAGAATTCACAACACAGCAATGGCAATGAAAGGGCAGGAACCAAGAGATGTTCTTTAAGTGGCTGTCCTGCACAGAAAGGTTTTCAAACTCATTCCCCCACAATTGGTGAAGACTGAACTTAACACATTCCAGAGCTTGAGGCTACCACACGTAGAGGCCAGTGTGACTTCCCTACAAGATGGAATATGAAACAGGACAACTGCAACAGTCCTTAGAGGGTCATTTGGGAATAGATGCCCATGATTCAAATCATGTAAGAGTGTCAGCTAAAGCCAGTACCTTGGTTTGACCGAGGAAATATATAGCAACCAGAACTGTTGTTTCAATGTAATATGATCCCAATACCTGCTAAAACTGAAGATATCAAACCGTGTCCATGGGCAGACCCATAATCACCAACGGCCTAGAGGTGGTGTTCTGTTCCTGCTGCAGTGACATGACACAAATGATGGCTGTTGATGCCGTTAAGTGCCCAGGAGTTAACTGAAATGTATGAATGAATAAATGGAAATGCTAGCCCCATAGGGTAACTTTAGCATTTAAATTGAAAATCATGGGGAATAATCAAGATGTTGGATAATCAAATTTTGCATACTGGGTAATTTTGGATACTGCTTGCTTATGTAGGGGATTGTGCACAGATTGTGCAAGGATTCAGAGCAGATCATTTAGTGTACAGGTGGAGTCAGAACGGAGAAGCAAGAATGGAAACCCAGAGAGTCGTCAGAATAAGGGAGCATTATGCCAGGGGGATGAGGAATGTATGAACATGCTTTCATTCCAGCCGGACACTGTGGGAAGTAATAGGACATGGAGAATTGATGGAACAGGAATAAAAGTCTCAGGAGCAAGAGTGGAAGCAGGAACCACATGGTGTTTAGGGCTGCCAACCTCCATCTGGGGCCTGGAGATCTCCGGGTATTACAACTGATCTCCAGACAATCGGGATCCGTTCCCCCTGGAGACAATGGCTGCTTTGGAGAGTGGACTCCATGGCATTGTACCCTGCTGAAGTCCCTTCCCTCCCTCCCTCCCTCCCTCTCCAGTTCCTGGAGATTTAGGGGTGGGAGCTTGGGGAGAGTGGAGTTTGGGGAAGAAAGCAGGTTTGCCAAGTCTTGCTCTATGGCAGGAAACCTCCCAGCAATGCACCTTGTTACCCACCAGTGCCTCAAATGCTGATGGGGGTGTGCGTGTGCTGGCATCATGCTAGTGTGTGACCCCACTTCCAGCAAAACATTTTTGCAAATCCTAGAGAGCCCTCCTCTGATGTCATGACAGCATTCAGTTTTTGCTGAAAGTGACATTGCACACCAGTTTGAGGCAGTGCTCCTGTGTGCACTTGCTAAGATTTAGAGGGGGGGGGAGGAGGCCATTATGGTTACCACCCACAAGGTGGCACCTGGAGATCACCCGCTATAACAATTGATCTCCAGGTGAGCAAAATCAGTTCCCTGGGTGAAAATGGCCACTTTGGAAGGTGAGCTCTATGGCATTGCACCCTGCTGCAGACCCTCCCCTCCTCACACCCACCCTCACCTGGCTCCTCCCCCAAAATCTCCAGGCATTTCCCAACCCAGAGCTGGCAACGCTACAGGCCATGGTCTGGTAGTCCTAGGGATCTCAGCGGGGTATATAATGTCTTATAGTCTACCCTCCAGCGCAGCCATTTCTCTGGAGGAACTGACCTCTGTAGTTTGGAGACCAGTTGTAACCTTGGGAGATCTCCAGCCCCCATCTGGAGGTTGGCTAATTTAGGTGGTATAGATTGTACTACTTCCCTGCCAACCCTTAAGAGGTAAGTAGAGTAGGTGAGCACATGATCGTGTCCTCTGCTGTTCCCCCCTGCCCTAATGGCTCTGTTCCATGTCCTTTGCCTCTGGACAGCAGTGGGAATTGGGCCTAGGGTGAAAAAATAATGGCGGCAGTAGCAGCTGCTTCTCCTTTCCCTCCTTCCCACCCCTCCCTTGCTTGGTAGAGGGACCATTTGAATGAGCACATGAGCAGAGACGGCCGCAAGGAGAAGCAGCACCTGCTGCTGGCTACCTGCTCAATTGTCTAGTGTGGACTGGATGGAATAGCTGCCACTGGAACCCACTGCTGGGCTGGGCCCGGTCTCTACCGATGCTGCTGCTGCTGCTGCTTGTTCTCCTCATCAGCATGCCTGTGCTCCACTTCTGAGCCAGAGGAGGGTCCTGTTCCTGTTGGTGGAGGCCCTCTGCCAAACTGTGGGGCATAGCAGGTGCCCAGCCATGCCTATCTCTGTCTGAGGTGAGCTTCAAGCTGGTATCACTATTACATTTATACCCCTTGCCTCTTCCTTTACAAAATAGGGACTTGCCAGCTCTGGCTTGAGAAATTCCTGGAGATTTTTTTGGGGGGGTACCTGGAGGTGGCTCAAGTGGTTAAGACGCTGAACTGCAGGCTGTGGAAGGTCAGTAGTTCAGCAGTTCGAGACCCGGGTGCCGCATGACGGAGTGAGCGCCCGTCTCTAGTTCCAGCTCCTGCCAACCTAGCAGTTCGAAAGCAAGAAATTGCAAGTAGATAAATAGGTACCACTTTGGTGGGAAGGTAACAGCGTTCCGTGCCCCTTGGTGTTTAGTCATGCCGGCCACATGACCACGGAAACGTCTTCGGACAGCGCTGGCTCTTCGGCTTTGAAACGGAGATGAGCACCGCAACCCTAGAGTCGGATTCGACTGGCTTTCGAGCAAGGGAACCTTTACCTTTACCTTTTACCTTGAAGAGGCAGAATTTGGGGATGGGAAGGAGCTCAGCTGGGATGTGCTGTCAGATTGCCAGCTCTGGGTTGCGAAAAACCTGGAGACTTGGAGGTGGAAACTGGGGAGGTGGGGTTTTGGGGAGGGAAGGGACCTCAGCAGGGTACAATGCCACAGAGTCCCCCCCCTCCAAAGCAGCCATTTTCTCCAGGGGAGCTGAGCTGATCGCTATTATCTGGAAATCAGTTGTAAAAGCAGGAGATCTCCGGGCCCCACCTGGAGTTTGGCAGCCCTAACCAATATTGCTTAAATGGTTAACATCACTCATATTTGCTACCTGGAGGTTGTTTGCACTCCCTTGTGTAGCAAACTAGACTTAAGCAGTCCTTCCCCATAACTTACTAAACACCTGCATTTTATCATCTGTTTAGCAATGAAATTCATATCCACTCCTAAGAATGTTAAAACTGAGCAAAAAAAAGAAAAAGATGCGCAGAGAAACCAAGAAGAATATTAAAAGATTTTTTTTTCATTTTTGCCCTTTCTGTCATGTCTTTATTAATAGTTTGGGCCCTTTGAAAACGTGCTCTATAAATACTATGTAAAACTGTTGTTTTTATTATGTTGAACTGGATGAGGCCTTTGACTGATGAAAGCTCACATCCTTTTGCATTAGCAAACTGAATCGTACAAGTGGTTCTTCTGAGAGAGATGGAGGTTAGAAGAGCCAAGACGGAGAACGCATTTCATGTGAGGTGGGCAGACTGGAAGAAAGCACAAAGACAGAAGAGTGGGTGAGTCAGACAAAGAGTGCTTTGAAATAAATGTTGGCAAACAAATACAGTTGAAAGGACTACACTGGGGACAAATCTACCTCAGAAAACACAATACAAATAAATATCACTGGATTGTATCTAAATATTTTTGTGCAAGACCAGAAGGTGTTGCTGTTCTCTCATGGGGTGGGGTGGGGTGGGGTAGGGAATCACTGATTTCCTCCAGCTACAACCCCTTGAACCCCCTGAAGAGCTGCTCCTGAGTTTTATTTATTTATTTATTTATTTATTATTTATTAAATTTCTACCCTGCCCTCCCGCCGAAGCGGCTCAGGGTGGCTTACAAACAATTTAAAACCAACATACAATTTAAAATCAGCAATGACAAGATATAAAATACAATTCCAATAAATACAATGAAGCTAAATAAATGCAGCGGCATCCTGTAATAAAGTGCTAGTGTGACCCAACCGGTGCAGTCAGTTCTTATTGGAACGCTTGGCGAAACAGCTCTGTTTTCACGGCTCTATGGAACTGCTGGAGGTCCCGTAGAGCTCTAATCTCACTGGGGAGCTCGTTCCACAGCGTTGGTGCTGCCAGGGAGAATGCCCTGGTCCTAGTTACCGCTAACCTAGCGTCCCTAGGCCCGGGGGGGCAGACAGTTTTGCGCTCCCGATCGCAGTGCCCTTGGGGAAACATATGGGGAAAGGCGGTCCCTCAGGTACATTTAAGAAGTGGAACATAACTATGTATTCAAAACAGCATCCGAGCAAGCAGGTATTAAGCAAGTTCATATGGACCAATTTTCTGGAACCCACACTGTAAGAAGTTAAATAACCTAATACAGGAAACCAGTTTTTGACAAATTTGGGGTATATTTCCATAGTGGGTGTGAGTGTGGCGAAAGACATTGGGGAGGCTGGGCCAGCAGCATCGCTAAGGTGATCCTGATAAATTAAAGTACCCTGGCCCTGCTCCCACACATGAAGAACACCTGCATTTAAAGGTATCAGGAAGACTGGGCCAGCAGAAACACTAAAGCAATCCTGCAGAACAAGCCTCCCTGACAGCTTTAAGGACTCTGCACACCTTCCAACCCTTGACCGGTGATTGTCTGTCAGGTGTAGGAGGGGTAGTGTGTGATTCAGGCAAAGGACCTCCGTCTTTGTTGGATTCAATTTCAGTCGACTCAACCTAAGCCATCCCGCCACGTCCTGCAACACCCAGTCCAGATCTTCCGGGGTAGAGCCAGACTGACCACCCAACAACAGATAGAGCTGGGTGTCATCCGCATATTGATGACACCCAAGCCCATGCCTCCGGGCAATCTGGGCAAGGGGGCACATATAGATGTTAAATAGCATTGGGGAGAGCACTGCCTCTTGGGGCACTCCACAAACTAGTGGGTGCCTTTGGGACATCTCCTCCCTAAATGCCACCCTTTGTCCCTGACCCTGGAGAAAGGAGACAAGCCATTGCAAGGCCAGCCCCAGAATCCCCACGTTGGCGAGGCAGTGGGCGAGCAGCTGATGATCGACCATGTTGAATGCCGCCGACAGATCTAACAACAGCAGCACTGCCGTCCCGCCCTGATCCAGATGCCTCCAGAGGTCATCTGTGAGGGCGACCTGTGACCAGGGCGGAAGCCGGACTGGAAGGGATCCAGCGTGGAAGTGTCATCCAGAAAACTCTGCAACTGTATCGCTACTGACCTCTCTATTAATTTGCCCAAATAGGGCAAATTGGAGACTGGCCGATAGTTGACCAATTCGGCCAGGTCCAGAGATGGTTTTTTAAAGAGAGGGCGGACCAGGAAAGCCTCAGAAACAACATTTTAGCAGGCACAAGGGATGCCTTCCACTGGCAATCCCCAGAGCACTTGAGGGCAGAGACTGGAGGAGGGGAATTTTGGATGTGGTCTGGCTGTGCATAGCAAGTTGTTTCCTAATGGGTTTCCACTCCGAAGTTACCTCCAGATCTGGAGACACCCCACCTGGTGAATCATATAAAATTTTCCAGTACTTGTCCTCTCACTCTGCCAGGAGAAAGCTCCTTGCTCAGAATGGTTGTGGCCGTCCTTCAGAGGCAATCACCTTATACTGTCACACCATTAAGAATATATTACAGTCTTATCTTCTGCTAGCATTTTGGCCTTGTCCCCCTTTTCAGGACAGGTGGATTGGAGGGAGGGGGGTGCCCTGCTACCTGGAGGTTTAGGGGTGGAGCTTGGGAGGGCGGGTTTTGGGGAGGGGAAGGGAGGGAGCTCAAGGGTATAATGCCTTAGAGTCCACTCTCCAAAGCATCCATTTTCTCCAAGGGACCTGACCTCTGTAGTCTGGAGATCAGCTGTAATTCCGAGATCTCCAGGCCCTAGCTGGAGTTTGGCAACCTGTCCAGCTACACACAAGTCCCTTGATGCCCTTAAAAGCCTCTGTCCACTGCCCAACCAGCAACACAGTATACTGGAAGTGATGTCAGTGGGTCACCAGCAATGCCAGATGCTCTGGTATTTGGTATGGTGTTACCATAGAGTTCGCCACAGGCAGCCCTAGTTGGATCCCGGTTCCTCTAATGATGGCATCGTCTTCTGTCACAAGGCACCTTGGTCTGCTATTAGAAGAGCCTCTTGAAGGTGCTTGGAACATGAGAAGATGCCACCCTTAGCAGAACAGAGCTGCAGGGCCAGACCTATTTTCCCTTTATTCCTGGAACTCCCTCTCCCGTGATACCTGTGTGATGCTGCTTCTCTACATTCCCGAAAGCCCCTCTTTGAAACTCACCTTTTCCACTTAGCCTTCACTCTCATTCCTCACCCCCAACAAAAACAAAGCCCATGCACATGGAGCATGGCTCACTCTGCTTTCCTCCGCTATTTCCCTTGCTGACTAAATTTAGATTGTAAGCTTGTGAGGGCAGGGACCCTTTTCTGCTTTTCTGTTATGCACACTGATGGTGCTGCAAGATAGAGATATTTATAAAACAAGCACAATAGATCCTCTTGCAATTAAATAATCATGCAAATACCTTGCATGCTAACCCAAACAATTTCCTTTAGTAACACGGACTTGCCTTGCCAACTTCCTTCCCTCTTCTCTAATAAATCCTGGGCTACGTTCCTGTCAGAATTATGGTCTGCTCTGCATTGATTCTAAAGATGTAATTCAGCGGAAAAAGTCACCCATCTGGTTTGATCACAGATTGTTCCCTTCTCCCATTTTCCCATCGCTGATCCAAATGACTTCCTTTTGCTCGCCGCACTGCACCACCACCCTTCTCTAATAAATCCTGGGCGACGTTCCTATCAGAATTATGGTCTGCTCTGCATTGATTCTAAAGATGTAATTCAGCGGAAAAAGTCACCCATCTGGTTTGATCACAGATTGTTCCCTTCTCCCATTTTCCCATCGCTGATCCAAATGACTTCCTTTTGCTCGCCGCACTGCACCACCACCTCCATCACAGCTCTTGTTTAGTATGTGCAAACCGTTCACAGAGCACATGGAGGGAAGAGAGGAAGGGAGAACACTGCATCCGCCAGGCACTGGGAAAAGGTAAGAGTTTTTGTGGATCTGCTTTCAGCTGCAGTCTCCTCTGCTGCTGTTTTTGAGCTCTGTTCTCATCCGTTTGTGTCTGCAAAGTTTTTTTTCTATAAACGGGAGGGTGAACTTTTGTCCGGCACGTTTTATGCATGTGCATTTTTCAAAGATGTGAGAGACTGTTATTGCCTCGCTCCCTGTATGCAAAAGCCTCTTGCTTGCATAAGCCTCCTGAGTGCACCCTCCCGCTTTCATATGCTTTTGCCTTTCTGCCTGCATGCACCATTCCTGGACACAGATGTACAAAAAGATGGGTGAAAGAACATAGCACAATGGAGAAGGGAAAGGAGGGACAAAGCGGATGGAAACTCCAGTTTACAGAAAGGTTTTTGAAAGGGCAATTTTGGGAGCATCAGAACCCTAAGAAATATATCTCAGAATCAGGGTTCCCCTACCAGGTGATTTTGGGTGGGCTCATACCTGGCCCATGCATTCTATAAATACCCAGGATCTCAAACTGATCCTCTGCCCTTCTTCTACACATTAATCACTGTAGGATACATAACAGAGTCCCTGCTATTAGAACAAGTGGATCCCAGATTAGAACAGGTGCTGGAACTTTTTGAAAGGCAGTCTTCTATCCTGGAAATAGACCGATGAAAGAACACATGATTTATATCCAGGAGGTCCCAGGTTTAAGTTCTGACATCTTCAGTCAAAATGAATTTTGGTACCAGGATTTGGAGCTATTTATTTATTTATTTACTTCGGTTATACCCCACCTTTCTCCTCAATGGGGCCCCAAGGTGGCTGACATAATTCTGCTCGTCTCCATTCTATCCTTACAACAACAACCCTGTGAGGTAGGTTAGGCTGAGAGTGGGTGACTGGCCTATGATCACCCAGCAAGCTTCCATTGGCAGAGTGGGGATTCACACCTGGTTCTCCCAGATCCTAGCTTGACACTGTAACCATTACACCACACTGGCTGTAACTTTCAGCTAGGACCTTTCTGAACAGCTGCCAGCACTGGATGAACCAATGGCCTGGCTCAGAATAAGCGTAGCAGAGATTATAAATATGTTTACTCAGAAGTAAGCTCCATTGAGTTCGATATGTGTACATAGATACCCACATCTACCTGGAGAGCTTTTTTGAGTTTAAAAAAACAGCATCTGACATACTGACATGGTGGTATGTTGGTGTATCAATTACCAGTTTTTGTGTTGTTGTTTTTTTAAAAAACCCTCAACAAACAATGCCTTGGTGGCGTGGAGTGGGGATGGCCACTGCAGGGACTAGAGCAAGGAAAATGCAGGGAAACCCACCATCTGAAAGCCCCATAACTAGGGCTGCAATCACACACGCTAAACAATCCACTTTCAATCTACTTTCAATGCACTTTACAACTGGATAAGTGGATCTAGTTGGAAAGTGGACTGAAAGTGCAATGAAAGTGGATTGAAAGTGGATTGTTTAGTGTGTGTGTGATCGCAGCCTAGGGTTACCAGGCTCAGCCTGGAGATCTCCTGGAACCTCAGCTGGTTTCCAGACAACAGATTGGTTGATTGCAGCCTAGGGTTACTGGGTGCAGCCTGGAGATCTCCTGGAACTTCAGCTGGTTTCCAGACAACAGATTGGTTCCCCTGGACAAAATGGCTGCTTTAGAGAGTGGGCTCCCTGGCACTGTACTCTGCTGCGGTCCCTCCCCTCCCCAAACCTCCCCTTCTCTGGACTCCACCCACCCCCAGAACTCCAGGACTTCTTCCAAACTGGGGTTGGCAACCCTACCCATAAACAACACCAGATTTCCACAGGAAAGTGTTGCCATGTGGAAAAGATCTTAGATATAGTGGTCATGGTACAACAAAGGATTAGATGTACTTATACACATCAATATCCATGTGATTGTGGTCTGTGGTCCACACGGAACACCGCCTGAAAGGGGTACAAATCTTGAAGTATCTCCAGACATTTTAACAGTGTACCAGCTGAAACTAAAACAGCATGTCAGTTTCAATCCTTCATTAGAACATGCTCACTGGCACAGCTGCTCTCAGTGTCATATGGAAGAAGGCACTGTTTGCTAAGTTTCATTAAACAATTTCCATAGCTCCAAAGGATGTTCCAAATGGGGCAACAGTTGTAGTATTTCAATATAAACATGCTAGTAACCAACTGACTGAGAACAAGCTAAAGGGGCAAGAGGTGAGCCTCACAACACAACAGAATATGCAAGACTACTGGATGCCAAACCAGGACAACACTTTTTGGTAGGTACTGCTTCACGTCAAACACCTTGCATCTTCAGCTTCCCTTTTGTAGAAACATGTTTAAACTGCTGTTGCCCTCTGGGTGTGTCTTGGTTTCTGACAAGTAACAAAGCATTATCACCTGGATGAATGAAGTTCTAACTAGAGTGGAAGTTAATTCCTGATGACAATTGCATTTGGAAGGAAGGCTGCTTAAACTATATGAGAGCATGAAGATCACCTTGCTGGAGCGGATGAATACTCTTCTCATCTGACCGGCTGATGCAGATATGGAAGGCACCAATGCCCTTGCGGCTCTGATCCTATCTGGCTCATCTGTCGCAGAAGGTGGTCTTGGAAGGGAGGACATGTGTTTGATTCTACGGGCTTTGGGATACATGGTCACTCAGGGTTTCATTTTGTCTAAGATCTACATAAAATACCTGGCAGAAGTCATCAGGAGGTTTGGGGCAAGATGCTATTAGTATGCTAGTGGCTCCCTAGTCTCCTTCTCTTTATCATCTGAGTAATGAGAGGTCCTTGAATGAGTGTCTGGAGGGCAATGGGCTGGATGACAGCCAATCACAGTGCAAGCGCAAGCAGAATTGCCCCCTTTTAAACCCGTTGCCTTCACCGGACTTAGAAGAGTGCAACTCTATCCAGCATCACACTGTGAGTTGCTGTTAGTTGATAATGTAACTAATCTGTGATTTAGACATCACCCTGCTCTGGTTGGGTCTCCATAAATGAACAGGTTTGCAGTATGGTAGCAGACTTCTAATATTCTAATATTTTTGAAGGAAGCCTATTAATTGTATCGGAAAACTGTTCCTGTAAAGAGGGGGTGTATGTGTGTACATATGGCCTGTAGAATTCTATTTGAAACCTTAAATAAGTTTCTAGCCCTTATGCTTGTGGATAAACATCTTTAAATTGTATTCTCTGTGTCCTTTGTAGCAGAAGAAGGGAATGCAGTCCTTATCAGGAGCCCTCCCCCTTCCAGCACAGCTAGTCATGCAGACTGATCTTACTACTTAGAAGTTAGTCCCACCTGGATAGCCTGGGCTAGCCTGATCAGCTCAGCTCTTGGAAGCTAAGCAGGGTCGGCCCTGGCAAGAATTTGGATAGGAGACCTCCAAGGAATACCAGTTGTGACTTGATGGCATTTCCCACCACCAAGTCCCACAGCATTCAGTGGGTCTTACAGCCTTTGTCACAAATAGTTTATCCAACACAGTGGTTCTCACTACTTGTCACGCACAAGCCTTATCCTGCCTTCTTATTTCTCCCCTGCTCCATGGGTCCCTCTCCTCTTCATATGTTTTATTTGGCCAGACATGGCAACCAAATTGTGAAGCCAAAATCTTGTTTTAAACATCAAATCTATGGATACTTAGCTATGTGGTGGGCAGCTGGTCATAATAATTAAGGTGCCTGTTCAGTGGTAGTCATGCATAAGGTGGTGTAATTTCTCATACCTACAATACTTCTTAAAGCCTTTAGAAATTAATCTAATGGAATGCTGTTAGTGTATCTTGAAGAAATTCATTTTCTCTAGTTTCTGAAGAGCCAGCTCAGAGGGGGAAATCTAGCTAGCTCTTGCAAAGACAGGCTGGAAAGAAAACCATAGAACAAAGTTCAGCTGGAAATCCCCACACTTCCTAGTAGTAAGTAAAGGTAAAGGTAAAGGTTCCCTTGCTCGAAAGCCAGTCGAATCCGACTCTAGGGTTGCGGTGCTCATCTCCGTT
>NW_015167529.1:1231560-1264109 GCF_001447785.1 Gekko japonicus | reverse complement strand
GCACCTTTAAGACCAAGTTTTATTCAGGTACAAGCTCTCCCACCTCTGTGAGGACAGATCTGCATGCCCCCCCCAATAGCTAGCAATTCAAAACAGTCCAGTGGAGCCTGAGTGGTGGGTGTTGCCTTCTGATACACTTCTGGTGATGTCAGGGGGTGTGGCATATGCAACTAAGTTATGCTAATGAGTTATGCTAATGAGCTCCTGCACCTCTTTTTCTACAAAATGACCCCTGCCCCATCCCATGAGGCAATGGCACACTTTGGCACTTCCATCACCATCGTACTGTTATTTATGCCGTGTTTGATGATTTTAACTTTTTAACTTTTTAACTGTTAATTTTAACCATGTAAAGCTTTTTGATGTAAACCGTCCTGAGCCTGTCCCACGAGGGAGAGCGGTCTAAAAATTGAATTTAATAAACAAACAAAGGCCCCGTTCACACGGAGCATTTGCCCCGCTGAAGGCATGGGAGGCCCATGGATTTTCCGGACGCGATCGCACCGCAACATCTGGGAAGCGCAGTTCTCCCGTGGCGAACCCGTGGCGTCCCGCCGAAGATATGGATTTTAAAACTAGTACTTACGAGGTACTAGTTTCCAGAAACCGTGGGCCAAGGGCGGGCGTCTGATCGCGTCGGGGGAATTCGCGTGGCACCCGGCCCCCGCCGATGTTCGTCGCAAACAAGGGGGTATTTTCTCTCCCAAGTCTCTGCAGGATGCACAAAAGCGCCCAACAGCGCATGTGCACAAAGAGCGATTGCTAGTGTGATTGCGTGGCATGGCTTTTTTGCCGTGCTGCAGGATACTCGTGTGATCGGCATCTCCCCCCTAACCACGGGACCTCGACCGGGACGTGTGATCGGGCAGCCACACATTATTTTCCTTCGGGGCAAACAGCCACGCTCCCCCCCGGCCGCATTTTCCGGCCCATGTGACCGCCACCACAATATAGCTAAGACTGGATGAAGGCAATTGGTAAGACCTGTGAATAGCAGCAAATTAGTATACAGCATTATAGAAGAGTATTTGTACAGTGGTGTCCCAAAAATGTATTTCTTGCATAGGTTGGTTCATTGTCATTGATGATGGGGTGAAAATTGTTGAATGCCTGGTGGAATTTATCCAGGGCTTCTTTACCATGTGTCCAGATAATAAAGATGTCATCATTGTATCACAGGTATAAGAGAGGTGTGAGTGGGTAGGAGTTTAGGAAGCACTGCTCCAAGTCAGCTACGAAGATGTTAGCATACCGTGGGGCCATGAGGGTGCCCATGGCTGTACCATTGATCTGAAGGAATAAGTTGTCACCAAATCTGAAGTGATTATGGATGAGAACAAAATGTCAGAGTCTGGTGGAAAAGTCAGCTGTGATGGTTTCAGAAATCATGTTCCTTATGACTTGTAACCCATTTTTGTGTGGAAACTAAACCAGATGATAAAGGAATTACCCCTACCCATTCAGAAACAAATCTTTTCAGACACAGACACCACAGGAACCTCAACCAAGTAGCATTTATCTTTTACCCAAAATACATAAACCAGACAATCCAGAATGCCCCATTGTCTCAGGCATAGGCACTATCAACATGAGGGTATCTAGATACATGGATTCTATTCTAAAATCCTATGCCATCAATGCCCCTAATTATGTGTGCAATACTGCACATTTTCTGAGGAAAATAAAATCTTTGAACAGCCTTCCAGAGTATTCTATTTTAGCCACTATAGATGTGGAATCTCTATTCACCAACATCTCACATCAACCTGGCAATGAACCAATCTACGGAAGAAATACATTTTCTGGACACTACTGTACAAATACACAATGGATGACACCACCATACACTGGAAACCTACTGACTGACAAATATATCTACATGCCTCCAGCTACTATCCTAAACATACCAAACAATCCATTGTATACAGCCGGGCTCTATGCTATAGGCACATCTGTTCCAGTCCTACAGACAGAGATTCTCACCTGAGGGATCTACAACAAACCTTTTCAGAATAAAGTATCCACCTGATGAAGTCAAGAAAGAGATTAACAAAGCCAAAATGGTACCTAGAGAAAACTTGTTGCAAGACAGGGCCCAAAGAGACAATAACATAACACCACTAGTGGTCACATAACAGCTCTCAACTCAAAACAGTTCAACGCATCATCTGTGATTTATAACCTATACTGGACAATGACAATTTTCTTTCAGAAGTACTGAGGAGGGAATATGCCCACAGACAGTCCCCCTGTCTTAAACAACTTCTCACACACAATAATACAACATCTAATTTGAACATGGACACTGGGACCAGAGCTTGCAATAAACCCAGATACCAACTTTGCTGACATATACACCCAGACAACACAATCACTGGACTTAACAACATCAACTATACCATCTCAGGCTTATTCACTTACTCATCTCCCAACATGGTATATATCAGTGGTGGCGAACCTATAGCACATGTGCCAGAGGTGGCACCCAGAGCCCTCTCTGTGGGCACGCGCGCCATCGCCCTAGCTACCTGGGTGGCCCCCAATTGGGGGTTCAAAAGCATGCCAAATGCAAACTTTTACCTTTCAATAAAAAGTTGCTTGTATCATTGAAAGCTCTATTATTGTGTTTTTCTTTTAAGACAAAAGATGTTAATGTATGAGTTGTTTTTTCTAAACTAAACCCTCAATATTCAGGTTAAATTGCCGTGTTGGCACTTTGCGATAAATAAGTGGGTTTTGGGTTCCAGTTCAGGCACTCGGTCTCTAAAAGGTTCGCCATCACTGGTATATGTTATTAAATGCCAACAATGCCCTCCCATTCTCTGCATAGGGCAAACAGGTCAAATCCTATGCCAAAGATTTAATGGACACAAATCTAACATCAAGGATCACAAAACTGAGAAACCTGTAAGAGAACACTTCCAACTTCGGTCATTCAATGAGGGACTTCAGAGTAGCTGTTTTAGCCAGTTTGTTGTAGTGCCAGTTTGGTGTAGTGGTTAAGTGTGCATACTCTAATCTGGGAGAACTGGTTTTGATTCCCCACTTGCAACTGCTGGATGACCTTGGGCAAGCCATAGTTCTGTCAGAACTATTCTTGAAAGAGCAGTTTCTGTCAGAGCTCTCTCAGCCCCACCTACTTCACCGGGTATCAGTTGTGGGGAGGGGAAGGGGAAGGAGCTTGTAAGCCGTTCTGAGACTCTGAGTGAAGGGTGGGGTATAAATCCAATCTCTTCTTTTTCTTCTTCTTTACTGCAAAGGAACTTCAGAAACAGACTAGAACGGGAGATTGCTGAGTTACAGGTTATTACAGCACTGAGGACAATGAAACCCCCAGGGATTAACAGAGATATTGGTTTCTTATCTCACTACACATACTAACATCATTCAGTTCTTGCATCTGTTTGTAAACTCCTTTATTACGCTGTATACTAATTTGCTGCTATTCACAGTCTTCCCAATTACCTTTATCTACTCTTAGCTATACTTACTGCTCATGTATTTATGACTCTTGAATCTAATTAGCCTTTCTGACAACACCCTCCCCCACCTTCTACCTATATGTAATGGTTAGTGACTTCTGTTTCAATGTATCCGAAGAAGTGTGCATGCACACCAAAGCTTATAACCACAATAAAACTTAGTTGTTCTTAAAGGTGTCACTGGTCTCAAATTTTATTCTGCTGCTTCAGACCAACAGGGCTGCCCACCTGAATCTATCTCCCTTGAGAAGAATGCCTTTCTCTAAATCTCAGATGCCTGAATTCAGTGGTGAGCAGAGCACTCTGCACAGACTCAGAGGAATGGTAAACTTCATGCACAAAGAATAGTGTTCCAACTGATGCATAGCTATAGAAGACTCACCTAAAGGCCTTTGCATTAGCATCAAGGGACCAGGAAGCTTCTATTTTAAAAACTGCACTAAAAACAGACTAGGTAAATTTATTTAGTGTTGTGTTTCCCTCCAGGAGAAGGAACACATAGCAGCGGATGAATTGGTGCTAGCAGATGAAGCCCCGTTATTGGCTGTTGCTCTGACAGTGAGAATTCCACACCAGCCAGCCCTTCTGAACATGATCAGCAGCAATTATCAAAGAAAGGTACTATTTGTAAAAAAAATTACTCAGATAGATGGATGTTGGAAGCAGTGCTAGTTTCTAAAGAGATGAATTCAACTGATCCTGTCTTCCTTTAAGCCACCTTTGTGGATCTAGAAACTCTGGCCCATATGGAGATAGGCTGTCTTTATGAAAACCAAGTTCTCCACAACACTAAAGTGGCACAGCTGTGTCTGAACTATACTACTCTTTACTGTGGATGTTTTTCCCCCAGTGCTCTTCTATACAAAAACAAAATGTCAGGGAGAAATGTTGTAGCCCTCCCTTTTCCATGTGTAGGAATATTTTTGTGAGAGTGCATTTGAAGACAGGAACACCCATCTGCAACACAAAATGGCACAGTATACTCTTATCACTTCATGCTGTGTTAACAAGAAACAGCTTTACTTTTCCTATGTAAAACTTTATCACTTCACTTATATTATTTTTGTTTGTGCTCTCTTAGTAGTGTAGCACAGTGACCTTTTTCAGGGAGAGCTTGGTGCTCAATGATAGAGCATCTGCCCAGCCGGCAGAAGATCCCAGGTTCAATCCCTAGAATCTCCACTTAAAAGAATCAAGTAATAGGTGATACAAAAGACTGCTACAGGAGGCCCTGCAGAGCCAGTGCCAGTCAGTGAAGACAACACCGACTGTGATGGATCCTTGGTCTGATTCAGTATAAGGTACCTATTCATTTTGCTGCGTGTGGGCATGCGCGCGCGCGCACACACACACACACACACGGAGCAACAGGCTAATACAGCTACCACTCTAGGATTTATATGTATTGACACTAAACACAAGGTTCGCCAGCTGAGCCCACAAATTCTGTAGCTGAGTTCTGGCTAAGTCTGAATGCTAAGCGGCAGGTGTGTGCAAAGTAAATGCTAACTCACTTATTATTTTCTTTCTCCTTAGTTTTTATTATTCCACTCACATATTCCCCGCCCGCCCCCAATTCAAAGAATACACCTTGTTGTGAAAGATCATCACACTCTCCGCCATCCTGCTGTTATGGATCATAACTGCTCAGTATTTTTAAAGAGAATAAGTTTATTTCTAGTCCAATATCAAGCCCATTGTCTTGGTCACAGCATGCACCCTTACTCCAATAAGCAGGATTGAAATGAACATCTGAAAAACAAATAAAGGAAAAAACTACAACTGTATTAGCAGTGGAAAGAAACAGACTGGCAACTGTTTACAGAAACCTTTCTTGTAATTTCTACTGGACAAATCTATTTAGGGTGAAATCCTATGAACCCTTAAAGGTAAAGGTTCCCTTGCTCGAAAGCCAGTCGAATCCGACTCTAGGGTTGCGGTGCTCATCTCCGTTTCAAAGCCGAAGAGCCAGCGCTGTCTGAAGACGTTTCCGTGGTCATGTGGCCGGCATGACTAAACACCAAGGCACACGGAACGCTGTTACCTTCCCACCGAAGTGGTACCTATTTATCTACTTGCAATGTCTTGCTTTCGAACTGCTAGGTTGGCAGGAGCTGGGGCCAGAGACAGGAGCTCACTCCGTCATGCGGCAACTCAGGTCTTGAACTGCTGAACTACTGACCTTCCACAGCCTGCAGTTCAGCGTCTTAACCACTTGAGCCACCACAGCTCCTATGAACCCTTACCCAGGGATAAACACCACTGAATATCGCAGGATTTACCTTTTGCATAGACATGAAAGGATTGCACTGTGTGTTTTGTCTGTTTGTGTACTAAACCATTCTTTGTTCCACATTATTGTAGCACAGTGATGGACACCCTTTTGGGCAAGTGTGCCAAAAATCCTTAAGGATGGAACAGCACCCTTCTAGTGTGTGTTTTAGGAACAATGCCATTCCCTGTGCCTTAGGTGTCATGGTGCTTCTCCTCTGCTAAGCTGAACAGCACATGCTAGTGTAGCATGAGAGACAGGCCTGATTCTTATGCTACTTGCTAGGTCCACAAACCTTCCTGCCCCACCAAGCTCTGCTTCTGTCCAGGTATGCCACAAAGCCATGTTCCTTGTGCCACAGGTGATTCATCTGCTTGCCATGCTAATGTTTACATTAGATGACTGCAATGTGCTCCACGTGGGACTGCCCTTTGAAGACTGTCTGGAGGCCACAGTTGGTATAGAATGCTGTGGCCAAAGTGTTGACTGGTGTGGGTCATAGGGGCCATATCAGTCCAGTCTGGCTCCAGTTTGCATCTGGGCTCATTTCAAGGTGCTGGTATTGACCTTTAAAGCCTGTACAGCTTGGGACCAAAGTGCCTTAAGGACCACCTTCTCTAGGGTTGCAAACCTCCAGGTGGGGGCTGGAGAGCTCCCAGAATTATAACTGATCTCCAGACTATATAAATCACTTATTACTTATTCGGTAGAAAAGTGCAAGAGTCCAGTGGCACCTTAAAGACTAACAAAATATGTGGCAGGGTATGAGTTTTCATGAGTCACAGCTCACTTCTCCAGATGCCTGATACCTGAAGAAGTGAGCAGTGACTCACGAAAGCTGATACCCTGCCACGTATTTTGTTAGTCTTTAAGGTGCCACTGGACTCTTGCTCTTTTCTACTGCTACAGACAGACTGACCATGGTTACCCATCTTTATTTATTACTCATTCAAAAAATTTATTCCACTCCTCTGGGAGAAAATGTCTGCTTTGGAAGGTACTGCATGGTATTATATTCCTACCAAGGACCCTCCCCCCTCTCTAAACGCCACTCTCCCAGGCGCCACCCTCAAACCTCCAGGTATTTCCGACCCTGGAGTTGGCAACCCTCCTTCTTCCATACGAACCTACCTGCTTACTCAGGTCATCCTCTGAGATCCTGCTCCAGCTGTCCTGCCATCTGAAGCTTGACAGTTGGTGACCCGAGAGAGGGACTTCTTTGCTGTGGCATCGAAACTTTGGGACTGTCTCCGAGAGATTTTTTTTTTGTCTCCCCCTATCTGTATTTTTTGCCAGCAGGTGAAGACTTTTTTTGTTTTATCTATTGGCCCACCTTCTACTGTTGTTTATGTGTTTTTAACTGCATGTTATATTTTAACTGTAATTGTTTTAATGTTTTTATCCCCACATTGTGGACCCTGACTGGGTGGAAAGGCAGCATAAAAAGATTTTAAATAAATAAATATAGCTATCAGTACCAAAAGGCACCTTCTGGACGTAGGATTGACAAAAACTCCTGACAGCAGTTTCTCATTTAAGGTTTGCACATTTTGAAGTGGCCCCAAAATAATGAATAGAAAATTATCAAAATGGTAATTTCCTGGACTAATGTCTCTTGGGGTAAGCAGCAGGCAAACGTTTTTTGTTTGAAGATGAAATCTTTTCATGGCTTCTAGTTTATGAAAGTTTATGCCATAATAAATCCGTTAATCTTTAAGTGCCAGCACTTTACTGTTTTACATATAATTAAAGCATGAAATGATTGAACTGACATCAAGTAACTGAACTGGAGCTTTCAGACCATTAGCTGCCTATAACATTTCAAAGCATCTGTATAAAAATATTATCCCTATTTTCATTGCCAAATATTTCTGTATAACCAAAAAGGTTACATATTCTTAAAACAACAGAAGATCGTTTATTATTTTTTAAAAGTATACTCCTTGTTAATCTGGAGAGTTACTGGCTCAAAGACAGAAGAAAACTAACAAAAGATCTTTAAGCAAGCAGTAGTGTCCTCAAATAATTATTATCATAAAAAGAATAATTTAATAATAGTATAATTCAAATTATCAAAATACAAAGAAAATTACTTTACACATTTTAAATATTATATGGTATATCATTATGTGATCTTTTTATTTTATGCAAATTGAGCAACCACAGTAAAAGCAATTATATCACTAGTAATAATAGCAAATCTTAAATACATATTTTGAAAGCTCCCAAATAATTACTTTTTAAGAATGTCACAAAGCCTAGACAAGCACTATCGATTTCAAATTAACTAAATAGTTCCATCGGGGATATTTGTAAAAATAACAAGACGACGCAAAAAACCCCAAAACCGTGTGTGTTTGCATAAAACAACATGAAATTGAGCCAACTTCAGAGGACGGGGAAGACAGAAAGGCCTGGTGTGATCTGGTCCATGGGGTCGCAAAGACTGTGCGACTGAACAACAACAACAAAAGCTAAGAACCAACGTCCCTCGTCTACCGAGCACGCTGTAACGTCTTTCGCTATAGGCTGTATAGCCAATGTACAAAGAATCCAACAGGTGGCTCCGTGGCGCAATGGATAGCGCATTGGACTTCTAGAGGGTGAAGGGATTCAAAGGTTCCGGGTTCGAGTCCCGGCGGAGTCGCAGCTAGATTTTTTTTCTGTGTTCCATGTTTTTTTTCTTTTTTTACCCCCTTACTCCTACTTCACCCTACACATTTGCTGACCGTGCGAAAACTACCGTTCCCGAAAGCCCCAGAGCCCAGCTCAGGCCTTCGCGCTTACAACATCGCTTTTTGCCTTCCCCTCACGAGTGGGCAGCCACGTTTGGCGTAGGGTGGAAGGCGCTCGACCGGGGGCGGGGGGGCGAGGAGAAGGCGGCCCCCTTTGGCTGCATTTCTCCGGAGCCGGATCGAGGCAGAAGCGTCGGGCGCCGCCTCACACGGACACACTCGTCTGAGCCGGGGGCGGGAGAGGCCTCCAGATCGCCGACCTTCGTCCTCCTGTCCCTCTTCGCCGAGGATCCGAGGGCGGGAGCGTCACCTCTAGCCGCTTCCGTGTTCTCGCCCCACATTTAATTACCTCAGCGCCGCTGATTTCGGAGACGTCCCTAAGGGGCTCTCGTTATTCCTTCTGCTCCTTTTGTCTCGCCTCAGCCCTGCTTATCGTCGCACCCGGCCTGCCCAACCTTGAATGGAAACCTGCCGTCTCCGTGACACGAGAGCACACGCGGAAGACAGTTGGCCGTATAAACGGTTCACACGCACGCACACGCCCCTTCCCAGTCGGAAAAAGGTAAACGTCGGATCTACGTGGATCTTCATGAATTCATATGATTTTTACATTGAAACGAAATAAAACCACCATCATATTGTAGGTCATGTGTTAGTCTACAAGGGGCACCACAAAAATAACGCATTCACAGATTCGTGGCACCACAACAGCGCAAACACATGATTCCAAAGCAAGGATCCTCATGAATTCATATGACTTTTATACTGAAACAAAATAAAACCACCAACATACTGCAGACCATGTCTTAGACTATAGGCAGCAGTCCAAAAATCATGCCCCCACGAATTCGTGGCACCACAAAACTGCAAAAACATGGTTCCAAAGCATGGATCCTCAGGGTTTTTCAATTGGGTCACTCCAAACAAACCATCAAATCACATAACACATCCACGTCCACAGCTTGCACCACAAAAATCACAGATCCACGGCTTTGTGGTGACACCATTCTGCAAAAACATGATTCTGAAGCACGGATCCTCATGGATGCTTTGTTTTTTTCTGTTGGGACACCACAAACATACCATGAAATCCCATTTCATGTCCATGGTCACAGCCTGCACCACAGAAATCACGGTGCCACGGCTCTGTGGCAACACCATGCTGCAAAAACATGGTTCTGAAGCACGGATCCTCATGATTTTTGCATTGAGTCACCCTAACATCACCATCAAATAATATGCCTTGTCCATGGCCACAGAATGCAGCACAGAAATCATGTCCACGGCTTCATGGCAACACCATGCTGCCAAAACATGGTTCTGGAGCATGGATCCTCATGGATGCTTGTGGTTTTTGTGTTGGGACACCCCAAACATACCATTAAATTGTATACCATGTCCATGGCCACTACTTACACCACAGTATTCATGGGTCCCCAGCTTCGTGGCAACACCATGTTGCAAAAACATGGTTCCGAAGCACAGATCCTCGTGGCTCCTCAAGGTTTTTGCATTGGGTCACCATGAACTCACCATCAAATGTGCATGGCACGGCTCGCACCACAAAATGGATCCATGGCTTCGTGGCAACACCATGAAGCCACAACATGGTTCTGAAGCACGGATCCTCACAGATCCTTGGGGTTTTTGCATTGGGTCACCCCAAACGCAACATCAAATTACATAACATGTCCATGGAAACAGGTTATACCACAAAGATCACGGATCCACAGCTTCATGGCGACACCATTCTGCAAATACATGGTTCCAAAGCACGGATCCTCATGGATCCTTATGATTTTTGCATTGGGTCACCCCAACATCACCATCAAATTACATACCTTGTCCATGGCCACAGAATGCAGCACAGAAATCACATATCCACGGCTTTGTGGTGACACCATGCTACCAAAACATGGGTCTGGAGCATGGATTCTCATGGATGCTTTGGGATCTTGTGTTGGGAAGTGGTTTGCTGTTGCTGCGTTACAATCTTTGTGTTCCTTGCTGGTCTCCCATACAAATAGTAACCATTGCCAATCCTGTGTATCTTCTAAGATTAGGCTAGGCTCCTATCCTAGTCAGAGCATCTTCTCATCCCTGATTTTTTTTTTTTAAAAGGAAGCTGGCTGGTCAATTGCTACCTCACTTGCCTGAGTCTACATGACCCTAGGCTCCTCTTAGAGCGGGAAAAAGCAAATATACATAGAAATTGAGGTGTTTTGTTAGCAGTTGACTTTCAACTAATTTAACTTAATGACTTTAATTTTGGTGTTTCAAGAGCTGTCCGTCCCCCTTAAAAGTTATCAATTATTACATCAAAAATAGTTTGTCCAGGGAACCCCACTGAGCACTGTACACTTTTCCCTAACTCCATATTTATTTATTCCCCTCCCCATCTCCATTGCTGTGTCTTGTTTTTGGTACAAGGATCACTAGCTGCAGGTAAAGTTTCACAATACAGAGGATCAAGACTGGGGAGAAAATGATCAAAAGCAAGAATAATACTCTGAAGTTTCACTAGAACAACATGTTCTCCAAGCAAGCTTACAGGCTAACACAGTATTTTCCAACAAGGCAGCAAGAAAACTGGGGTTTAGTCAAAGATATGTGGGCTATTTTTAATTCGAAGAGCTGACGCATATTAGCTACTTCATTGTGTTTCCACCTTTACCTCTGTTCCAGGTCTTTCATAAAGACAAATGCTGACATTATGTAGCATCAACTGCAGCATGAATACAATAGTACAATTTTTAGAAGTAAAACTGCCAGTTTAACACAGTACTTAAGAGAATGAAAAACAGACTGTGCAGAATTATGAGGAAGATTTCCATGATGCATTACTGTACAGTGACATCTAGCCATATCACAGTATCCCAAAAAGGTTCATGTTTCAGACTGCAATTTACTCTCCTGTAGAAATTCCATGCAATTCATCCTTTCATTTCAGAATAGCTAAGGAATAAAGTTGTCATACCCATTTTTTTCAGAATACTTAGAGGAAGCCTAATGCGTACATTTACATGTTTTCAGAGGGGATTCTGATCAGGATCTATAGAGGTACAAGGTAATCAAACATTGCAGATAAGGCACAATAAGTGTTTCAAAGGGGAAATGTCACCCCCAGTGTCATACTGTATTCCCCTGAGCTCTTTATGTACAGCTGTTTTCTGTGTGTCAACATAGCTAAGAATAATATCTAGGTTTAAGCTACCACAGTTATCTCTTACACTGTGTAATGAAACAGCAGCAAAACTACCATGATCAAATCTTTTTGCTTAAATTCAGTTGGCTTCACCATTACTAGAACAGAACTTTGATAGAACTCAGTGAATTTAAAAGATGCAACTTTTAAAAGAGGGGGTGTAATACTATTGAACAGGAATTGTACCATATACACTTAAGAGTTTACAGATATTTTAAAAATGGACACTATACATTTAAATACCTTTATAAAGTATGTAGTTTTACATTGCAAAAATACATTGTATAAACCCTCCAGTTATTGATTATAACTGCTGTTCACATGTGCAGATTTTTTTTAATACATCACAAGATGGCATTTTCCCCCAGGGTATACATTTCTGGTTTTACAATATTTTCTTTAACACAATTAAGTGTAAATTAACTCACCTGACTTAGGAATTTTTACAGATATTTTAAGAGACTATTTTGCTACACATCTATGAAAAAAGCCCAAAGATTTACAGATTGTAGGTTAAATAAAAGGGCCACTTTGCACAGTTGACCCACAGGTTTCCAGAACTCTTGATTTTATACAATAGCATTTGTTTCCTCTAAAGTTTGAAACACAGTGTGTTTACTGATACTGAAAGATCTTCATTTCATTTCCAAAATGAACACAAAGGTAATAACAAAAATTGTTGCCAAAATAGGTTTGCTGTGTCCTGTTTCTTATGTGATAAATATTAACCCATAACTTGCAAATTTACACAAAGCAGTGTTCCATCTTATTTATGAAACTTCTTCTTTTTCCTGTTTTTCTTGCCAGCCGCAAGGGCTGCCTTTTCTGCTATGATTTCTTGATACTTTCTTTTGTTGTATCTGAAAAAGAGAAGTAATTGGAAGGTGAGAGTAAAGTACAGTATGATGCACAAAACAAGTTGTATACACAAAATAGGTTAACAGATTAAACAACATCATACTGAACTGTCTCCTGCAACTAACATAACATAACATACTTAATAGTTGTAATGACTATTTGCCATTACATTAAGTGGAACCACAACATTCAGAAATAATGAGCCCTTGAGTACAGGTGTTGGGATTTGGGAACAAACATCAAAGGAAGGCTGTTGCTTTCATGCTCTCCTTGTGCACTTCCAAGAAGCACCTGATAGGCCACTGTTTGAAACCAGATGGACCCTGGGTCAATGCTGCTGTTTCTATCTAGTTAAGAACATGAGCATCTGGTACAGCAAACAGATTTCTGTTATGCTTCCTGAAATACTATTGAGGATAATTTCCCCCCTAAAAACAAGGAGATCCATGCCTGTATCTAAAAGGCAAGTGAACAGCACTTCTACTGGCAGAAGAAGGTGAATTTGCCTATGCCCGCTTCCCTCTGCAGAGCACTATGTCACCTGCATGCTGTTTGAGAAGGTCTATGACTCCCCAGGAACAGAATATTGTGCTACAATGGAAGGCAGAAAAATTCTGTTCCATAGGTTTTGCTCCACTTGCTGTACTCTGTATCTCACTGACAAAGATCTTTCAAGTTTGTTTCTTTTTTATGTGGCCATATGTTTAGTGAGATTAACTGTAAATACCTTCTAAATTCAGCATCTGCCAGAAGTTCTTCCACAATAGTTTTCTTCCTTTCTTTCTTGGGAATTCGGGCATGATAGAAGTCTACTGGAGAATCCACAACAGTCCCAACCTAAGAAAAGAAAAATCAAGGTCAGCCTGATTATGATGGCAATTTCAATGGGTTTAGCTTTTTTTAAATAAAAAAACAACAACAACTAAGAAAACAGTAAACAGATTATGGTACAGTTACCAGAATGAATAGAGTGGTGAAGCTGAAAATATGGCATGATGTCAAGAAAGACCACTAAAGGCATACAAAATAAACTGGTATACAGCCCATTTGCAGTGAAGAAGGCTTTTTCTCCACTGCCATTATATCAACTGAATTCTATTCAGTTCCATTTTTAAAAAAGTGGTTTGTGACCTGCCAGTGATGTTAGTTCAGCTCCAAATGTGATATTTGTGCAAGGAACCTTTGCTGATAAAATCCTTCCTATCCATTCCGACTTGAATGCCACTGTACCTGAGGTGTTGGATCCACCTGTGTATTCTTTTGCTATGCATAAATTCCAATTGATCTTGCTGACAGATGTTGACAGGGTCCTGGGGTGGGGGTGAGGGGTGCCTGTGTGCCACCACTCGGGCTATGTGTACCCTGGCTTCTAATATCATGCCAGGGAAAGGAGTTGTGAACTTCTGGTTACAATTATTAACACCCTTCTTGACAGAGGGATTCTCCCTACTTCTTTGAAGAAAGCAGTTATTTGACCTGTTCTTAAGACCTATTGGGTACAGTAGTGGACAATCTGCTTCAAGTGAGACAGGAATCAGTTATATCTTTGAGCAACCTTTGATATAGTTGACCTCTCCATCCTTGTTCATCAGCTGGCATATGGAGCTGGTGCTAGAAGTGCTCTTTGGTGGTTTCATTCTTTTTTGACTGGTTAGAATGCAGAGTTTCCACTGGGGAGCAGAATCAATGGGATGGCTACTTCTTGTAGGGTGTCTCAAGGTTCCATTTTGTTACCTATGCTCTACATGAGGCGGCTGAGTGACATCATCTGAAGCTTTGGGATTGGATATCATCATAGGTGACACCTGGCTCTATATTTCATTACCTTTTCTGAGGCTGTGGATAATGCAGAACAACCTGAAGCTGAATTTAGACAAGACGGAGACAATGCTGGCAAGGTAGGCTTATATTTTAGAGGAAATGGGATCTACTTGTGGCAGAGCAAGTGAACAGCTTGAAGGTACTCATGGGTCCAGCCTTGCTATCTGACAAGAAATATGGTGGGATGACCAAGAATGCCTTCTACCTGCTGCATCTGGCTCGCCAGCCTCTCCCCTTCCCTACTAATCCATGCTTTTTCATTTGGGTTACTGTAACATGCTCTACATGGGGCTGCCCTCAAAGACAACCTGGAAATTGAAGCTGTTTCAGAATGCAGTGGCCTGATTGTCATTAGGGGCTGGCCATCAGGAACATATCCTGCCTACTTTGAATTTGGCTGCCAGTTTATTTCACAGTTCATTTTGAGGTGCTTATTATGACCTTTAAAGACATTCATGGCCTGGGACCCAGAGAGCTGAAGGACCATCTCTCCCTGTACGTCCAGGTTGGCTATGGTTTCCGGTCTGCCACCTTTCAGGTGTTCCCTCACTAAAGGTGGCCCATCTGCCATTGACAAGGCCTGTGCTCTCTCTGTGATTACTCCCTTTGTGGAACAAGCTCCCCAACGAGGCGAAGAAGGCAAAATCCTTGGAAACTTTTAGGAGGTGACATAAGGCTACCAGAGCTTTGAGTAGCAGGCATTTTATTGGGGTGCGGGAGATTGGGGCTTTATTGTTATTTGACACTTTAAATTGTGTAATGTAAGCCACCTTGAGCCATGGGACATGCAGGGGTTTAAATAAATAATACTCCGTAGTGTAGCCATCACCCACAATTCAAAAGGCACACACACAGGTGGGAGCCCACACACAGTTTGACCCTTTTCTGGAGTTCCTGGAGAAGCAGAAACCAATTGTTTCCTTTTGAAGCAATCATGTGGCAAACACAATTGCATTTCAGAGTTCAAGGGCAGAAGATGCATGGTGTGCAAATGCAATAACTAGGATTAATTAACTGACTGAAATGTATTTTTTTTAAAGTAGTCATAGCTAATATAAAACAGGAAAAACCTCATCTAAGGCATCAGTGAATGTATTCAAGAATATATTTAACTTTGTAAGATAACATTATCGAAGTACTGAAGCAGGACACAAACATGCACACAATTTCAAATACTTTCTTGGTCAGTCTTTTCACTTTCTTACCTGGAAGTATTTTGGGAGACCTTCTCTATCATTCTTTTTATAAAAACGTTTAGGATCAATGGCTGCTCTCATCTTCAGAGCCTGAAGGTCGTTTTTCAGTTCTTCGGTTATTTCTGGGGCTTTCATACCAAACCAGCCATCACCTGTTGTTTTTGCCCGCTCTGCCTACATGTAAGCACCAAGAAACAAGTTTAAAAAATTAGTTTTTTGAAATAATAATCAATTTTGTATTATACGCATTCAAAGCGAGACACACAAAAACTCACTTTTAAATCATTTATACAGAGAATACATATACACAGGCTGAACACACTCATAATTGCACTCAAAATACTGCAATCCGCCCTGAGCAGTCCAGAAATCCAATAAACAAATAAATAATCTGTGTTTGCTTATATGCTTATTTACTTCATTTACAGCCCCACTTATCTCCCCAAAGGGGACTCAATCATGGCATACATCATTCTCCTCTCTTCCATTTTATCATCACAACAACCCTGTAAGGTAGATTAGACTGTGTATGACTGGCCCAAAGTCACCTAGCCAGCTTCCATGGCAGTTCAGGAACTGACATAACAGTATCAGATCAGTGTCTACTCTTCCCCATGCATCCCTCCCATCGCATAGAACACATGCTCTCCTCCAAATTTCTTCAAATCCAATTTTTGTACCCAGTCTCCAGTTTGGTGTAGTGGTTAAGTGCACAGACTCTAATCTAAGAGAACCGGGTTTGATTCCCCACTCCTCCACTTGCAGCTGCTGGGTGGCCTTGGGCAAGCCATAGTTCTGGCACAGCTGTCCTTGAAAAAGAGCAGTTTCTGTCAGAGCTCTCTCAGCCCCACCTACCTCACAGGGTGTTTGTTGTGGGGAGGGGAAGGGAAAGGAGTTTGTAAGCCGCTCTGAGACTCCTTTGGGCAGTGAAGGGCGGAGTATAAATCCAATCTCCTCTTCTTTTTTAATTTCCGCCTTCCTCTTCCAGGTTTCCCTAGAATTTTATTTTATATTTTTTATTCCATACTTTCTCAGGATGCCATCCCCCCGTTTTATCCTTACAACCTTGTGAGGCAGATCAAGACTCAAAGATGTACTGATGGGGAAACACACACATGCCTGCACAGAGATTTTAAGAAAACCATATGTTTAGAGCTTTGAAAATTACCAGTGTTGTTCAGTAGCATGCTACTTACCCTACGTTGTTTCTTTAGTTGGTAGACTGATTCTGTTAAGGGAGGAACACATTCCCTTTTTTCAAAGTCTGGAGTTATAGTACTCTTCTGCAAGAGCTACATATGAAAACATCTTTCATTAGACTGAAATAAATACTACCCACTGCTATACAGACAATGGTCAAATTCTAGCACTTGGAGAAACCATTAAATTGTCAACAGTTTAAGCTTTAAGAACAAACAGGGTTTGTGAAATGATAACTATATGAAACGCTTCTCCCAAAGGCGGAAAGATCAAGGGCTCATAAATGTACTAAACAGAGTGTAACTGAGGAATTAAGGTATCTCAATAACTGACAATTTGTTATAAATGAAACTAACAATGTTTTAATTCACTTAAGACAACAGAGGTAGCATGAATTTGCTTGGAAATGTGGTACTACAAAACCTAGACACATGAAGACAGTATAAATTTTCTGCTAACAGTGGAGTCCCAAACACAGTTATGTCCTTCTAAACCCATTAACTTCAGTGGACTTAGAAGGATCTAACTCTCCTTAGGATTGTACTGTACATGGAATGCTTTTCTAATGCAATGTACACTTTATAAACCTAAGATCAAGATTAGTGCATGTACATAAGAAATTTTCTTATAGGATGAACACTGCTTACTCTGTATTTCTTAAGCGGCTATTTAACATTAATTTAATACTACAGCTTGCAAGTGACACTGTCCTTACCCCAAGGACTTATAATTTACGCAAAGCAGACAGGAGTGAAATAAGAGGCCGGAAATGAAAACAGCTACAATACAGAAGATAAGAACAACTATTCAAAACGCAGCTAATATGCATTCCAGGCCGGAAATGAAAACAGCTACAATACAGAAGATAAGAGTAGTATATAATGTAGACAGACAGAATACAAGATTCAGATAAAGTAAGCCCATGGTGGAAGTGGGTTTAAGTGATTTAAAGGAGGACTGGTAATGCTTTGATAGTGGGGCGAGAGTAGAGTTCTAGCCCTAGCAAAAAACACAGGCAAAATCTCAAGATGGAGTACAAGAAGAGAACATCTATTCAAAACGCAGCTAATATGCATTCCCTAACTTTAATGAAATATTTGTGCAGTAGTAATATGACCAATATAAATCTTTCTCATGAAAACCACTGCTACTGCATTTATCACTTCCACTCATAGACTTTAGTTGTTGGTTCTGTTTAAAAGTTCAAAGCAGACTTCATAGCATGGCAGAACTGTATCTCTCTGTATGACCACTCAAAACCCAAGTGACAACCATTTTGATGCATCAGAATGTGGGTGGTTGTGCACCACTGGTTTGGAGTGGCTCAGCACAGGCAGATACGTGCTAAGCCAAGAAACTTGCATACTGGTCACTACCAGTGTTCCCTCTAAGCTGAGTTGGTGTGAGCTAGCTCACAGTTTTTTAGCTTCCAGCTCACAGATTTTTGTCTTAGCTCAGGAAGGATGGCTCCAGAGCAAGCTAATTTATGGAGTAGCAAAATTGCCCACTCACAACATCAATGCCAGTAGCTCACAAAGTAGAATTTTTGCTCACAAGACTCCACAGCTTAGAGGGAACATTGGTCACTACTGAGCAAAGACATCCTAAATACAAAGAACACCCTGAACAAAGGGCACATATGTTCCAAGATGCCAAAATAGCAACAGGATTAGCTGAACAAAGGGACACAGCAGGTGGTGTCACCTGCCAGAAAATAATCTTGAATAGATGATTAAACAACATCAGCCAGAAAACAAGTCTAAAGTAGTAAGAGCAGAGCTGCTTCTGGGGTTTTACAGTGCAATCTTAAATAAAGTTACACCCTTCTAAGTCTACTGACTTCAGCACACTTTGATGAGTATAAATCTGCTTTACACTGTTGGATACCATCAATCTGAACCAAAATTGAACTTTGATTCCTAGTTATAACAATTTTACTTTTAAATATGCCTTATACATTTGCTATTGAGACAACAGGGCAACTTACAGCTTCTCATAAATTTTGTTCAATGGCAGTCTCTGAGTAGTTTACCTCATCTTTTTTTTTCTCCTTCAGTGGCACAATTCCACGCGAGCCAGGCTGCTGTTTTCCTGCATCAAAATTAATATATAACCCTCCCAAGTCTTTAAGATTTAGGCCAGGATCAATACTGCTTGATAACGACAAGCTGGAAAAGAAAGAGCTGGTTATTTAAACATATCAGCCCACAACTACAGCAACACATGCTTGTAATCAACTGTTACCAGCACATTTAGATAATGTTGTTTAAATGCACACAAATTTGAGGAGGGTTATTTAGATAATGTTTAAATGCACACAAATTTGAGGAGGGAGGGTGTGTATGCTAGGCCCCTACTGATTTTTAATATAGTCCATATTTAGGACTAAGCAAGAGCTTAAGACCAGTAACATTAGCTCCACTTGTTCCTTCCCCCTTAGGAAATGACAGGACATGCTCTTTAGATTCTTCCCATACAATGTGAAAAACAGTGCTCTTAGCGGAATGCACCTTCCTATCTATCTCAACGGCACACCTCAAGACACAGACTAGATATAGACTCTCAGAATGACCCTGAAGTGCATAATGATGTGTTTGATATTACGCTGAGCATCAGACTGAGGCCACCAATTGATTATCCCTGGGTTAGGTCTTCAAGGTTTTGCACAGTGATTTCTTCCCCTACTGTATGGCAACTAATGTTAGGCACCAACTCTAGATCTCTCTTATCATTAGAGCTACCCCATTATTCCATTATTCTAGGCCTTCCTTGTCCCAAAGTTTCTGCCCTGCCCCCGTAATCTGATAACTGATCAAATTTTAGCCAAATAATTCACATGTCTAGCAGGATACAGAAACCATGTCTAGGTTAGTCTAAGAAAGAACTTACGCCGTAGTAGACACATCCAATGAACCTTCATCCTCATCAATAAATTCCTCTTCATCTTCTTCCAGCTCCAAGGAGGTCTTGCTTTTTGTTCCTTCCCCATCATTCCCTATGTCCTTCTCTTCTAAATAGTATGCTTTGCTAGAGTCTAAGCCAGGAGTTTTGTCAATTACAAACAGTACTTCACTGTCTGAGGTGTCCAAGGCCAATCCATTTTGCTTACTGCTACCTGCACAACTAGCAGTCATTTTCATTTCATTTGTTTCTTCTAAATCACTGCTGTCAGATTCACTGCTATCATCACTGATAAAAACTGACATAGTGGAACACCCCTCATCCTCTGTTCTTTTGGTTGCGCATGAAAAGGATTCAGCAACTGGCTCCTCCTGGCTTCCATCACTATCTATACTAACAACAGACACCCTGCAGGCATCATCTCTGCTTTCAATAGTCGGTGATGGGGTGATATTTTGTGGGCTGCCTCTTTCATGTAGCTTGTCCACTTCTATTATCTCTTCTGGATTTTGGGTTTCTGTATTGCATTTGCCTTTACTAGGAGTTGTCTGCCTTGACAATATGGCTGTACTCTTCACCAGAGACAATTTTTCAGTTGCTTTTCTAGATTTTTCTGATGTTTGATCACATGTTTCTTCAGTGATGTCCACAATTTCATAAACATCATTTATTTTTCTAGCTGATTCCCTTATGTTTTTGTTCTTTCCTCCCTTTTCCTCTTGACGATCCACAATTTCACAATCCTTACCCTCTCGCATCTCTTTTTCAGGCGTTATTTTTGTAGATTCCCGATCTGTTTTCTTAGAGCTGCTTGAAAATCTCTGCTTTAGATCACCCCCAATGACAGATTCAGAATCGTACTTTGGTTTACAGGGGCTAAGCTGCTTATGACTCTTAGCTGAGAGACAGGATGCTTGTTGTTCATCAAAATCAGATTTTGTGGGTTCTGAATCAGAAATTACTATTGTCTGGGATTTAGTTACATGTTGAGGTAACTTTTCATCTCCTGCCACAACTTCACTTTTCCTTTCACCCTGTGATATTGTTTCTGCTTGCAGTCTCAGTCGCATGCTCCTTGTCATTCTTTTAAGTTGAACAGAAGGTTCTGTGGAAACACCTGAGCACCATGATTCTGCATCAGATACCTCTTCGGCTTGCGCTTCACACACGGGCAATATATTGGCCTTGACTTGTCTGCTTCTAGTCATTCTTGCAGTACTGGAGGTTTGCACTCCTGAAACAGCAGAAGAGCATGATTCTGATTCAGAGAGATCATCATCCTGGCATTTGCTGTCTTCACTGGGAAACACTCTCCTGCTTTGTCTGTTCTTAGCTGGAGATTCTAGCTGACAAGGAATTACAATTTGCCGCCTTCTTGTTACCCTTATGAACATGGGTGTTTGAAGACCAGAGACAGAGGAACAGTTTGATTCTGCTTCAGAAACATATCCATCAGCCTGCAGTTCAGCAACTGAGTCTGCTAAATGTGTAGCTTCACTCCTATTCCGAGTTGCTTGCACCTCCAAAGGCTCTTCAATATCTGGTTTTGTTTTAGGCTCCTTCATTTTCTCAGAACGAGATTCAGAAATGATATTTGGGTGGGAATTCAGTTTACTTTTGCTTCTAGTTGCCCTCACAGATGTGCTGCCTTCCATTGAGGGACACTGTAAGAACGAGAAGATGTCATAGTTATCATGCAGAAATTATTTTCTCTGATATTGAATCACAAAATGAAGAAGCTTTGCTATAAATACCAAATAAGAAACTTTAGATTTCAAATTGATTTAGATTTCAAAACTAAAGTAATTTTATTTAAAGCAACCATCTGTTGTACAAATGAAACAATATTACATCAGTCTTTACTGTGAGAATATAATTTTTGTTCCAGTTTGCCTATTAGAGCATTAAAGTAACTCACCCAGGATTTGATACACTCCTGCTTTTAAAAGAACCTTACTTCCTAGAATCTACACTGCTGGACTAAGGCAAAATGTTAAAACCTTAATATGTTTTTGATAATAGCAACCACATTACTCCATAGACATCTACTGAACGGATAAAGCAAATCATTTTGAGGCTTATTTTTGTAAACTGAAATGAACATTGATTCCCCTAGAATGATCTGTTCTTCTTGACATGAAGACAATTAATAACTGACAGACACACCAATGGACCTCAGATACTTCCACTACAAGACATTCCATCTCACCAAGCTCAAGAACACGAAAAGAGCATGTAAAAAATTAAAATGAAGGGACATTATCAAGACAGAGTAAGACAGCATTATGAATTTAAAGAACCATACTTATATTTTCAAATGAGATGGCACCATCACTAAAAGATTCAAAGTTTATCAGCGACAGAGACCATATTTAAAATTACTAGCAACACATATGAAACAGTGCAGGCAAAGTTAGTGTGCACTCACTCAAGCACACTGCATTGTAGGAGCTTCCATAAAGTATCATACCTTGACAGGCGGTTCAGTGATTGACAATTATGTAAATCAATATCCATGATTTCTGAACAGCACCACTAAGAACAATAGAACTACACCATAAATAGCTACTAGCTAATTTCCGTATACATCCAATTTAATGCAGACTGACTTATTCTTAAAGAATCATTTAAACACATATCTGGTCAGAATCTTTATTCAATCCCAGTTCAGGCTGTTAGAGTAAACCCAGTCTAGAAGCAGTAACCAAAAATGCAAAGGCATCATTTTGTATAGTCTGTTCCTTAGGTCTGATTTAACTATGGGGATATCAAGGCACATCATGTACAAATGTCACACAAGTTGCAATAATTAGACTCTCACACAGCAAACTCCCTCTCTAGTACTTTAGAACACATATAAGTATTATGAAACATTCACATAAGTAATGCCAAGAACACAAGTATCGCAATACATTACCGGCAAACATGGCCATGAAACTGACAGGTACAACTTTTCACAAGTGGGACACAGTTTTGACTGAAAAGATCAAAACCCCACTAGGGCAGGGGTCAAGGAGAAGAGTCTAGATCCAATATATTAAGGCAAGAACGGTGCTTCAGATTGCAAAGTGTCCCCACCTGTTAAAGCTTACAGAAATTTACTAATCTAACCAACCCATCTACATATCCATGACACAGCACTGCAGAAAACGTTCCCTCTGAGATGCATCACCTTCCCCTCCCCAAAGCCAAAAGTACGCACCTAGGCTGAGAAAGGCACTCTGCTAGATCCCCATGCTCCTCAAGGGGTGCAATGCACCGAAATCTTAGCACGCATTTCGTTCCCACTCCCAACGCCGTCCAAAGAAAAGAGTTTCCTCCTCACGCGTCACCACCCACCGGTCACGCAGCGTAGACCTTGCGCCTAGGTGATGCGCGTGCTCCCAGCGTGGTCAGAAAATCGTGGTGGAGGAAAAGAAACTCAAACGTTGGGCCACCACCGCATGCAAGTGTATGCGTGTATGGGGGAGGGCGGGTTGACCAAACTGATAACCGAGCCCTTCCCCTGCTGTTTCTCACGTCTCTCACCATCGAGGAATCGTTGCCTCCCGCAGAAGACGGCGTCTGTTGACTTCGCCGCGTTACCCGCCTGGTGCCTACCATCTTCTCAACTCATGTACCGGAAACGCGGCTTCCCTTTCACCGCCGGATCGTTGAGCATTGCTTAAGCACTCCGGCTGGAAACCTCTTACCTCGCTCTATGGTTCCCCTATGAAGATCGGAAACGCTGCCCTCTTTCGATAGCGGAAAAGAGCCGGGGGCAAAAAAAGGCGATCGTACTTTGAAGGTAATTTCTCTGAGCGTACAGGGAGCCTTCTTTGGAGAGAATTCGGCAGGAAACAGCGAACTGCCTAGTAGTCAGTTTCAGGACAGCTACATATGTTCTTGTATTTACACTGTGGTTACAAAACATCTGCTATGTCCAGTCCAGTAACAACACATTCTTTCTCAGAGGGCAGACTTTAATGTTTCTAGAATTATTGTCTAATTGTCTTTGTACATGTAAACTGATATCGGAAAGAGGGCCACACACAAAATCGTAGCAGCTGTTCCTGTGACCAGAAGTTAGATGCAGTTTTTCAGTAATCAAGAAGCTACTGTAATTTTCTGCATCACTCCCCAGTTACTGCCCGAACACTTGAACAGTTACTTAGCGGATATGTGCATCTGTTCTTTAGGATTACCAACCTCGAGCCTGACGCCGGGAGTTCTCCAAGAATAACAAGTGACTTACAACGTACTCTGAAGAGCTCCCTGGAGGAAATGGCAGCTTTGGAGGGTGGCCTCCAGGCCCTAGGCATCACATCCCCATGCCCCCCCCCCTCTCTGCGCTCCCACTTCAAACGGAAACTCCAGAAACTTCCCAAGTCAGCAAACCTGGTTCTGATGCCTTAATAGTCTGCTGTGAATAGTAAGATAAATTCATTTTAAAAAACCTCCACATGGAAAACTTGGAAGAATTTCAGCTTCAGGTTTTTCTTTCTTCCTGCTAATCTCCATAACAAAACAACACAGGGAGACACAGTAGAAAGTATAACCAAAATAACAACACTGTGTACAGAAACAGCAAATAAAGGAATATTATTCAAATTTAAACAAAATTATTTTCTCATAGATGACTCAATATGCTTATAATAATGGGTGTGTATTTAGAAAACATCAAAGGGTTCATAACAATATACAAATCCTTACCAAAATATAAAAAAGCATAATTCATGAAGTACAAAATGGATCAATGTATGCACCCAAACATCCACTTGCAAACTCAGTCCTAAAGTACATAGGATGATCCAAAGTTATTTAGATAAAAGGCATTCCAATGAAATTGGAGTCCAGCAGCACCCAGCAGGGTTGAGCTTGATTTTTCGTGGGGCGATGTTGGACTCCAATTTCATTCTCACATCTCTTTGTTAACTCTTGCATTTACGTGCTAATTTGTTGTCTTCCTCTGATCCTACTGACCACCCATTCCAATTTCAGCTAGAGATGCCAACCTCTAAGTGGGGGAAATCCAAACACAACATCCATGACAAAAATAACAAAGGGTCAATAAAGATGTGTGTGCAAAACTGTAGTTGTTGTTGTTCAGTCGCACAGTCGAGTCCGACTCTTTGCGACCCCATGGACCAGCTCCCGCCAGGCCTCCCGGTCTTCCGCCGTCCTCTGAAGTTTGCGCAACTTCATGTTCGTCGCATCGATGACACTGTCTAACCATCTCATCCTTTGCCGTCCCCGTCTTCTTTGACCTTCAATCTTTCCCAGCATCAGGGTCTTCTCCAGTGAGTGCTCCCTTCTCATTTGGTGGCCAAAGTATTTGAGCTTCAGTTTCATTATCTGGCCTTCCAGGGAACAGTCAGGGTTGATTTCTTTGAGGATTGACTGATTTGTTCTTCTTGCAGTCCAAGGGACTCTCAAGTGCCTTCTCCAGCACCATAGTTCAAAAGAATCTATTCTTCGGCGCTCGGCCTTCCTTATAGTCCAGCTCTCGCAGCCATACATGACTACTGGGAATACCATTGCTTTGACCATGCGGACTTTTGTTGGCAGGGTGATGTCTCTACTTTTTATCATGCTGTTTAGGTTCGCCATCGCTTTCCTCCCAAGGAGCAGGCGTCTTTTAATTTCATGACTGCTGTCACAGTCTGCGGTGACCTGGGATCCCAGGAACGTGAAGTCTGTCACTACTTCCATGATCTTAGTTTTTTTGATGTTGAGCTTCAAGCCCACTTTTGCGCTCTCCTCTTTTACTCTGAGCAAGAGGTTCTTTAGATCCTCTTCACTTTCAGCCATTAGAGTGGTATCATCTGCATATCTGAGGTTGTTGATCTTTTCCCCAGCAATCTTAATTCCCGCTTGTGATTCATCCAGGCCAGCATTTCGCATGATGTACTCTGCATATATATTAAATAAGCAAGGTGACAGTATACATCCTTGTCGTACTCCTTTTCCTATGCTGAACCAATCAGTTGTTCCGTATCCGGTTCTAACTGTCGCTTCTTGGCCCTTATACAGGTTTCTCAAGAGACATGTGAGGTGGTCTGGTACTCCCATCTCTTTAAGGACCTGCCATAGTTTGTTGTGATCCACACAGTCAAAGGCTTTAGCATAGTCAATGAAGCAGAAGTAGATATTTTTCTGGTACTCTCTTGCTTTCTCCATAATCCAGCGAATGTTGGCAATATGATCTCTCGTTCCTCTACCTCTTCGAAACCCAGCTTGTACTTCTGGTAGTTCTCTATCCACGTACTGTTGAAGCCTAGCTTGTAGGATCTTGAGCATGACCTTGCTAGCGTGTGATATGAGTGCAATTGTGCGATAGTTTGAACATTCCTTGGCATTGCCCTTCTTTGGGATTGGAATGTATACTGATCTTTTCCAATCCTGTGGCCACTGTTGCGTTTTCCAAATTTGCTGGCAAATGGAGTGCAGAACTTTAACAGCATCCTCTTCTAAGACTTTGAATAGCTCAGCTGGGATACCATCACCTCCACTAGCTTTGTTGTTAGTAATGCTTTCTAAGGCCCATTTAACTTCACATTCCAGGATGTCTGGCTCGAGGTCAGTGATTATACCGTCGTGGTTGTCAAGGACATCGAGGTCTTTCTTGTATAGTTCTTCTGTGTATTCTTGCCATCTTTTCCTAATCTCTTCTGCTTCTGTTAGGTCCCTACCGTTTTTGTCCTTTATCATGGCCAGCTTTGCATGGAACGCTCCCTTGATTTCTCCAATTTTCTTGAAGAGATCTCTAGTCCTTCCCATTCTATTGTTTTCTTCTATTACTTTGCACTGTTCATTCAGGAAGGCCTCCTTATCTCTCCTTGCTGTTCTCTGGAAATCTGCGTTCAGTTGGGTAAATCTTTCCTTTTCGCCTTTGCCTTTCGCTTTCCTTCTTTCCTCTGCTATTTGTAAAGCCTCATCAGAAAGCCATTTTGCTTTCTTGCATTTCTTTTTCTTTGGTATGGTGGTGATTGCTGCCTCCTGTACAATGTCACGAACCTCCGTCCATAGTTCTTCAGGCACTCTATCTATCAAATCCAGACCCTTGAATCTATTCTTCACCTCTACTGTATATTCATCAGGGATGCGATCTAGGTCAAACCTGAATGGCCTCGTGGTTTTCCCGATTTTCTTCAGTTTAAGTCTGAATTTTGCAATGAGTAGCTCATGATCTGAGCCACAGTCAGCTCCAGGTCTTGTTTTTACTGACTGGATAGAGCTTCTCCATCTTTGACTGCAAATTATATAGTCAATCTGATTTCGGTGTTGCCCATCTGGTGATGTCCATGTGTAGAGTCGTCTCTTAGGTTGTTGGAAAAGGGTGTTCGCTATGACCAGTGTGTTCTCTTGACAAAACTCTGTTAACCTTTGCCCTGCTTCATTTTGCTTTCCAAGGCCAAACTTGTCTGTTATTCCGGTTACCTTTTGACTTCCTACTTTAGCATTCCAGTCCCCTATGATGATGAGGACATCATTTTTTGGTGTTAGTTCTAGGAGTAATGTAGTAATTCTGTAGAAATTCTCTTATCGCTCACACGCGATGGATACTGCACAATATAAACAAATCCGTTTCACAAGAATTGCTTTATCTGAGCATGTAGCAATCACAATTCTTATCACTAGAAAGAAAATACACATTCAAATATAAATGTAGCTTTAAAAATTCATAATGAACCATTACACTGAAAACTCACATTTCTACTTATCAACTCTTGAAGGAAACATCTGATGTTGACTCTCTAATAACAGAACACAAGGTCTTCACAATGTATTAGCTGGATTCTAGAAGCCAAACATAAAGTCTCCACTGCTAATTGCTACCAGTCACAGTCTGCCTATGCAAACAGCAAACCTTTACCTTTACTTATATCCATGTGTTTTTTTCTATTTATAAAAACCCAACTATAAAATGCCATCTACATTATTACCTTCACATATTAGACCAACGGTCTATATAAACATCCAACTTTATCCTAAAAGTAAATAGTGTTAAGCCTTAGCAGCCGTGGCTGGACATTATAAACATGTTTAAAGTGACAGGGTGTTATTTTCAAAAAACAACTCTGTGGAAACAATACCAGACGTGAGGAGATTCACATTGTATGCCAAAGTTAGAATGTAAATTTGGTATTGTTGGTCTAATTTCAGCTCTGCATATGCATCTAGGCTCTGAGTGACCTCTCCTAATGCTTCCCCCCACCCTCTTTCCCCCTGTAACTAGCTTTTGAGATTTTATTCCAGTTTTGTCTGAAGAAGTGTGTTTTGCAAACAAAAGCTTACACTGAATAAAACTTTGTTGGTCTCAAGGTTGCCCCTTGGTGAGGGCA
The DNA here is from genome assembly GCF_001447785.1 of Gekko japonicus. Lineage (NCBI taxonomy): Eukaryota > Metazoa > Chordata > Lepidosauria > Squamata > Gekkonidae > Gekko > Gekko japonicus. The sequence goes on along the minus strand of NW_015167529.1, from coordinate 1,236,115 downwards.
GGCTGTGGCTATTTCACTTGCTCCGGGAATAGGTCTGAAGAGGGGAAAAGTAAAAGCCAGCTATGTGGATCCTCTAGTTTTTTTCACTGAATCCCCCCAAATCCAGTATCAAATCACATGTTAGTCAGGACCACAGACTGAACCTTGAAAAACACGGATCCAATACTTTGTGGTGCAGCAATAGCACAAAAATGTGGATCTGGGGCATGGATCTTTATGAACTTATGATTTTTACATTGAAATAAAATAAAACCACTGTCATATTGTAGATCATGTCTTAGTCTATAGTCAGCACCACAAAAATAATGCATGGCACAAAAAATGCAGTTTTAAAGCATGGATTCTCATGATTTCTGCTTTGAATCACTGCAAACTCATCATGTTTATAGCTACACGTTACATCAGAAAAAACATGGATCCACTTGCTTTATAGGGATGGCAGGAAACAAAGATGTGGCTCTGGACCGAAGCACAGATCTCATGGATCCTCAGATTTTTAAACTGGGTTGCCCCAGATTCACTACACAATCACACATCATGTTCATGGCCACAGACTGCATGACAAAAATCATACATCCACCGCTTAAAATTATCTAGCTTCGACTTTTACCCAGTCCCAGTCTGTAGCAATGGAAATTGGTATGGAGTTGGACAGCCCTGGCTCTGATGCAAGATTCACTAAAGGAAGATCCCATTCTTCGTGTCAGCAGGTCAGCAGGAAAAAGGTTTTCTGCTTTAATAGTGGGAGAAAGGTTGTTTTCCAGCTACTATAATTTATGAGTTTTAAAGCAACTTTTAAAATATTTCACTGCATTTTTCTATCAAAAGACACAAAGAACAGTCAGTCAGTCAAACAAGAAAAAACAGGCCAAAATGTTTATTTTTTTCTAAACTGGATCAGAACCTGAATGCACTAATGCAAAGGACAAACTGTCACCAGCAGATTTCTGTAAAAGCAAGCATCCTTTATCAACAATAATGATCTCAAACTAGTAAAAAGCACAAAAGATTAAGTAAAACCATCAGTTAATTTTGAAACAGGACTACATACAATTTTGCCTCTCTACAAAGTTCAAAGTTTTGTAATCAATCCTAATTTTGCATATAAACAACATTTTCCTGCACATTCAATATACACATCCTATTATTTAATCACTCTCTCTAGAACTATTCAAATCCTTTAAGCAGCAAGTCAAAGTTTACTCCAGAACCGTCAGAAATGTTGCACTGAAGTCTATTTCATTAGTTGTCCAAGACTGTTCCCAACCAACTATTGTATAAACCTCAGGCATCATTAATGAGTAATGCCCGATAATTTTGATGGAAGTGAACTCCAAGTAAAAGCTGACAACTGACATGTCAGCCACATGCTTAAATACGTTACACAGAAACACGTCCACATGCTCTTATTCAAAATCTTTATAAATAAAAGCATGAGGTGTTTACCCAGTAGAATGATTAACCTGTGAAGATATATTATGGACAATAAAAAAGTTTGCACATTCTATGACACACATTAGTTCTAATATGAATGTAAAAAAAATCAATTCCAGATAAAGTTTGCCATCACCCAGGAAATTCTTCACTACTGCATTAATGTTTAAGCTTGTTCAAACAGCATGCTGTCTGAATAATGGTAACTTTCTGGCCAGACTCTGGTTGGCTTGGAGACAGCGCAGTTCTCTTTGTGACCGCCAAGTAAGATGAATTCATTGTGTGATAATCTATCGTGTATGCAATGCTGGGGTTTATATAAACATATCAAGCATTAGCCTTTTATGGTTTGCAAAATATTTGTGGTTCCTAAAACACCAGAAAAAACAATAACAGCCAAACTTTCATAAAGTTAAACTTTTGTTTTCAGTGTTCTTCCACCAGCTCTCTTGGTCATAAACCAAGTACATGAGGGATGCCTCCCAGAGGAATGTGCCTCAGAGAAACAGAAGAAAAAGGTTAATTAAACCTTAGTACAAGAGCCATATGATCTTTACCACAATGAGGAAAACATCAAATATATATTCATGACTATATTGAGCAATTCCGCTTGCATATATTTTGTTTTATCCCACAGGCTTAAGCTGAAAAGCTACTCATTCCACCAGCTTTGTTAAATTTTCTTCTGCCAACACAGCAGCAACAATATGAAAACAAGGTCTATTTCTCCTCACAAATAAAAAATATTTCAATCAAAATATAGGTAGCCACACTTTTTAAAGTTTATATTACTCATTACAATATTTCAAATAATTTTATGTATATATCATCTCTAAATTAACAAACTCTGGTTTAGTGAAAACAACTATTTCCCATTTGAGCAAGCTGGTCTCTGTACAAAAAGCACGTAAGAAAAGAAAGGAAATCAATGGATCAAGTATGCTGTCACATGTCTATGCCACTATACAATTTGGGCATCACTGACCACTTAATAATAACACATTTGTTCATTTGCACCTTGGTGCAATGCCTTGTAGAGAAAGGATCTTTTCACAACCAGGCCATTGTCAAAAGTCTTAAGATGAAGGTATTCTTCTTGCTTGTAAGATGTAGCCTTTGGATTTGATAATTCCTCTGCTCTTCACAATGACTGAATACCGCAGAAGCCACAGTGGAGTCCATTCATGTACTTGGCATTCTGGGATACTTTCCTGAAGAGCTTCTTGGAAACTTGCTTCGCAAAGTAGTTCTACAATTAAACCGGGAAATTAGAAGACAGTCAGTAAAAGATTTTGCTATCTGCATCAGAATACCATTGATTCTTAGCCCAAATGGCCGGACAATGGAACAACGCTCATGCTGTGCTCAAACATTTGACTATCTTAGGCAACCAGAAAACAAAGTTGCACTTACCTGTAACTATTGTTCATTGAGTATCTTCTGTGCAGGCACACAATGGATACTGCGCATGAGCAGGCCTGCCATTGGATAGGTCCTTATAGTTAAAAGCCTCCAGGGGGTGCTGTGCATCACGGTCAGAAGCATGTTCCTGCCCAGGGACCACGTGCTCTTGCGCAGCAGTGGCCCCTCAACCCTCAGTACCTCTAGAGCCTCTGAAGCCAGAGCATGCAGTGGGGCAGGACACAGCACTGGCCCCTCTACCCTCAGTACCTCTAGAGCCTCTGAAGCTAGAGCATGCAGTGGGACAGGAGGGAAGTTATGTGTACCTGCACAGCAGATACTCGATGAACAACAGTTACAGGTAAGTGCAACTTTGTTTTCATCATCAATCTTCTGTGCAGTCCCACATAGGGATTCTAGCAAGCTACTCACCAGGCAGTGGAGCATGCTCTTCTCACTTGAACAGTGAATGAAGAACTGCCTTGCCCATTTGAGCCTCAAGTCTCACCTGCAGATCCAAAGCGCAGTAGGGTACAAATGTGTCTGCCGATAACCAGGTGGCAGCTCTGCAGATCTCTGTCAAAGGTACTCCATCCAGGACAGCTGCAGAAGAAGCCATTGCCCTGGTGAAGTGGGCATGAATGTTCAACAGGCATGGCAATCTGGCCCTACCATAACACTCCCTTATGGTCCTGACTCATGAAATATCATACCCTGCCACGTATTTTGTCAGTCTTTAAGGTGCTACTGGACTCTTGCTCTTTTCTACTGCATCCGGACGGGGTCTGATATGATGCTCTCCTACCTCTCTTAGGGCCACTAAAACAAACAGACAGGGCTCTATCCCTGCGAAACACCAGGGTTCTCTGTAAAATAATAACGCCCCCCCTAACGTCTAAAGAATGCAACAAGTGCTCATTCTCAGAGCTTGGTGCAGGAAATAATATGGGTAAAACAATACTTTGGGATAAATGAAACCTAGAAACTACCTTAGGAAGAAACCTAAGACCAGGGTGTAGGACTACCCTTTCAGGAAAGAACTTCAAAAATGGGGGATCTGAAGAGCTGCTAGCTCACTCACCCTCCTGACTGAGGTAGCAGCTACTGAGAAACATACCTTCACAGAAAGTTCTGCCAAACAGGTAGCAAGGGGTTCAAAGTGCTAACAAAACAGAGAGAGACCATTGGGGCACTAAAGGATCCCTGGGTGGCCAGAGATTACCTAACCCCTTAAGAAACCTCGAAGACAAATGATGGGAGAAAACTAATCCTTCCTCAGTTCCTTTGTGACAGCAGCGAGGTCAACCTTCAAAGAAGAAAATGGTAGGCTCTTAGCCTTCAGGTGTAATAACTAACCAAATATGACTTGAAAAGGGGCACCACCCAGCGAAACATCCTTCTTACCACACCAGAGGGAAAATTGCCTCCACTTATACATGTAGGATTTCCTAGTGTTAGGCTTGTGTGAGTGCAGGAGAACATCATTAACCTCCTTAGAAAACATCCGGTCTCTGCCTGAAGCCTCCAAGTCATCAGGTGGAGGCAATTCAGATTGTGATGAAGCACCTAGGTTGATGCGGATTAAATCTGATCGGTTCGGTAGGGGAAGGAACTGGCCCCGGGAGATCTTCATAAGGATCGGAAGCCATATTTGACAAGGCCAAAAGGGTGCCACCAGGATCATGTTTAATCTCTTCCTCCTGGCTTTCTCTAGTACCCT
>NW_015167529.1:1204820-1231502 GCF_001447785.1 Gekko japonicus | reverse complement strand
CATCTCCTAGGAAACCAGTTCCTACTCCTCTTCAGGAACAGAACCTTACAGCCTTCTTGTTTTTATGCGTTATAAAAAGATCGATGTCCAGAACACCCCAGGTAGGTGGCCTTTATGGACTACTCATGGGAGAGTGCGCTAGCCCTGCTCAATCTGTTGGCTTCCGTGTTTAAACTCCCAGGGAACTGGAGAGCTTGAATGGAAATATTGAGCTTCACTGCTGTGTCCAATGCAAGGGTAGCTTCCTGACCTAAACCTCTGGACCCTGTATCCCCTTGCTTGTTTAAATAAAACATTGTAACTGTATTGTCCGCCTGGACAAGAATGTATCAGTTCCAAAGGATATCTGGGAAAAAAAATGAGGGGACAACAAACTGCTCACAAGTCTAAAATGTTAGTGTGCAGCAGTTTCTCATCTTCTAACCAAGTACCCCAAGCTGGCAGTCCCTCGCAGTGGGTGCCCCGACCCAAGAGCAAAGCATCCATAGTAAGGACTACCCCATGTTCAGAAACTCTGAAGGAAATTCCCCGGGATAAATTATTTATAGAAGATCACGACAATAAAGAACGTATGACAGGTCTGGGAATAGAAAATCTGTGCCATAAAGCATGAACCCTGGCTTTATAACAGGATAGAAACCAGAGCTGCAGGGGTCGCATATGTAACCTAGCCATACGCAGGACTGCAGTGGTAGAAGCCATATATCCCAAAAGGTGCAGAATTTCCTGAATTGACTGGAACCGGTGAGATCTGAATTATCGCACCAAGGCCAAAATAGCCTGTAAACTTTCCCCACTAGGGAATCTAGCATAGCTCTGATAAATTGTACCCTCTGAGATGAAACTACTCATGATTTGTCCCAATTTACCAGGAGTTCTAGTCAAGTTTATTACGGTCATAGACCAGGAGTTCTAGTCTTTGAGAGCCTGTTTGATGCAGTGGTTAGGAGCGCAGACTGTAAGGGAGAACCAGGTTTGATACCCCAGTCTTCCGCATGTAGCTGCTGGTGTAACCTTGGGTCAGTTACAAGTTCTTTCAGAGCTGTCCTCTCAGGAGCAGTTCTTGAAGGAATTCTCTCAGACCCACCTACCTCACATGGTGTCTGTTGTGGGGAGGGGGAGGGAAAGGAGCCGCTCTGAGACTCCTTAGGGTAATGAAGGGTGGGGTATAAATCCAATCTCTTCTCTTCTTCTTATTTTTCCAGAACAAGAGTGCAATGACATAACAATTGATCCTTGGACTCCACCATTATCATCTAAGTAAGGGAATATGTGGCAAGTCCGCCTATGGAGGTAAGCAATAACTGGGACTAAATACTTAGAGAATACCCTGGGCACAGTGGCTAGCCCAAAAGGGTAGAACAGTGTACTGAAAAACTCGTTCCCCACATGAAAAGCATATGAACTTGCAATGCTGAGGGTGGATCGAAACATGAAAACAGACATCAATATCGATGAACCAACAATAAAATTTTAATACTGTAAAATCGAAGGAATGAACGCCATACAGAACTTTGAAACATGAAGACAAACGTTTAATTCTCTGAGATCTAAAATGGGTCTAACTCCCCCATCTTTCTTATCTACTAGGAATATATGAGAGAAGAAACCCTCCAATGCCTGAGATACTGTAACCTCCTCTATGGTGCCCTTGTCCATTAAGGAGGCCAAAGCTTCGACAAGACCCAAAGCTGCTTGGTTGGATCCCTTAAAGAGCAAGGGGAAACAAACTTAAATTCTAATCTGTAGACAAATCTAACTATGGACAAAACCCACTCATCAGAGGTACATAAGAACATAAGAGAAGCCAATGTTGGATCAGGCCAATGGCCCAATCCAGTCCAACACTCTGTGTCACACAGTGGCCAAAAATACCAGGTGCCATCAGCAGGTCCAGCAGTGGGGCCAGGACACTAGGAGCCCTCCCAATGTTGCCCCCCATCCCACCCCAGCACCAAGAATACAGAGCATCACATCACTTGCCCCAGACCGAGAGTTCCTACCTATACCTTGTGGCTAATAGCCACTGATGGACCTCTGCTCCATATGCGTATCCAATTCCCTCTTGAAGCCGTCCATGCTTGTAGCTGCCACCACCTCCTGTGGCACTGAATTCCACGTGTTAATCTCTCTTTGGGTGAAGAAGTACTTCCTTTTATCCATTCTAACCCGACTGCTCAGCAACTTCATTAAGTGCCCACGAGTTCTTGTATTGTGAGAAAGGGAGAAAAGGACTTCTTTCTCTACCTGCTCTATCCCATGCATAACCTTGTAATAGCCTCCCAGGCTGCAGCAAACTGAGCCAGCCTGTCTCCAAACTTAACAGGGGCTGGCAACGATCCTAGTCAAAGGGATGACTTTTGGGATGGCCATCGTGTATTTGGGGTTGGGGCTGAGATCACGGAACCATGGCCATTGGTTCCAGATTGGACTCATGCAGAGCCTGGCCATGTAGTAAGCCAGTATCCCTGTCCTCATCCAAGACAGAAACAGGTGGCGATCTCGGACCTCGAGATGGGGTCCTGGGATTCTTCTGCAAGGTTGGAATTGGCTCAGGAGTGCAGATGGGCGTGTTCTGCTGTGGAGCAGATTTACGCCTTTCCTTTGTCTCGTCTTTAGCCTTCTTAGCTGGAGGCTCAGAAGAGGCACGATGAACCTGAGGGGAGCGCGATTGAGATTGGATCTGCGAGGTGGAGCCGAACGTGTCAATTTCAAAGACATGGAATTGGGAGCTTTCCCCAGGGACAGTTTGGACGTGGACTCCGAGGCTTTAAGGGCCTTCTCCCACGACGCTGTCCTAAGTTCGACACCCTATCCCCCCCCCCGAGCTTTAGGAGCGAAACTTTGGCAGGCCTTACATGTGGAGACATTATGCCCTTCACCCAAATAGAACAGACAAAGACTGTGTTCATCACTTTGGGTCAATCTTCACTCCACACTGGGAGCACTTCATGAAAAGAGTTTTCTAAGCCAATGTAACTTCGACAAATCTGGACGAAATCCTCTCAACTGTAGCTGAAGACTCCAAAAACACAACCTTCTCCTTTGGTGGCAAAAGGGGAGCTGTGGGGAAGGGGGCACTTCTGCACAAGAGCACGTGGTCCCTGGGCGGGAAAAAGCTTTTGACTCCGGCGCGCAGCACCACCTGGAGACATTTAGCAGTAAAGACCTATCTGATGGCAGGTCTGCTCATGCACAGTCCCCATGTGGGACTGCACAGAAGATCAATGATGAATAAGCTGTTCTTCTGGCAGTTACAGTGATGCTGTACAAAAGACTAGAACTACTTCTCTTAAGATTTTCAAGCACCCTAAATATGGACCCTGTATATCTAGTATGGCAATTCCTATGTTCTTAACATAACCTCACCTTTTGGATCATTATGAGTTAGCAACTGGATGTCAAATTCTTTTGCAAAGGCAGTCAGATCTGGTGGCATCACACAACAGGAAGCAAGGTTCACTTGGTTACTGCTTGGCTTCACCTTAAAAAAAAAGAGCAAGCAGATTTCCTTCAGATAGCAAAGGGTACCATGGTATCTGTCTTAGATTGCATATAATTAACAGTGCAACCTTATGCAGAGCTACTCCAGTCTGAAATCAATGGGCTTGGACTGGAGTCACTTAGATTGCATATAATTAACAGTGCAACCTTATGCAGACCTACTCCAGTCCAACTCTACTGAAATCAATGGGCTTGGACTGGAGTCATTCTACATAGGGTTGCACTGTAAATGACCACACATTTGTGACAGGTGTATGTGGAGCTGCTTCATGATGACCGGGGGGCGGGGCTTATTTCACATCTCAAACATAGGTGCGCAATTAGCTACTCATCCCAGGTAGAGTGCCACCTCCCAACCTCTGCCACAATGGCTTGGTCTAGACATGTCTTCTTCTTTTTTTAACAAGTGCATGTGTGCACGCATGAGTGTGTGTGCACCTGGAAGTCAACGGCAACCTCTGGTGATTGACTCTGTGTGCATCTGAAAGTCATGGTGACCTCTAGTGACTGACCCCTACTGGGGGCATGGAGGATATTCAGAGAGGTGGCTGAATAAAGCCTGCCCCCGCCTCCCACCTCCGGTATTTCAAGGAGGTCTCCCATCCAAGTACTGGCCAGAGTCGACCCTGCTTAATGTCCAAGATCTGATGAGATCGGACTTGCCTGGGCTAACCAGGTCAGGGCTGGTTTAGGCGTAACATGTCTGATGTGCCATGGTTTCCAACATTAGCTTGTGGAAAACCAATGGCCTGCCCAGCAAACTATTGATTTGTTTATATCCTGTTTTTCTCCCCAATGGGGACACAGACTGACCTACATCATTCACCTCGGCTTCATTTTATCCTCACAAACACCCTGCGAGACAGTCAGGGCTGCAAAGGAGTGGCAGACCAAAGGCCACCTAGCCAGCTTCCACAGCAGAACAGGGATTCAAACCTGGGTATTTATTTACTTATTTCTTCACATTTATATTCCACCCTCCCTGCAAGCGGGCTCAGGGCAGATTACAACAGCAATTCCCAGATCCAGATTGGGCATTCTAAATAACGGTTCGCTGGAAAAGAGAAAGTGGGGGGGGGGACCACAAGCCCAAGCCACAGGCATAAGAAGCAAACAACAGCTTGGCATTATGAAAAAACAACTGAACCCATCCCTCCTGTGCCTCCTGATCAAATGAGCACTGAGGTACTGCTGTGGTCGCCTCTTTTCTGCTACAGCGCCATCGCTTTTTCCTAGCCGAAGTTCTCTCTCTAGTGGAAAACTGGCCATGGAAGGACACCCCTTTGGCACAGGAACTTCATGTCAATTTACATGCATACAAAGACTCAGGCAAATCTATTATATTTCAGAGCCAAAACAAAATGTGGCACAGAATGAAAATGTTTAATTCCACTGTTCTGTTTTTACAAGGCAAAACATACTTTCCGAATCCCCCTTTAAAATATCAATGCTTCAGCATTAAAACTATTTTTGAAAAGGCGTTTCACTAAATGTAGTTAGGAAGAAAACCAAAACCAAATAGTTGTTCTGGGACTATTGCTGTTAAAAGAGTTTGCCTCTTACCTGTGCCCACAAAAACAGCTGCTCCAACAGGGCTTTGTCTAGATCAGAAGTCCCTATGGCAACAATCTTTTTGTTTTGAACTATGTTTTCAAGTTCTGACCAGTAAGGCTGTAAATACTCTGGAAAGATTTATTCCGTCTTCAGTTGGAGGAGGAGCGATAATCACAGAATCTAACTGTTCTACCCCAAGGGCAGAACATGCTGGGGGGGAAAAAAGAAAGAAAGAGAGGTCTATGCTTGCTCAAGCAGAAAGAGAAAAAAGAATTTAAGGTTTTAGGAAACATGCACCCACTTGTCTCAGATCCACATACCCCATCCCTTGTATAAATGCTCAAGTTTGAGCATCCACACATCTTCCTCATATGGACTTTTATAAAAACAAGCAAAGCACGACAAATTATAACAAATAATTTCATAGCGTTATCCACAACTAAACAAAGGTATTAAACGGAAACGAAGTATGCTGAATGGGCAGGAAGAACTACCCAGTACAATCTTGTCTGAGGAGCTCAGAGAAGTGAACCTGACTCATTTGCCCGTCATATTATCCTCACAAGAATCCTGTGTGGTACCGTAGGCTAAGAGAGTGACTGCAGAAGGAGGATTTGAATCTAGCTTTCCCAAGTCCTAATCCAACACCAACCACTACACTACATCAGAGCTAGTAAAGATCTCAATGGTTTATGGACAGACAGTTTTGAGATCCAGGTAAAAAGTACTGAAGATACTCAGTCTGGTACAATGCCAACAGTTTCAGCTTTATTTAAAAAACTACAGCAATTACACAGGCTTCTGATCCACTCCCAAGCCCAATTCGTTGGTTTTGGCCTTTAAAGCCCTACATGTTTAGGGACCAGGGTACCTGAAGGACCGTCTTCTCCCACACATTCCTGCCCAATATCACAGGGAAGATGCCCTCCTGACTTTCCCATCAATGAAAGATGCTTGTTTGGCGGGCAAACGAGAGAGGCCCACACACGCTGGCAGGTCCACAGTTATGGAACAGCTCCCCCCTCCCCAAGGAGGCGTGCCTGGCCTCCTTGTCGCAGATCTTCAGCCCACAGTTATGGAACTGTGCCTGGCCTCCTTGTCGCAGATCTTCAGGAGGCAGACGAAGACAGTTTCATTTAGGACTGCATTTGACTGATTATCTTGGAGTTTTTAAACTTTTACTTTTTATGGGTTCGTAATTGCTGTTTCTATATTGTGTTTTTAAGAGTGTTTTTATAACGTCTTTCTTATTTACATTGTAAGCCACCTTGAGTTCGCAAGGGAGAAAGGCAACCAATAAATGTCTTAAATAAATAAATAAATAAAATGTTTGTAAACGACAGTTGCACTGCAAATTAAACTGCAAAGTCTGCTTTTTCTGTAGCTGACAGCACTGTGTTTAGTTCAGCAGATTCTAAGGCAGTACGTTTTACTACACCATCAGTTGTAAGACAATGATGAAAACAGATGAAGGATTTTGAAAATCTCATCTCAAAGAAAAACATACACTTTAAAGTCACAAGAGGCTTTGCTAAGAACTGCAAGGGAATATAACTCAAAAGCTGCTCAGGCTTCATTCTGGAACTTACTCATATTGACTGCTTCTCTGATTGATGATGAGTTTGATCCCGCAATAAACAGTTTTGCTGGAAAGGAAAAAACTAAAGTCAATAATGGAAGACAACATCTGCTGGCCAGCACAAATCCCAAAGCCATGTGATTCTGACAATTTAACAGCTGATACACCCTGCATATTCTGTCACTTTCACCTCATCCCCAACACACATTTCAAAGTGTTCAGGAAGCCACTTCTGCCTTCTAGCTAGTAAAGGGTTTTATATAAAGCTGCAATCCTATGCATGCTAGTTTGGGAATAAGCTCCATTAAACTGGATCAGGCTGTACAGCTACAAGTCATCTATTGCTTAAGTTTGAGGGTGGTTAAGATGAAATCGATGCATGCAGTTCTATAAACACTGGGAGATTACAAAGGAATTCAGCTCAACAAAACACGCTGGCTCAGGTCCTTTCAGTGAACAGCAATACCATTTTTATCTGAAATGAAAACATTTGCACTTAAGCCCGATGACAAGCAGCATGAGTTTTGCCTTAATCAGCCCATGCCTCTGATGACAGCCGTCAGATATTGTACAATAGGCAGACTCATTGATGGAAACTCTGAAGCTGATAGTCTCATCAGCCCAGCTAAAACACTTTGTTCACGACAGTTTAGTAAGTTGTTCAGGAAGTTGTGTAAGATTATTAGCTGCACCTTCAGCAAGAAGCCCCAGAGAAAATCCAGCTCAGTTTACTATTACATCTTTTAAACAGACACACACACACACAAATATATGTTATCTTCTCAAGGGTATGAGCGGATATGCTACCAATGCAAAGCACTGAGGTGGTCTCACTGTGATGGAAATGCCTTCCAGAATTAACTACACTTTCACATCTAAGAACTCAAGACCTGCCTTGCAGGAGGAGGTCAAAAGTTTATCTAGCTCAGCATCCTGTTTCTAACAAGAACTAGTCAAAGGCTTGTGAAAGGTCACAAGCAGGGAATGAAGGTGATTGGCCCTCCCCTGTTTGTCTCCTCTGATATGTTTTGAAGGTGGTTTCAGAAACTCTTGGGAAATAGTGGGCCTACAACATGATCAAGCAAATTGTGGGCTGGATTCAGATTAAACTGGCAATTTCCCCCTTCCCTCTGCAGACCCACCTGTCAAGAAACTGGCCTTGTTTAACCATTTCTTGGCCTTTCAAAATTTTGGTTCAGGCTTTTAGGCCCAGACAAGTTACTGAAGGCTCCTTTCTGGAAATTAATGTCACAATGACTTGCACTTTCCAGAGAGATAGGCGACAATGAGATGAGTCAGACACAGTGCAAGTGAGATTATTGGCCTGGGAACTTAAAGGCCAGAGACCAAGAGAGCGTTTCACATTCTCTCTCATTAGTGCAAGGAACCATGGGCATGGGGAAATTGCTTGATTGTGAATTCGTGTCAGCTGCAGAAATACATGGTCACATGTCTTATCAACATACCTGGATTGGCCAAACAGGATCAGGCCAGTTGTGGGCAGTCTGGCATAAATTAAGACCATTCATTCTAGTTTGGCACTTCTAACCATCTTTTTGACAGTAGGACTTATGCAGCTAGAACACTTGCTTCTGGGGTTTGGGACTTTGAAGAAGAAGAGTTGGATTTATACCCTGCCCTTCACTTGGGGGTCTCAGAGCGGCTTACAATCTCCTTCCCTTCCTCTTCTCACAACAGACACCTGTCAGCAAGCTGCCAATGGTCCTGATTGTTTCATTTATGTGGTAACCTGTATCCTGTACTCGGTGTATGCTCCGATCCTTTTTTCCCCACCTCCAAACCCATTAGTGCTGATCATTATGTTTGCTGTTTGCTTAGAGAATCATGCGCATGCCTAGACGCAAGAATGACATAGCTTGTTATTTGGAACGCTCTTTGCTTCAAGGTCACAGGTGGTGGAGAGGAGATTTCTACGCTTTTTTTTAATTAGGAGAAACTGTGTGAAATGCTTTTAGTGATAACGATGGGCCGTTGCTTTCCCAAGGAATGGGCGCGTAAAACTGCTCCTTGTATCAGAGCGGGAATTATAACCATTGGCCAGGCCTATTATGAATTTCCTTTATACTACCCAGCTTTGTAGGCTAACGTTATTCCAAACGGAGACCTATTCAGTGACTCATGGCTTCAATAAAATAACCTTTTTCCTGAAAGTGACTCCGTTGATTCCTGTGAGACCTGACAACACCCTGTGAGGTAGGTGGGGCTGAGAGAGCTCTGAGAGAACTGCTCTGGAGAGAACTGTGACAAGGCCACCCAGCTGGTTGCATGTGGAGGAGAGGGGAATCAAACCTGGTTCTCCGGATTAGAGTACGCTGCTCTTAACCACTACACCAAACTGGCTCTCAGAACTTCAGAGTTCTTTCTGGACTCTGTACCTTAGTCTGTACCATCTGGGTCAGAAGACTACAGCCTGAATAAGTAATCAAAAAATTATGATTCCCCCCCCCCATGCTTTGCACTGCTTTTGTATTTGTATCCCTTTCCACATTTCTCTTACATAAACCTTATTAATTATATTCCTGTGGCAATATTTGGGCAAAAATTGGTTTCAGTCCATGAACTATTTACAAAGGCAGCATTTTAAGCTATACAAACTCATCAACCCGATAACCGAGTCATAACAGCTAGTTTTTACATCAGACATGCTTGGGCCTTTCAGTTATTCTGCACAAGTTGTGTTATGTTGATTTTCGTTTAGTTTTGTCAAATCCATTCAACATTTTTCATAAAGCCTCAGAGAATGATGCTTTTCCAAATCAAAGACACTTGATACTTAGGTCAGGCATTGCTCCCTCACATCTCTTGTGCCGAGCACACAACTAAATTTACCTGAAACTTTCAACTCTTCCCTTTCTTCAGGGTTGATCTTTTCTATTGCTTGAGCCAGAGTACATTCAAGGATATCGGGCATTTCCTGCAAATAAATGCATGGCAGTAAAGGGAAGCTCAGTGGTACTAGAAAACAGCCTGTTTTTAAAATGTATCAGTTAAAAAACAAAGAGAGATAAAGCAGTTTTTAGTTTCACAGAGGTTATGTTTTCACTTATTCAAATACAGTGCTGTCAGATCTGAAATAGCTAAGAACTCCATGGAGCAGTTTACTCAGCTAGGAAAAATGCAGACCTTATTTAGTGTTTGTAGCCAAACTGATATAAAATGAGAGTTTAAGGCACAATCTAACCAGAACTGCAGGGGGGAAAAACTCAAGTCAAAAGACCTTTTTTAAAAGTCAAAGGTCACACGGGCCAGAAAATGCAGGGGGGAAGCATGGCTGCTTGCCCCGGAGCAAAGTAATGCGCGGCAGCCCGATCACATGTCCCGTTGAGGTTCTGTGGTTAGGCCGTTAGGTGCCGATCACATGGCTATCCTGCAGCGCGGCAAAGAAGCGGCGCGATCACACCGGCAATCGCTAGGCGCCGCTTCCGTGGCAAACGGGAAAGTTTGCGCATGCGCACGATTGTTTGTGTGCATCCTGTGGAGACTTACAAAAAAAACCCCATTCGGTGTGTGACGGGACATGGACGGGCGCTGGATGCCACGGGATTCAAGTGGAAACGCGATAAGACGCCCGCCCTTGCCCTGTGTTTTCTGGAAACTAGTACATCGTATGTGGTAGTTCTTTACTCCGCATCTTCGGCGAGAAGCCACGGGTGTACTATGCTTCCCAGATGTTGCGGTGTGATCCGAAAATCCGCCTATCATCCGAGTCTTTAGCACAGCAACTTCTCCGTGTGAACGGGACCAAAATCAAATGCTGCTTGAAACTAGTTCCTCCCTTGCCCAACGGTGCTGTATCCTCTACCTCCAGCAGGAGAAGTGAACAAGGTTACCTTCAGCGGGGTGCTCAAGAGGAAACTGGAGCAACCACTTCCCTTCTCAGGCACACAGTAGTGGACCCCACTGCTCACTTTCCCGAGCAGAAAGCCACTGCACTGGGCAAAGAAAGGAACAAGAGTGAAGGGCCAAGATGGACAGGCATTTGAGTTTCTGGTGTGCTTGCCTGTTAAAAACAAAAGTTGGCTTGCCTACAAAGTCATGACAACAATGGAAACAGACATCTTAAATATTCTACATTTTTATTTAAAACAAAAAACCATGGGAATGACTGAGTTCCACCCATCAGTTTGAATGAGCATTGACATGCTTTCAAACACTACTGAGAAGAGTTGCCACATTCAGGTCTCAAGCTGGGCTCTTTCTGAGGACATGTAACATTGTAGTTGTCGCTGCCTGAAAGATGGTCTGTTTGAAGGCAGAGTATCTTGTTTACCTCAGTCTTGGGGAACACTAGATGAAGACAGAGAGTAGAACTGCATGTAGAGCACAGGAGGAAAGGCACCCCCCCCCCCAGCATGTATTCTCCCAAACCAGACCTTGATCTGAATTGTGAATCTTTGCATTCACCTGAACTATTCACAAAAGACACCATTTGTAAGGTCCTGCATCTCTAAGGAGCAGTTTATATTCATTCATTCTGATTTTGCAGGTGTGGCAGCCCTTTTTCAGACCATTGTGATCATGCAAATACTGGCAACCATACAGCTCCCACTGCAAGGAACAAGTTCGTACAAAATATGCCTTTGTATAAGTGTGGTGCAGTTGCAAGCCTGACAAATCCCTGTATGTTCTCAATAAGCAAAAGTGGTCACCAGCCCAAGGGTAACGCATCCCCAGGTCTGACTGCATCTTGCACTTCTTCCTTGCTGTGAAGCAACAGGCAAATCCTCAAGACACGCAGATACAACCTGACATTACATTATCCTTGTGGACTCTCAGTGATATGCAGTAAACCTTTTCAGTGGTATGTCATAACAACTTAGATTTGTCCCAACAAGTATCACTGAGTGATCCTTCCACAAAAAGAAGCTATGCTGAAGCCAGCTAAGTCTGAGAAATTCAAATAGGTTAAGCTCCTTTCCAGTAAATCATTTCATAAAGTTTGCCAGAGGGAATTCCAATATTAGTTAATATATTTGAGAGAGAATAGGATCGCTTACCTGCATTAGATCAGGGCTGATCTTTGAACTCCATTCATTTAAGGTTTTCTTAATGCAATCCCGCAGCTGTAAAGAAACATTTTAATTTTTAGCACCACTTTGGTTACTGTTATACAATACATTTTTGATAGAGCCATAATTTCAAACAGCAGCTTGTATCCTCCCACTCCGCTCAAGAAAATCCAAAGCCTTCCTCCACCTGAAGGAGACTTCCTTCAACTTAAGTGTCTGCTCCACAGGTGGAAACAGCTGCTTGTTGGAAGAAGGCTCCTTAGGCTGGAGGAAGGCCACACAACTTCACGCTACAGTATCTGAGAGGTGTAGGTGGTTGCTAACAGAGGACCAACAATGCACTTTATTGTGTGAAACAACATATTTTTTTAAAAAACACAAATATAAATGCAGATATGCAACCAGTGTTCCCTCTAAGCTGAGTTAGTGTGAGCTAGCTCACAGTTTTTTAGCCTCCAGCTCACACATTTTTGTCTTAGCTCAGGAAGGATGGCTCCAGAGCAAACTAACTTATGCAGTAGCCAAATTGCTCATTCACAACTTTAATGCCAGTAGCTCACAAAGTAGAATTTTTGCTCACAAGACTCCACAGCTTAGAAGGAGCATTGCATGCAACAGTGAACTTTGTAAACATTCTTCATTCTCCCTATTAGAAAAGAGGGAATCCATTGCTCATTTCCTCCACAAAATCCCAAGAGGCATGCTGTCTGTCACTGGGCACAGGTGATAGCAGATGAAGCCTCAGAGATCCTGTAGGCAGACTCTAGAAAGCACTAAAAAAAGGTGGTACCATTGAGAAGCTGGGGCACAACTGAGACATTGAGACTGCGGCTGTTGTTACATGGATACAAGAGGAGAGAAGTCGCTCACTGGGCATTAGTAACTGGTGCTACAGAAGTTGCTGACAACAGCCAAAATCTCAGTGTATCTCAATGGTGCTGTTGTAGCACTGAGGTGCTATACTGGTAGCACTCAAATTAGAATGTTCGTGGGGGGAAAGTCCAAGGAAGAGTGCAGCGAAAAAGGGTGGAGAAAAAAGTGAGGCATTGTTTGAAATGGCCAGATCGTTTCAGAGACACCTCATTAACAGAATGAAATTCACTGTATGAAACCTCCGTTCTTATATCGCCTTACTCGGAAACAGGCCAACAACGGATAACATCCAGTTTAGAAAAGTAATGTGAAAGGGGCCATATATTCTTCGGTTTCTGATCCTTGAAGACGTTCATCTCTTTAACCCAGTTGAGATGGATTTCCTGGGGCCTAGCAGCCACCCCAAAGGAATTTTCCCTCTTCTCATAATAACATTTCCCACCTACTCCACCTCACCAGGATTCCTACTGGGAAATTAAAAACAGAAAATAAGTTAAAGGGGATAGGATCTGGGCCGAAGTATAAGGCCTAGATTGATAATTGAGGTGCAACTGACAGGTACAAGATGGTTTCTTTTTAAAAGTGAACAAGAACAAAGTATCTCAGGGGAAAACCCACAACTGAGATAAATATTAACACTTAACAGGAGTTATCAGAAGTTAGGTTTTACACAACACTTTCCTCAGGAATACATACTCTCAGGCAGGTTTATAACATGTCAACACAACTTTCTGTTGCAACTAAGTTACACGAGAAGAAACAAGGAGGGGAACAAAAACTTAACCCAAAAATAATGAAATAAGAACCAAAAATGTTCATTGGATACAAAATAAGGGGGCCAGTTTTAATTTCAAGAGGTATAAAACATCAATGTATAAATAATGCAAATTATTTAAAAACTGCATGTATTTATTACAAACTGGTTTAAAAACAATTATAGGCCCAAATATAGCCTCAACAAGAATACAATTCATAGAATATTTCAAAATTAGAGTTGAATAAAGTCCTAATTTTGAAATATTGTATGAATTGTATTCTTACTGAGGCTGTATTTGGGCCTATAATTGTTTTTAAACCAGTTTGTAATAAATACATGTATTTTTGTATAATTTGTATATATATTCATATTTTATACTTATTGAAATTAATAATGGGACCCTTATTTTGTATCCAATTAACCTTTTGGGTTCTTAATGCAACCAAGTTATACACCAGATCCAGCAGAACACTGCTGGCCAACTTTTACACCTCAGTACTCAATTCTCTCAACAAGGAAACTTAGTCAAAGATACGATATCTCCTTGGAGTTGTACTTCATATTCTTGTTAGACTAACCCCCAAAACCTAACTCCTAACTTTACATTTTTAAAACTTATCTACTTCTTCTGTCTTACAACCTCCTCCTGTCAGGTCTTAACCTTCCTCAGTACAGCTCCTCTTGGCTAATTCAGAACACTGCTTCTTGTAACTGCTGTGTTTCTGAGGTATACTTCTGTGCTCTACTTGCCACAAAAGGATAGACTGATTCCAGTCTTGTTAAAAAAGACGACTCACAACAGATCACACTAGATATCTGGTGGCCCATCAATATGTTTTAAATTTACAAAGCAAGAGTGAATACTCAGCATCTCTTAACAACCACAACATAATTAATATGCATTAAGTGATCCTGACTCTTCCTTAAGAAAGTATGTACCACCTTGATGAAACAGAACAAGGTCTACCAATCCAACACATTTTATATGAATTCCAGCAACTGCTGGGTGGGCCATTGGAAACTGGCCATTAGTGGACCACTGTCTGTCTGCATTCTGACCACTTTCATGTTAACTTGTGTGAAAATTCTTGGTAGGCATTCACTTGGGAGTAGTAAGTTACTTGCCTCTCGGTGGGCCCCTTTTAACTGAAGGCAATGAGGAAGTGTCAAATGTTTCAACTTCCTGCTCAGCATCACAGTAATCAGCACTGGGGACAATTTGATCTTGAGGTGAGATCAATTAATTTTCTTTGCAAAAGGTACAGGGTAGCTTTGGCCTCAGACCTCATAGGACAGAGAAGGGAACTCCATCACCTGATCTTGCAGCTGATCATGAAGCAACTACTTATAAATGCTACTAATTCATCATTACTAATGCTTAAAATTTTAAATGTTAGGTCGATCAAGTGAAGATGTACATAACACTGTAGAACAATAACTAATAGGGAGGGTAAACCTTAAGCACATTCATGGCATTTGTTCATTTTAAGGCTTTTTGATTGTAATAGGGAATGAGTATGAAAGCAATTAAGTTGGGTTTTTTTCTTTCTAGAAGGCAGTGGTACCATCTGATTATTAAATCTAATCACTTTTAGAACCTCAAAAGGGCATATTTTTTATTGAAGTTCTGGTAATATGCACAGGAGTTTACACTTCATCAGTTAACTTATTAGGGAACAGATGTTTACCAACCCAAAACTGGCTGGCAATCCTAATTCAACGGATTCCCAGGCGGTGCTGGAGAAGGGCAATATATCAGCCTGTTTAGTATAAAATATGCACCTATAGAAGTGGCTGCACATTATTAAGAACATAAGAGAAGCCAATGTTGGATCAGGCCAACAGCCCATCCAGTCCAACACTCTGTCACACAGTGGCCAAAAATACCAGGTGCCATCAGGAGGTCCAGCAGTGGGGACAGGACACTAGGAGCCCTCCCAATGTTGCCCCCCCCCCAAGAATAATTGTAGTTTGTTCTTTTAACTATAAAAATCCTTTAAGGCTAGGTTTGAATGGTTTTCAAAACTCTTACTACTGAAGAATGCCCCTCAACTTTGGATTCTGGGACATGCTCTATGGTACACCATCAGATCGTATTGGGCGCTGACCAAGTCAGTTGGCACGTGATCACTCTGCTTGAGCTCATGTGCCCTAAAACACATCCTATACCACCAGGGTAATATGACAGACCCGTCTCTTTTTTAACACCTAGGAAGAATTTTCCCACCAAAAATATTTTAGCTCCCCTCAGTAACTGAGTTGCCCTCCAGCAGCGTGTATTTCCTCGTTATTTTATTTTATAAGCTTTAACTGTCCCACCCCGTCACAGATACTAGTTATGACCCAGAACGGGAACTAGAGGGAATACAGAAGCTGTCTTTCTTTAAGATACCCTCATGAAATGGCACGTGAGGCAAAATTAACTTTCAAAAAAGAATAAAGATTTAAATACAGGAGAGAAGAAAACTGGTAGCAGTGGGCAAGCCATCTACCATTCCTGCCCTTCTCACTAACAAATTCAAGATACATTTAAAGGGAACCCCCAAGTTCACTGGATTGCAGCCTGAAAACTGCTGTGTTGGAAACAAGATACTTGGTTACATGACTGCAAAAAAGTTTTGAAAGCAGAAACTTGTGCTTCTGGTAAGTGTGGCACAGGGCGCGGCTGGGTGAACATGTTTTACACATGTCAGGAAAACGATGGGATAGGTCGCTCCAGGGAAAGACTATAGCCAGGCTTTGTTAACAAATATGTATTCTTTAACCTCATCAACAATGTTAAGCTCATCCTTGAAGGCCTCATTCACTCATGATGACAAGTCTGAAGTGGAATGTGTGAGAACACAAAGTTACATAAATGCTGTTCTACTGTGAGCAGCATTACAACTTGGATCCCATGTGAAAGTTCCACAGATGGAGGGGGTGATCTTTCATAATTCCCACCTCACGTGGCAGACCTCTGACCCCCCCCCCCCACACACAGCTATTCCATGGGGGGGGCACATTCCCCAGCAAAAGCACGGAGAGCAGATTCTGGGCTGCAGCAGTAGGTGGAGAAGTCATTTTCTTTAGGGTGGAAGTCCTTCCATCTGTGGAAATTTTATGTGGGATCAAAATCATTATGTATATTTCACAGATATTCTCTAGAAATTCTGGAAACATGCTATGCTCACTACCTTCTATTGAAGCAAGCACTCAGTATAAAGAAAGATGGAGACTGGGGAGGAGGTGCAGGTGGGACAAGGAAATGGAAGTATGACCTTTTCTTCTCTTTTATCATACTGTCTTATGATTTTTTAAAATACCTTCATTTATGAATAGCTTCTCTTGTCATAAATCCTTTGTTTGGGGATATTTTGGGTATATGTATTTGTGGTGAGCTACGCTTGCAATAACAAATTATGATATAAGAAGCCATTCTCCAACATGTCAGTTGTAAAGGAACACCTGTCTTCCTTTTGCACTGAACCTTTTTTAGTTACTTTTCAAGCAGGCTACTGAATAGCTGCCAAACATAACTTCACTGGCATTTAGGAATGGCAAGGAGCCAAACAGGTGCAGAACAAGGGGCCCCAATCCTCATGGCCTATGATCTAAAGCTAGGCAAGTTAGTGAAAAGTATGAACTGATCCTCATCTTTAATATATATTTTCTTCTTTTTTGTTGGTCTATGGCAGTCCCACCCAATCATGTTATTATATATTTAGATGCTGACCCAGCCAAGGGAACTGAGAGAAGAGACAAAATCACCTTCTTAACTTATACTTCTGAAATGGCACACGAGAGGCTTTTGAAAGTTCAAAATAAACAAAATATTTTATTTAACATGGAAGGGGAAAGGTCAGGCGGAATTAGGGGTGGGATGTATGAGGTGAATAGATGATAATAACTGAGGTAACTTTGGAATTACACTAAATTGAAGATAATTTGTTGCCAACAAGTAGGTATTTTTGCTTTTCAACAAGGTCCTTGAAGCTTTGAGGAGAAAGGCTTCCTTTTCAGTGCTGGCTTAAACATTCAAGTACAGGTTCCTGAGTTTCACTGACTCTTCAAGTTTTAGAATGCAGGAACACACAACAGAGTTCCCAGAATCCTTGCATAAATGTAAACCAGGGATCACTCCTCTCTTTAGAGTTACCTCCCTTTTCACTGGGCAGGGATTACTTCTCTAGATTAGAAGCTCTGTACCTTTTCACCTTGAATGGGGATCTTCCATGATCCTCCCACTCCTCTTTTGCCTCCTTCCCAGTCCACAGTCAGTACTAAACTGTAACTTCTTCAGCTGCCAGTTCCCAACTGTCACTTCTTTTGAACAGCCTGTCACTCAAAGGTTCTCAGTCTCTGTGAGGCATTTTCCCTTGACAGTCCGTCACAGCGCTGTTTACCCGAAGGATTAGCCTTCTCATTTTCTGAGTCCCACAAAACTAGCTGAGATATTGCTGCATACCAAAAGTGATTCTAGACCAGAAAAAAGTGTGATGAGCTCCATCACCTCCTGACCTTCAGGCACTCTATTAAAATCATTCTTTTTCTAATGGCTTTTGGGGAATTTTGTCATCTGCTGGTGGTTTCTTTCACTGTTTGGACTGCTGAGAATCTTAGGAAAAGGATTTTCATGAATATATTGTATTGCTGGGTAAGGACTGTGATTACTGTGTTCATCTGGTTGTTATAGACTTCATTTGCTATTTGTTTTTTATTGGTAGCCATTTTGTGGGTTAAAAAAACCCAGATCACACACACTACATTATGAGTGGTAGGTGTGACAACTTTATTTTTTATCACAACACTAAATCAGCATACCTGGCAAGCAGCAGCTGCAGTCATACTTGTGAAAGATTTTAGGAAAGACAGCTCTCTGTGTGGCAGCTACATGTATAGTTAGCAAAATCCTAATATCTAAAATGAGGATAACGACTTTAGATTATTATAGCTGTACCTGTTACCAAGTGTTATATTACAGTATTTTGCTTTATTGGGTACAAGAAAGAAGCTACTTCCTTGCAATGTGCACTCGAGCAGCCTTTAGAGATATTTCATTAGTCATGAGAAAATGATTAGAATTAAATGGATTTTACTGTGCCGTTTTTAAGAGAAGGCTTAATCTATGATCTGCAGCATAGTGCCGTAACTGTTCACTACCTGCCCATCAGGCCTGGAGATGTAATACAAGCTTATGCTGTAATTAAAACAAGATTCCACACTGCAATTACAAGAAGGGTGAGGCAAGCAAACACTGTACATACACGCTGTGGCACCGTGCTAGACACTCAAATATCAATGCTGAACAGCATTGGGGGTGATAACAAGGCATATTCCCAGCATAAATCTTTATAACTTTTCACTTCTGCCTCATCGCTTGAACAAACATCTCTAAGGCATGTCTTCTTGACAAGCTTTCAGCAAGTCTGCTGATCAAACTTTCAGCACTGCTACCTTAACTTGCTGACCATGAAATCATAATTGGGACAGTTGTACAAAAAAACCTGATTTTGATGGCTGTTCTTAACAGATAAGGAGGAAAATATAATGGTAAAAGTAACAAAACAATTATGTTATGATTATCCTGTAACTTTGCCATCTCCTTTGATGTTAGTTCTCTTTTGCAGTTTGCAAAAAACAGTGCTATGCCATCTATTTTTAAAAAGGTGAAATATACAGAATTTACAGTGACTTCTAGTCAATAACCTTACTCCATGGTGGCTTTTGAAAAATTGTTAAGAAAGAATGAGGGGCATAAACTGATGACAAAATATAAGAAAAATGGCAGCTTTCTTTCCAAAGGACAAATCATGAGGGAAGTATTATACAACAATAGAAAAAAATCCTTTGAAGTAGTAAAACCAGGGCTCTAGTCGGGGGGGAGCTCTCAGGTACGGAGCTCCGGAAGAGAACCTCTAGGGGGCGGGGCAGTCACGTGGTGAAGCCCCGCCCCCTTCTTTACCCCGCCCTCTGCTTCGATCCTCATTCCGTTTGGGAATGAGGATGAAGCAGGAGGGTAAGTAGCCGGGCCTTCTGACACACTTCCGGTGATGTCAGGGTGTGTGGCCTTCTGTCACTTCCGGTGATGTCAGGGGGCGTGGCATATGCAAATAAGTTATGCTAATGAGTTATGCTAATGAGCTCCGGCAGCTCTTTTTCTACAACAAGACCCCTGAGTAAAACTATAACTGATCTCAGGTTCCAGCCTTCATCTGAACCTCCCCAAAGTGGTAATAATTTCCAGAGAATAAGCATGTAAGCTTGCTGGAGCAAAAATAAACAGGATTTGTTGTGAATTAGTCACTTTGGTCTGCAAAATACCAATTTAAAGACACATCCATTCACATACACTCTATTTTAGAGGGAAATAACCTTGCAGTTGATTTCCAAAGCGTCTACCCTTAACAGTTGTAATAAACATTTTATTACAGCCTCTCGGACTTTCCACCTCATTCTTATGGCACTACTGTAATTCAAGTAGACCACACTACGGGGTTTTTGAAACGGAAAAAAAAGACAGTGTTTAATTCCATAAACAAACTTGGGAGAAACTTCACACCACATCATGAGTTTGCGATATAACAGACAAAAAAAAAATTACTGGCAACCCCCACCGCAGTCATTATGAGGACGAAATCTGCCATCTGGCCACACTAAACTAAGTTTTACGAGGAGGAGGAGGACAGGGAAAGCAGAGGAGTGTCTGACCGCACACGGCTCTTCACTTTGAGGCTCACGCCTGAGAGCCAACCTACAGCCAAGTGTGGCCGATGCGTTCCCTCTCCCTCCTCGCGTCTAGGGACAGCAGGAAAAAGCGATGGGAGAGGTGAATGGACGGAAGGACCTCCCGGGCTCACCTCTTCGCTGGGGGCCGCCGGGCACTTCTTCCGCAGGCGGCCCCAGTTGAGCAGGTTGCCCGTCTGCAAGTTGAGGACGCCCGCTTGTCCCAGCAGGACGCCGGCGCTGCCGCTCTCGGTCCCCATGCAGGAGCCCGGTGCTCGGCGGCTTAGTGGCGGCTGCTCCCGGAAGGCTCGATGCGAGCAGGCGACGGCTCCGGGGCTGAAAAGACTACTGGCGGCGGGCGGCTCGCCGGGACTCTCTTCGACGGCGGCGGCGGCGATGACTAAGCAAAAAACAAAAGTGCTTTGTCACAGTTCGGGGTCACATGGCGCGAGGGACAGTAGGCGAAGGGCCAATACAAGAGCGTGCGGGAGAGGGGGAGAGAAGCGGGCGCTCAGCGGGGAGGCGGAGATGCAGGGCGCTCTCTCGGTCGGAGGAAGCGAGACAAGGCACACACACACACCCCTCCACTCCCCCCCGCCGCCCCCCCTCCCCCCCCCCGTCAAGTACTTGAGCCGTCCGCCCCGCCGAAAGTAAATCGACGTCGTGTATTTTTTATTCTAGTGCCATAAACTTCCGTGATTAGAGACGGGACACATTTGGAACGCACAACTCAGTTCTCACATCAAAGATCATTCCCTGGCCACGGGCAGGCGGGACTCCACCTTTGCGGGGCTTGGAGCAAACTTCTCGCAGTACCAGCCCATAATACAATCTAATGAGTCATGAAAGGAAAACAAACGTGAAAGGACGTCCATAAGCCGTGTGGTGGTGATAGGGCTTGAAGGCTGCACTGCTCTCCTGCCTCACGATCCTCTCTCCACTTCTACGGTGTTTCCCCGAAAATAAGACACTGTCTTATATTTATTTTTTCTCAAGAAGACACACTACAGCTTATACCACAAATGCATAGAAATCCTGCTAGGGCTTATTTTGGGGGTAGGTCTTATTTTCGGGGAAACGGTATGCTTCAGACTTGTCTGTATGTGTGTTGCTTGACCTCGATGCCGTCTATTTTTATATGGTGTTCTCATGTAAAAGCCAGTAGGAAGTTGGGTCCTTTAACTGAAGATCTAGTAGTAAAATGGAATTCTCCTACAACAGGCAATTTGCAGTTCAAAATATACTTCACCAGCTGCAGTGTGTGAATTGGCAGGCTATGCACAAATTGATGAGAAATTATGGTTCATTCAAAAGGTAACCGGAATAACAGACAAGTTTGGCGGTGAGAAGTTATGCTTCATTCATGGGCAGGTATCCACACTACAGACAATGCATCAGCTCCTACTCCAAATCTCAAGATCTGAGGGACCAAAGAGTTTGGACACTGATCATTCCCAGCAGGCCTTTTCCTTCATGTCTCAGTCAATAATATCGGGTTCTTATCTCCTACACATGCTAAGTCACTGAGTTCTCACTTGTACCCAGAATTAAATTGTGTTATTCTTAAAGGTGCCACTGGACACAAACTCAGTTCTCACATCTGTTGTTAACTCTTCTGTATGTCAATTTGCTGCTATCCACAGGTCTTGCCAAATGTATTATTCCAATCTTAGCTGTATGTATTGATCAGTTACTTATGCATCCTGACTCTAACTAGCCCTTCCTGGGAACTAACCTCCCTCGTACCTATATGTAATGGATGAGGAAGTTTTGTTTCACTGACTGAGGAAGTGTGCATGCACACAAAAGATTATACCTTGAATAACACTTTGTTGGTCTTAAAGGTATCACTGGATTCAAATTTTGTTCTGCCACTTCAGACCAACATGGCTACCCACCTGAATCCCAAGGCCTGTTTTCCCCGCAGTCTCAGCAAGTTCAGATCCTATTAGCATATACTTGACGTTGAGATTTTTTTGTTCTAATGTACATCACTTTACACTTACCATCACTGAACTTCATTTGCCACATTGTTGGACACACCAATTTGTGGAGATCCTCTTGGAGGTCTTCATAGTTGGCCTTGGTTTTCATTATCCTGAATAATTTTGTGTCATCTGCAAACCTGGCCACTACACTGCTTACCCTCAGTTCCAGATCATTGATGAACAAATTAAATTGCAGTGGCCCTAATACCGATACTTATGGGGCCCCAGTGTTTACTTTTCTCCACTGTGAGAACTATCCATTTATTCTTACTGTTTGCTTCCTGTTGTCTAACCAGTTTCTTATCCATAAGGGGACTTGATGCCATGACTGCTAAGTTTATTTAGGAGTCTTTGGTGAGGTACTTTGTCAAAAGCCTTTTGAAAGCTCAGGTATATAATGTTTACTGGGTCATATACCCCCTACACTCTCTCAGCCGCTTTATCCTAAAAAAAACCCAACATGCAGAGACAAGATAAGCCATGGAAACATGTTTTCCCCCCTTAAGCATTCAGAAGAGTTCTGTGAAACTCAAAGGTTGCATCCTGCATTGTAAACACTAGCTGTTCCAAAGCAGTGGGTATTGCCTCATCACTAGCTCTTTATTTCTTGGGGCATTGACACACTGAATATCACTAAAGATCAGAACATTGCCTATCTGAAAAATGAAATATGACTCTAATTTTCCTTTTCTTCTGGAAATGATCCTTCCAAATATTAAATTATCTAAGATGCTAAGCCACAATATATTAATGACTATAATAAAGAAGACATCAAATACGTGAGGGAAAGGGGAAGTTATATAACATATTGTACAAAATGCAAAATACTGATTTCTAAATCAAATCTAATGTGTTTCTAACCCATATTCGGAAAAGCAAATCCTCCTTTTGTGTGTATTCTATGCAAATAATGCCTTCTAGTACTTGGAATCTGCTGCTGCAAGCTTATGTTCATCACTGTCTATTGGTCTCCAATAATGGTTAACAAAACCTTGGCAGCATCCCAGTGGGCTGCAGTGGGAAGGGAGAGAATGATACAAACAGAGCTCAACATAGTTAGAGGCTTAAATTTTATTCTGATCATGCACCAAATCTGGCTTGCATCAATACTAAGCAGCTTCCCATTGACCACGAGGTATTTAATCACATTATCCTTCAAGACCATGATGACCAACAGGGATGACCATAAATGAGATTTGTTCGTTCATGATCTGAAGAGCTGAAATGTGAACGTCACTTCAGTCATTAAATCTAATCCAAGCAGACCCTCAAAATGCAAGTTACAGATGCAGAGTGCAAATCTATGCCACACAGCTTGCTTTTTAAGAAGTGATTGCCTCCTCCTATATAAGCCTCCCCATATAGTGAGGCCCTGTTCGATATAATTGCTTCCTGGAATTGAAAGGGACTACCATTACTGGGCCAGGGCTTTTCAGCGGTGGCACCCCACTTACACAAGGCTCATGAGGCTCCCTCTATCTGATATTTATTTACTATATCAGTTAAAAACAGACAAGCAACTGTTAAAACTGTACCACACTATAAAATAACAGCAAAACGAGAGTAGGAAAACAAGTGAAAGAAGGAAAACAAATATCATACCTCCTGCAAAAGGGCTAGGAACATAAGAACATCTTCAGCTAGTGCTTAAAGCTCAAATTGGAAGACGCCAGGCAAACAGTTGGGGGGAGAAACTTACACAAACGGGATGACACCATTGAGAATTTAGGGGAAGGGCTGTGGCTCAGTGGTAGAGCATCTGCTTGGCATGCAGAAGATCTCCAGCTCAACCCCTGGCATCACTAATTCCACCTGAAACCCTGGAGAACCACTGCCAGTCTAAGTAGGCAATACTGACCTTGATGGCCCAGTGCTCTGATTCAGTATAAGGCAGTTTCACATGAGAAGACAGTGTTCCCTAACAGTTACCTACCTGAATTCAGTAGAGAGTACAAAGAGCTGGGCCTCTGCCAAAGACCTTAATAACTGGACAGGTGTGACAGATTGCACAGAAAAGCAGGCTTTTAAAAATGCTGCGAAAGTCAGGGAGTTAGAGTTAATCTTCTCTAGAGAGAAGAGCTTATATGTTTGGCTGCTCTACTCACTCTCTGATTGGCCAGCATCAGCTGAGAGAGGAAATAAAACAGCTGATCTGGAGAGAAAAGATTCATTGGCCTTTGTCTGAATCAGCAGCCAAAGAGTTTGGCTTTTGAGGGAAGAGACTTTGGGAGTCAGTGATTTTTGTCAGGGAATTGTCAGAAAATTACTTCTATAGAGAGAAGAATAAGGACCCCATTGCCTTACATATATTAGAACTACTCTGGGGGAGGATTTAGATTCTCAGGCAAAAAAGTTACAGAACAGCTTTATACAGACAATGGATCCTGGAGAATGATTTGGCAGAAGGTCTGGGTAGTTAGACAGAACTCCCATACAAGTCAAATAGTAATATGAGTTATTGCTTCTTAGGGACAAGGAGACTAACTTCCTGCCAGTGAAAGGGGTTAGGAAGAGAACCCTAGTCTGTGATAAAGGGGAGACGCCTAGACACCTCAAGAGTTAGTGAAAAACTATAATAAGGGAAAACCTAGCTCTCT
This sequence comes from Gekko japonicus, assembly GCF_001447785.1. NCBI lineage: Eukaryota > Metazoa > Chordata > Lepidosauria > Squamata > Gekkonidae > Gekko > Gekko japonicus. Next base: position 1,206,915 of record NW_015167529.1, on the reverse strand, counting down.
GAAGGGAGAACCCTAGAAGCACTAAGACAAAGCTATTCTCTAAGAAATTGTATTCAAGATTCTGTGTAACAGCTGAAATATATAATAAGCAAAAACCTCTCACTGAAAAGGACTTGAAACTCAGAAACGACACTCTCTTGTATGTTTAAAACGGCACTCTCTTGTATGTTTAAAAGCCTCAATTCTGTATATATTACAAATTTTTATCTCAGCAACCTCTGTATGTTGAAACCTCATATTTATACATCCCCTGCTTGTTTAATAAAATCTTTATTCTGTTGTTGAAAGTTAATCTGCCTCAAGTGCCATTTCACAAGGGCAGCTCCTGTCTTTTCCTCAAGTTCTTGTACTGGGTCTAAAGCATAAACAAATATCTGTGACAGGGTGGGACAATTTAAGCTTATCAAACAAATAAGAAATACATGCTACTGAAGGGTGACTCAGCCACTGAAGGGAACTAAAAATATTTTTGGTGGGAAAATCTGCCTGAGAGTGGGGAAAAATCAGGGGTTTGTCGTAACAGGTTTATAAAGGACCAGTCCGCTATTTAGCTACCCTGATTCCAGACTGTTAAGACTTTAAGGTAAGAACCGGCATTTTCAGCTGAGTCTGCTGAGATGCATTCCTAATAACCTGCTCCAAACAATAGCCATGCTGCTTCATTTTTGGACCATCCAAAATTTTTGAACCATCTTCAAAGTGTGAAGTATGAAACATATCACACGTGGGTACTTTTGCTAGATCTTGCTCTACAGGAAAAGGCAGAACCAGTGAACCAGCCAAAGTTCATTAAGGTGCTACATGCACAGCACTGGATGATACTGGGGCCTCCATCTGTGAACACCAATCATGTAGTAACAGCAGCTAGAATCTTATTTGCAACTTTTTGGAAACTTCCAACAATACCCTCTGATCTATGGAAAGTGTGGAAATGGACAAATTGACCTTGATGTTAAAAGGGCAAATGGAAGAAGAAACTGTGGGCAGTCCCTAATCTAGCTATGCTAACTACCAATCCTTCAGCTGTCCCCCTGTAGGGTGATCTTCAAATCTTCTTCATAAGGCAGCACTACAGACCTTGCATATTCCAACAAAGGATACCTAATAAAGAAAGCTGCTGAATTATTTAGGAGAATCAACAGGATCACCCCCCCATCAGTCATCAGTCAAAATGACTGAGGTGGTTTCCATTCCAAAACTGTTGGAAACCTGATTGAAATAAGTCTAGACAAACCATTTCACCTAAGATAGCCTGCAGCTTGAGACCACTGATAGTTTTCTTTTAAATGTTAGGGTTCAGGGAGGGATTCTTCAAGCAAAGCATTACAATCACGTCTTCCAAGGCAGGCAGAACAATCTCTTCCTTTGAAGAAGCATTCAGACCCATCTGTTCACTTTCTCCTCCTCTGCAAGCTGGAGTGGGGGGAGGGAGGCAAGCTGCAATAATGATTTATCATTTTTGTGTTGTCAAGAAACCTATTGGTTGATTGACAGGATAAGAATATCAAAAGTAAATAGGTAGATAAATAAATATGATTGGCAAGGATTGAGCTGAGAGGCAGCAAAATGAACTGGCATCTTAAATAAAAAATTGGAGAAAATATCGACATTCCAGATGATGTATTTAACCAATTTTTACAGCCTGTCCTATAGCCATCTTGTGTTATCAAGGAGAATTATTATAAAACGCTTTATTGATGACTAGGAGTAATACCCGTTGTGGAAAGAAATACAACAAGATCTAGAAGGAAGCTCCAGATGAGTGTCCTGACTGTGGCTGGTGGGGCAGCAGAGGGAACCGGAAAATGGAGGGAGGCAAGCCATGTTTCTTTCCTTCTGCTTAGCTATAAGGCAGGGCTTTCTCAAGTCATTTTGCTTCCCCAAGTGGGTAGAATGGGAGGACAGCCTCATGGTAACAGATATGGTTCTCTCCACCTCTGACTTATTTTTTGAGGGGGAGGGGGTGTGTTATGCAGTGGCAGCTAAGGTAGAAAAGCACCTCCTCCTGTGCCATGTTTTCTGGGTTCCAAGGGTCTGGAAAGCAGTTCCATAGCTGATTACACGGTTGCCAACTCTGGGTTGGGAAGTACCTGTA
>NW_015167529.1:1204213-1204376 GCF_001447785.1 Gekko japonicus | reverse complement strand
TTAATAGCTGAAGTCCTGACTGCTATGTCACATTGGCTGTCATACAGGGGCCATCTCAGCAGGATATAAGGACACAGAGTCCACCATTTTCTCCAGGGGAACTGATCTCTGCCATCTGGAAAGCAGTTGTAATTCTGAGTGATCTTTAGCCCTCACCTGGAGA
>NW_015167529.1:1193393-1202211 GCF_001447785.1 Gekko japonicus | reverse complement strand
ATAGTTCAATCAAATTCATAAATGAATTAATTAACTTAAGAAATGTTCAGTTTAGAGTGCCATCCTATCACATTTTCCTGGGACTAAGTCTCATTTAATATAGTGGGGCTTCTGAGAAATAAGACTAGATTTGTGCAGCAACCTGCTATAGGAGGAGGAGGAGGAGGAGGAGGAGGAGGAGGAGATTGGATTTATATCCTGCCCTTCATTTAGAGTCTCAGAGTGGCTTACAAGCGCCTTTCCCTTCCTCTCCCCACAACAGACACCCTGTGAAGTAGGTGGGACTGAGAGAGCTCTTTCAAGAACTGCCCTTTCAAGGTCAGTTCTTGTTAGAACTATGGCTTGCCCGAATCAAACCCGGTTCTCCCAGATTAGAGTCTGTGCACTTAACCAGTACACCAAACTGGCTCTTAAGTTTGGCAGCAATCACCAATAAACACAACAAACCCAAACCAGGCTTCATTAAGTACTGCCAGGAATACAATAGTTGTCATTTGATGCCTATAATTATGTTAATATAGAGGCCAAGCAAACATGTTCTGGGAGGGCCCCTATATAGAAGTTGTATCTGAGGGATGGTTCATAGAAGTAAGAAAACACAATGGTTTTTAGCTGGGTCAGCTCATGCATTCAGCCACAAAGTCAATAAAAGTTCCAACTTCCAAGTAGCTGCTCTGGTCCAAGGAAAAATCCAAAATCAAAATCAATGCGATGTCCTTTATATATAAACTAGGAATAAGGCCCATTGTGGAAATAAATACAACAAGCTCTAGAAAGAGGCTCTTGGCAGGTGCCCTGGCCTTGGGCACTCAATGTCAATTTGCTGTGGTGACCTCAGCAAGGTATAATGACACAGAGCTTACTGTTTTCGCATGAGGAACTGATTTCTCCCACCGGAAGAGCAGTGGTAATTCTGAGTGATCTCCAGCCCTTCTGACTTCAGCTTTCCATCTCCCCACACACACACCTGGAGCCTCTACCTAGGAAAAGTACAGTCTTTCTCCACAGTGGAGACCCAAGCAGGAGGGAAGTGACCTCAGCAAGTTATAATGACACAGAGTTCACCCAGCAAAGTAACCATTTTCTCTTGGAAAACTGAGCTCTGCCATCTGGAGAGCAGTTGTAATTCTGAGTGATATTCAGCCCTCACCTGGAGAATGGCATCAATGGTTCCACAGGAGAAAATAACTGCTTTGGAGGGTGGACTCTATGGCATTCTATTCAGCTGAGGCCTCTCCCCTCCCCAAACCCTGGCTTCCGTAGATTCCACCTCAAAATTTCCAGGAATTTTCCAACCTGGAGCTGGCAACCCTAGTCAGAGGTTCCCCACAAAGGCCTGGAAAGGGCCTCCTGGCTTTGCCTTTTTACTGACAGAACCAAGCTTGGTTGCCTAGCAACAGCCACTGAGGGAGAAGTTAGTCCCACAGGAGCCAAGCAGAAGAAGTGTCTTCATCAGGAGAGACAGTCATTTTGGCAGTTTATTCTGACAGGAAACAGTGGCTGAGGCAGCAGTGGGAAGGGAAGAGGAGCGGACCCAGGACCCAGCCAATGGCATGCAAGTACTCTTGATTGGCAGTTGATGGGCCAATGGTTGATGGAGCACACAGACATATACACACACAAACTAAAACCTAGTTTTGCATTACATATTTTAGGAATAGACCTAAAACAAGATAAATTCCAGATATTTTGATGATATTTTACATTCTGCAGAGGGATTGTTATTTACATAATCTATAAAAGGATACCACTTTTCCACAAAATTATTTTCATAGCCTGGGGTATCCATCAACAATATTTGTGTAGCTATTTTATCCTGAATAACTATATCCCACACTTTCTGGAACCACGCTTCAAGTGAGGGTGTTTTCCTAGATTTCTATAATTGGCCTAATAAAGATTTGCCTGCACCCCATCAAAAAGCCTAGTGAATAAAATGAAAGAGAGCCGCACAGCAGGAGGAGAAGAGAATGGTTTGATGGCTACTGGCCCACCTCAGTAGCCAGCCAGCCAGCCATGGAGGAGCCAAGCAGGAGAAGCTTCTTTGTCAGAAGAGACAGCTGTTTTAGCAGTTTATTCTGACAGGGAGGGAAGAGTGGCCAAGCTGGCAGTGAGCGGGAGAGAGGAGCAGACCCAGCCCCCAGCCAATGGCACGCAAGTACTCTTGAGTGGCAGTTGACAGGCCAATGGCTGATGGAGTGCACAGCACAGCCAGTGAGAGAGCTGGAGAGTGCCAGTATGTTAGGGCTTTTATACATATCAGATGAAATGAAATGAAACAGAAACTTTGGAGGCACTTACCCCGCCCAGGCAGGTTAGGGCTGTGGTAATGACCTCTCTCTACCTATGATTACCCTCTGGGACTGGCCCTGGAGGAATGAGGAGAACCAGCTCAAGGCCGTATCCCTCATACCCAGGTAGGCTAGGTGGTTGACCAGGGCCAAGTGGTCTACTCTGTGTTGAAGGCAGCTGACAGATCCAACAGGTTCAATAGCGCCATCCCACCTGCATCAAGATGTAACTGGAGATTGTCAACCAGAGTGACCAGACCTGTCTCAGCCCCGCACCCTGGCCAGAAGCTAGATCAGAGGGATCTAGGGCAGACGTCTCATCCAGGAATTCCTGGAATTGTTCAGCCACTGTTTACCCAACCACCATTCCCAGAAATGGAAGATTCGATACTACTGGGTAGTAATTGGCCACATTCCCCTCATCGAACAATGACTTTTTCAGGAGGGGGTGTCCCTCCTTGAGGGAGCTGGGGAAACAGCCCTGGGAGAATGAGAGATTTGTAATGTCTCCTCCTACCACTTCCCTGGAGGCTTTCACCAACCAAGGTGCTCCTGGACTCCTATCAAACTGTTCTACTGCAGACCAAGACTGAAACAGGTACAGACACTGAGAGAGGCAGTGACACGTTTTTCAAGTGGTGGAGGAGCAGGTGCTTCCTTCTGCCACACATAGGCTGATTCTGCATTGGCTTTTCCCTCTGTTTTACCAAACCCATGTTGGAACAGAAATTCCTCTCTGCATTGCATGCTGCTTTCACTTCCTTTGATCATCGGGATTTATGGTAGCTTCCACTCTCCATGCCACTTTCACTTTTTTTGATCATCGGATTTTATTGTACCTTCTGCATAGATTTATGGCCGTTTTATGGCCGTTCAGGGATGACTTTGCAGTCAGTACGGCATTGCCCCAAGGTGGTTTTGAACTGCACATTTTCCCCCCAGTTGAGAAAATGTGGAGCAAATGCTACATGCAGGAGCATGCTCAGTTCTTATCTGGCTGTTTGAGATTTCCCCCCATTGGGTTGACTGAAAAAGTCATATTTTTTGGTATATCTGAAGAGTCCCCTGAGTAGATGCAGAATCGCCCACAGTTTTACTGAGGTGTCAGTGCGAGGTGCCGTGCAGCAGCAAACATCACTTGGGCGACAGAGGGAAGGGGGCGCTCCTCCTCCGCCACCACGCAACAATTGTTGGGGGATGTACTAAAATGAAGGACAGGATTGCCCATTGGAAACAATGGGAGAGACTTGAAGGCCTATTGGAAATAATGGGAGCCAGAAATGCCAATTGACTTGCATGGGCTCCATTGAAATACATTACAGCTCAAGAAGAGTTGCAAAAAAAAATGCGGAATGGAATTACCATTAAGGTTGCTGGTCCCAAATACACTGGACTTGGACTGGAATGACAGGCCCCACAGTGGAATGACAGCCCCTAGGGGTAGCAGACGTGTTCTGAGCAGTGTTCCCTCTGAGTTAGTGTGAACTAGCTCACAGTTTTTTAGCCATCAGCTCACACATTTCTGTCTCCGCTCAGGAAGGAGGGATCCAGAGCAAACTAATCTATGCAGCAGCCAAATCACTTGCTCACAACTTTAATGCCAGTAGCTCACAAAGTAGAATTTTTGCTCACAAGACTCCATGGCTTAGAGGGAACATTGGTTCTGAGGGTAGAATGAAAGGACCCACAGTGGAATGACAGTCCCTGGAAGTAGCAGATGGGTTATGAGGATGAAATGACAGGCCGCAGAGTGCAATGAAAGCCCCTGGGGTAGCAGGAGTGTTCTGGGACTGGAATGACAGGCCCCAGGGTGGAATGAAAGCCGCTGGGGGTAGCAGGAGTGTTCTGGAACTGGAATGACAGGCCACACAGTGGAATGACAGCCCCTGGGGGTAGCAGGAGTCTTCTGGGACTGGAATGACAGGCCCCACAGTGGAATGACAGCCCCTGGGTGTAGCAGGAGTCTTCTAGGACTGGAATGACAGGCTCCAGAGTGGAAGGACAGCCCCTGGGGGTAGCATGAGTTTTCTGGGACTGGGATAACAGCTATCCCCAGGGGGCTGTCATTCCACTCTGGAGCCTGTCATTCTACCACTCTGGGGCCCTTGATTCCAGTCCCAGAACCAGGCCTGTAGCTACAGTGAGGCATTTCGGGTCCGCGAATGAGAGGCCCCACAGTGGAATGACAGCCCCTGGGGGTAGCAGGAGTCTTCTGGGGCTGGAATGACAGGCCCCACAGTGGAATGACAGCCCCTGGGGTAGCAGGAGTCTTCTAGGACTGGAATGACAGGCCCCACAGTGGAATGACAGCCCCTGAGGGTAGCAGGAGTCTTCTGGGACTGGAATGACAGGCCCCACAGTGGAATGACAGCCCCTGGGTGTGGGGACGGCAAACCTTTGGAGGCATGCCCGGACGTCTATGTTCCCACAGGGAGATTGGGCAGTAGTGCACAAGGTCTACTGAGATCACTGATAGAAGAAACTTGGCTAGAGTCAGGTAAAGATAAGGTGAGCTGTGGGCAAAGAACATTCTGTTGAGCACATCCTGTTATTCTAGTTTAGAGTCTGCTTGTAGCTTTTCACTATACAGGGCAGGGGGGAGGAAAAAGGGAAGAGTGAATAAAAACGCTGCTGAGCCAGTCCGGGTGAGAAAGCTTCTGCAGATCTGTGTGTCGTGTCGTTCATTTGAACCCTCAAGCCTTCACATGGGGGTAGCAGGAGTCTTTTGGGACTGAGGCCTTTCTGTCATTTTTTTAAATTAGATTTTTATTGGTATTCCAAAAATATACAATATATAAGAATGAAGCAATAACAGTGTAGTTTCTATACAGGTTAAACTATCATAAAAAGCAAAGCTCTTTCCACATTACAGTGTTAAACATTATATATTATTGCTAGCCTCCATGTGGACTTTGAGCTTGTGTTTGGTAACTCTTATGTATTTGACTTGTTTATGAGATTGAGGCGGTTGTGTGTTGTTTACGTGTAAATTAAGTTAAGGTAGATCGGATTGTGTGGCTGGATGTCGGATGCTGTTACATGTTCCATAAATGGATCCCATTTTGTGAATGAGGTGTATTGTTGTGTTGTGTATGTTTTATCTTTTCCATTATAAAGATGTCCCAGTTTTTGACAGCCAAATTTCTATTGTGGGAGCTTGTTGTGACTTCTATTTTGCTGCGATACACGTCCTTGCCGCGACTATAAGACTTAAGATTAGTTCTTGCCAGATGCACGGAATTGTAGTGCTTTGCCAGATGTTAAGGAGGAGGGCTTCGGGCGTTAATGGTACCTCATAGCCTGTTATGCTCTGGATATGTGATAGAACTTCTCGCCAGAATTTATTAATGATTGGGCATTCCCACCAGCAGTGGGCGTAATCTCCTATTTGGCCACACTTTTTCCAGCAGAGTGGTGAGTGCGATGATGTAGACAGGGCTATTTTCTTTGGCGTCATGTACCATCTTGTGATTATTTTATATGATTGTAGCTTCGTGGCAATAGTTGGTGATGTGATCTGTTGTGAGGACCATATTTGTTTCCATCTTTCCTCTGAAATTGTGGACTCGCAGTTGGCCTGCCATTTATTTTGCAGAGCTGTGTCTTGCGGTTTAGTTAGATTGGTTAGGATAATGTATATTTTTGAGATTAGGCCTTTGTTTTGGTTTTGTTTTCCATCTAGTAATTCTTCAAATGCCGTGGTGACTTGTGAGCCGGCTGTTTTTGATATTTGACTAGTTAGGTGGATCTCGGACATCAGACACGATAGGCACCATTTGCCCCTAGGAGTGGAAGGCCACCACCCCGGGGCTCAGGGAGGCGGGGGAACCTTTAGTGCACGCCCCGCAACCGGAGCCACAGCTGCCGCTGCCACCGCCAGTGGCCATAACTTTTTAAAGGGTGCCTTCCGAGAGCTGGGGGAGCCGGAATGGGGAAAAGGTAAAAATCGGATCTACATGGATCCTCATGAATTCATATGATTTTTTTACATTGAAATGAAATAAAACCACCATCATATTGTAGGCCATGTGTTAGTCTATAGGGGGCACCACAAAAATCACGCATCCACAGATTTGTGGCACCACAACAGTGCAAAAACATGATTCCAAAGCACGGATCCTCATGAATTCATATGATTTCTATGCTGAAATGAAATAAAACCAACATCATACTGTAGACCATGTCTTAGATTATAAGAAGCACTACAACGAAATTCGTGGCACCACAAAACTGCAAAAACATGGTTCCAAATCACGGATCCTCATGGATCCTCAGGGTTTTTCCATTGGGTCACCCCAAAAACACCATCAAATAACATAACACGTCCACAGCCACAGCTTGCACCACAAAAATCACGGATCCACGGCTTCGTGGTGACACCATTCTGCAAAAACATTATCCAGAAGCACTGTTCCTCATGGATGTTTGGGTTTTTTGTATTGGGACACCACAAACATACCATAAAATCCTATATCATGTCCATGGCCACAGCCTGCACCACAGACATCATGGTGCCATGGCTCTGTGGCAACAGCATGCTGCAAAAACATGGTTCCGAAGCACGGATCCTCATGGATCTTTATGATTTTTGCATTGGGTCACCCCAACATCACCATGAAATTACATACCTTGTCCATGGCCACAGAATTCACCACAGAAATCATGTCTCCATGGCATCGTGGCGACACCATGCTGCAGAAACATGGTTCTGGAGCATGGATCCTCATGGATGCTTGCAGTTTTTGTGTTGGGACACCCCAAATATACCATTAAATCCCATACCATGTCCATGGCCACTACTTGCACCATAGTATTCATGGGTCCCCAGCTTCGTGGCAACACCATGCTGCAAAAACATGGTTCTGAAGCACGGATCCTAATGGATCCTCAAGGTTTTTGCATTAGGTCACCATGAAGTCACCATCAAATCACATACCATGTGCATGGGCACAGCTTGCACCACAAAGGTCATTGATCCACAGCTTCGTGGCAACACCATGCAGCAAAAAATGGTTCTGAAGCACGGATCCTCATGGATCCTTGGATTTTTTGCATTGGGTCACCCCAAACATCAAATCACATAACATGTCCATGGCAACAGCTAGTACCACAAAAATCATGGATCCACAGCTTTGTGACAACACCATTCTACAAAAAGACGGTTCTAGAGCACGGATCCTCATGGATCCTCAGGGTTTCAGCCTTGGGTCACCCCAAACACAACATCAAATCACATAACATGCCCATGGCAACAGCTTGCACCACAAAAATCACAGATCCACAGCTTCGTGGTGACATCATTCTGCAAAGACGTCGTTCTGGAGCACGGGTCCTCATAGATGCTTAAGGTTTTTGTGTTGGGCTACCCCAAACTTATCATTAAATCCCATACTATATCCATGGCGACTACTTGCACCACAGTATCCATGGTCCCCCAGTTTCGTGGCAACACCATGCTGCAAAAACGTAGATCTGAAGCATGGATCCTCATGGATCCTTGAGATTTTTGCATTGGGTCACCATGAACTAACTGTCAAATCACATATCATGTTCTTGGAGAGAGCATGCACCACAGAAATCATAGATCCATGTCTTTGTGGTAACAGCATTCGCCAAAACCATGATTTTAAGCACGGATCCTCATGATTCTTGCATTGGGTCACGGCAAGCTCACCATCAAATCATATATCATGTCAATGGTGACAGCTTGCAACACAGAAATCACAGATCCACATCTTCGTGGAAACACCATGCTGCAAAAACATGGATCTGAAGCACGGATCCTCATGGATCCTTGGGGTTTTTGTGTTGACCCACACCAAACTCATGATCCAATCACATATCATATCCATGAGCAGAGCTTGCACCGCAGAAACCATGGATCCAGATTTCTGGTTTTAGCGATCGCCATGGCAGTCACTCTCTCCCAGGAGTCCATCTCATTTAACCATCTCATTCCTGTTCTAGTGGAGATGCAGACTTAGGTTTTAACGCACCACTGAGGAGGAGGGGGAGAATGGAACTAAACCATTTGAAAGAGAGTAGAGAGAAGAAAAGAAGGAAGGAAAGAGGGAAAGAAAGAGAAGGAAAGAAGGAGGGAAAGAAAGAGAGAGAAGGGAAGGAGGGAAAGAAGAAAAGGAGAGAATAAAAGGAGGGAAAGAAAGGAGGGAAAGAAAGAAAGAGCGAGAAGGGAAGAAGGAGGGAAAGAAAGAAAGAGCGAGAAGGGAAGAAGGAAAAGAGGTAAAGAGAGAGAAGGAAAGAAGAAGGAAAAGAGAGGAAGGAAGGAAGAGAACGGAAAGAGAGAAAGAAGAGGAGGGAAAAAAGGGCAAAGAGATGGGGGGAGGCTCTCCCACCCCCACTCCCCCAATCAAGCCTCCACCACCCCCACGGATCCCTCACTTACCCTGGGAGGCAGCGGGGGCCCTCTTCTGCCCTCCCACGGGCCGCAGCACTCCGGCGCTGGCCTTGGGAGGCGGCGGGGGGCCTCTTGTGACCCCCCCAGGGCTGCAGCACTTTGGGACTAGCCC
>NW_015167529.1:1192151-1193335 GCF_001447785.1 Gekko japonicus | reverse complement strand
GCCTGTCATCCCAGTCCCAGAACACTCTTGCTCCACCCTGGGGCTGTCATTCCACTCCGTGGTCTCTCATTCCAGTCACAGAACACTCCTGCTGCACCCTGGGGCTGTCATTCCACTCCGTGGTCTCTCATTCCAGTCACAGAACACTCCTGCTACACCCTGGGGCTGTCATTCCACTCTGTGGTCTCTCATTCCATCCCCAGAGTAGTGTGTTTGGGCCTTGAGACCCTAATGGAAAATCCATTCCGCATTTTTATTGCAATTCTACTTGTACTGTAATGTATTTCAATGGAGCCCATGCAAGTCAATTGGCCTTCCTGGCTCCCATTTTTTCCAATGGGCCTTCAAGCATCTCCCATTGTTTCCAATGGGCCTTCAAGCGTCTCCCATGGTTTCCAATGGGCAATCCTGTCCTTCCTTTTAGTACATCTCGATTGTGGGTGCCTCACAGGGCAGTCCTACAGAGTTAACTCTTGGAAGCCCGCTACTGACTTAGAAAAGTGTAGCCCAGTTGACACCAATAGGTTGAGATTCAGGATAGGACTCCGACTGCACAATTTTAACCGGTCCTGAGTAAACCGGAGCTGTGTAGCGGAGAGAGGACTGGATTGGGAGTTTTCGCTTAAGGTGATAGCCGTATGAGCAGAGATGGACGGATGGATGGATAGATAGGCAGGCAGGCAGGCTTGGGAGAGAAACGACCCGTCTTCAAGTCCAGGGGCGCCAGCCACTGTCTCAGCTTAGTCTACCTCACAGGCTTGTTGCGAAAACAATACTGCTGTTGCCGGGAAGAAACCCCGGCTGAGCCCCCTCGGCCAAATCGGAGCGAAGGGCGTCCCCCGAAGAGCGCACGTGGGGTGCTAAGCCTCTCCCGCCTCGCCGAGAGGGAGCTCCGTTCCCCCTGTCGCTGCCGGACTGCTGCTGAACTCAGCGCATCCTGCCTGCCTGCCGAAGCAGGATCTCCCGAGGGCTGGGGCGGGAGTGATGGATGGGAACGGGGCGGGGGCCTGGGGGGGCGCAGCTCTCACCCTCCACCGCCCCCCCTCGCTGCCGGACTGCTGCTGAACTCAGCGCATCCTGCCTGCCTGCCAAAGCAGGATCTCCCGAGGGCTGGGGCGGGAGTGATGGATGGGAACGGGGCGGGGGCCTGGCGGAGCGCAGCTCTCACCCTCCACCGCCCCCCC
>NW_015167529.1:1179871-1190356 GCF_001447785.1 Gekko japonicus | reverse complement strand
ATTCCATGGCACCACAGCAGCTTAGCCAACAAGTTTAAAAACTGGTGGTCAGGATTCAAAGACTGGTCGTTATGACATGCCCTATTCATATTTTCCTTAGCCTGTCCACATCTGGTATCAATTATTTCAGCAGTTAGAATATTTGAGAATATTCCATGGCACCACAGCAGCTTAGCCAACAAGTTTAAAAACTGGTGGTCAGGATTCAAAGACTGGTCGTTATGACATGCCCTATTCATATTTTCCTTAGCCTGTCCACATCCCTAAAACAGTTTCTATCTTACAAGTGGGATGGTAAGTAAGTAAGTCTTGATGACAAGGAATTGTTGGTGTGTGGGGGGGGTAAAGATAAACAATAGGGAAGTTCTCCCCCTCCCAACCCAAATATCACACTCCAGGATACTATAAGACATTATGGGCTTGAGCAAACTGAGTTACTCCTCTCTTCTCCATTTCCCCCCTTTAACTGTCACTAAACTGACCTCACCACTCTGTGTCTCTTACAGGGCAAGGCATTTGTCAGTCTGCATCAGGTAATGGGGGGGGGGATTTTTCTCTTTCCTAGCAGTCTGAATGAATAGCCCAGCTTAGCCTGGGCTCGTCAGAGCTTGGGAGGTAAGCAGGGTTGGCCATAGTCAGTACTTAGATAGGATATCACCATGGAAAACTGGGGCTGCTATGCAAAAGAAGGCAATGACAAACCATCTCTGTTCTTCTCTTGCCTGGCATGCCCTGTGGATGGGGTTACCATGACACCTTCTTCTTCTTAAAAAATTCAAAACTAATATTTTCTTGCATACCCAGCGAGTACAATGGGTGTCCTGTTTTCATCTTACTGCTAAGCAATTGACCATTAGCTTTAGAGGAAATGATTACGTTCTAAATCAAAAGTGAAGGGTTACCGACTTAATGATACTCAAATTCTTGGAAAATTTCAAATGCTTTTTTGGGTTCTGACTGGCAGGTTTAAAAGATTATGTCATCTTAATAAATCACAACAGCTTAATCATGTAAAATATCGCTGTAGAAATTACACTTGGCACACAGTGTTGAGCCAAAAAATATGTTCTATCTCCTAGTTTTATGATACTAAAAAAGCGCATAAATGAAATTGGAATAGCATTGCTTTCCCATTTTTGAGCAAGATAAGCATTCACTACATATTCATCCATGCCAGAGAAATGAAAATTATGCTATAACAGATGGCAAAAACACTCTGCAGTAATTTAACAAGAAGTAGTTGCTTTGTGGCCTTCATTTTTGAAATCTTCAAAATATGGTACAGAGGACTGAAGTTTTCCCATATTCTGGAACAATACCCAATTCATATGTATTTTCCTGACCAGTGTCCCCTCTAAGCTGAGTTAGTGTGAGCTAGCTCATAGTTTTTTTAGCCTCCATCTCACACATTTTTGTCTTCGTTAAGGAAGGATGGCTCCAGAGCAAACTAAATTATGCAGTAGCCAAATCTCTTGCTCACAACTTTAAGGCCAGTAGCTTACAATGTAGAATTTTTGCTCACAAGACTCCACAGCTTAGAGGGAGCATTGTTCCTGACATGCATATTACAGGTGCCCATGAGAAAAAGTGGAGAAAGAATGAAAAGTAACACATTTTTCTCCACAAATGATCTAATCATTCACTCATCTGTTTTTTCATCTTGGCACGTTTTACTCACCTATTATGAAACTGGCTTCCAAGCTATTTGTTTCAGCCCAATCTGTTGCCATTTTCATTACTTCTGACCAATTTTGACCTGCAAACTGTAATAATTTCAGTCCTATCTAGAGCCCTCCACAGTGGATACTCATTTAGAAATGCCCCCCCCCCCCCCCCCGTGCGGGGGGGGGTGCAGGGTGGGTTTTGCAGAGGTTTTGGCCTGGCAACAGAAAAGAGGTGAGGTGAGGTGAGGTGAACTGTAGAGGAGGAGGGAGAGAAAAGAGAGTGTCTGAGGGAGAGAGTGCTGAGGTATTTTCTGAGGAGGTGCTGCATTTTTACTGAAGAAACACCAGAGAAGACCATGTTATGTTATTTATAGTTTGCCTTTCTCACTGAGACTCAAGGCAGATTTTGCACCATAACTCAATACAAGCAACACGTTGGGACAGCCAGTAAGCAGTAATGGGATTAGAATTGCAGAGATCTGAAACCAAGTAGAAATCTGAAAACAGGTTAGTATTAATGCAATGGTGAACCTAAACAGCATGATAAAAAGTAGAGACATCACCCTGCCAACAAAAGTCCGCATGGTCAAAGCAATGGTATTCCCAGTAGTCATGTATGGCTGCGAGCGTTGGACTATAAGGAAGGCTGAGCGCCGAAGAATAGATTCTTTTGAACTATGGTGCTGGAGGAGACTCTTGAGAGTCCCTTGGACTGCAAGAAGATCAAATCAGTCAATCCTCAAAGAAATCAACCCTGACTGTTCCCTGGAAGGCCAGATAATGAAACTGAAGCTCAAATACTTTGGCCACCAAATGAGAAGGGAGCACTCACTGGAGAAGACCCTGATGCTGGGAAAGATTGAAGGTCAAAGAAGACGGGGACGGCAAAGGATGAGATGGTTAGACAGTGTCATAGATGCAACGAACATGAAATTGAGCAATTTCATTGAGCAGAGGACGGCGGAAGACAGGAAGGCCTGGCGTGATCTGGTCCATGGGGTCGTGAAGAGTCAGACTCGACTGTGCGACTGAACAACAAAAATTAATGTGATCTGTTAAATGATGCAGAAATTACATAGTAGGATAATATATATAGCAACGTAGTACATTCCATACACAGTATTATAGTCCAAAATCCCTTTCCCTTCATTAAAGCATCTTTTGGAATCATTTCATTACACTGCAGCTCTATTATCAGTGTAAAAAAGCCCTCCTGAATAATTCAGTTTTGCGTAGTTTGCAAAATGCCAGGAGAGTGGAAGTCTTCCTGTTCTCATCAGGCAGGCCATTCCATAGGGTGGGAGCCACGACAGAGAATGCATGTGAGCAGGCAGTTTTTGATCTTGCCTCTTTGCAGGGAAGTACTTGCAGAAGCTGCGGTGGCTCAAGTGGTTAAGACGCTGAACTGCAGGCTGTGGAAGGTCAGTAGTTCAGCAGTTCGAGACCCGGGTGCCACATGATGGAGTGAACTCCCATCTCTGGTCCCAGCTCCTGCCAGCCTAGCAGTTCGAAAGCAAGAAATTGCAAGTAGATAAATAGGTACCACTTTGGTGGGAAGGTAACAGCGTTCCGTGCGCCTTGGTGTTTAGTCATGCCAGCCACATGACCACGGAAATGTCTTTGGACAGCACTGGCTCTTCAGCTTTGAAATGGAGATAAGCACCGCAACCCTAGAGTTGGACTTGACTGGCTTTCGAGCAAGGGAACCTTTACATTTACCTTTTACTTGCAGAAGTGCAGAAGATCAGATCAATGGCTGTCATGGTAGAGCATAGGCGGAGAGGCAGATATGAATGTCACAGCCTCTCCCCTTTCCTTAACCATAGTTAGGGGATCAAGAGTGTCACTTGTGCATTACCCCATTGAGGATGAAAGAGTGGAAGACAGACCATGACAGGGCTGTGGGAAGGCTGCAGCAATGGGAAGCAAGACCACCTGCAGTGTGGTAAATGTTCTCTGCAAGCCTGGGTTACCTGTTCAAAGGTTAAGTCACAATATAATGGGTTGGATGAATCCAATGACTCCCTTCTGCTAACGCTCTCTTCTTTGTTTTAGAACACCTCTTTGTCAGTTAGAGGAAGTTTTAGTGAGAGAGAATCATTGGATCCAACTTAATGTATCCTGTGTCAGCAACAAACACAAAGAGACTGGGAAAATGGGGAATGCCGTTTCCAGCAGACACCTTCAGATTCATTGCTTTCTGCCATCATTTTCTGAATATATATTGATTTCTACTTACCACATCTTTGACTTCAGGTTTGATCCCCCAACCTACACATGCAGCTGCTGGTGTGACCTTGGTTCAGTCACAAGTTCTCTCAGAGCTGTTTTCTCAAGAGCAGTCCTTGAGAGAGCTCTCTCAGCCCCACCTACCTCATAGGGTGTCTGTTATGAAGAGGAGAAGGGAAAGGAGATTGTAAGCCGCTCAGAGACTCTGAGTGAAGGGTGCGGTATAAATCCAATCTCCTTCTTTTTGATCGCCTTTTCAACTAAGGATTTTCCTCTGTTCATGAGTACTTTGTCTATCACATGTGAAGCATATGAGAAGCTGGTTTTATTTATTTTATTTATACCTTGGGTTTCTTAATTGCCCAGTCCTCGCTATCGCAGGGCTCTGGGTAATGTATAATATCCATAAAAACGGCTTAAAAACAACAATGAGGTTGGCTGAAGAGTAGCCACCTTCTGCTTCCTCAGTGCTTTTGGGACTTCTAATCCTGTAAGGAAATGTTGCTCAGACACTTTAAAGAAGGAGACCTCTACAAGCATCCTGCTTGAACTCTGACTCTGCTGGATATGGATGGATAGGATGGACTCTTGGATAGGAAATTACTGGAGATTTGACAGGGTGGGGTAAGGCTGGGGAAGGGCTTCAGTGGGGTATAATGCCATGGAGTCTGCATTCTGAAACAGCCATTTTCCCTGGGGGAACTATCTCTGTTGTCTGGAGATGAGCTGTAACCCCAGGAGATCTCCAGGCCCCACCCGGAGGCTAGCAACAGCGTTGCTGGAATTAGAGTTGACAGGTCCTCCCTGACCACCAGCGGGGGATGGGGGTAGGGTTGCCAGATACAGGTTGGAAGTCTTCTGGAGATTTGGGGATGGAGCTTGGGGAGGAGAGGGACTCAGTGGGGTGTACAATGACTTAGAGTCCACCGTCCAAAACATCCATTTTCTCCAGGGGAACTGATCTCTGTAGTCTGGAAATGAGCTGTAATTTTGGGGGGTCCCCAGATCCCATCTGGAGGCTGGCATCCCTAGCTGGAATATCTACTACTTGCTCTTATTCAGACTTTCCTTTAAGTTGTTAGTAGGTCCCAGTGCCAGGCATTAAGGAGCCTGTTTTCTTCCCTCATGCTGACTTCAGCATTACTCAGGCCCCGGTCACACAGGAGGTTTAGGGCCGGGAGAGGGACGGATCGGGGGCGGAGCAAACGGGCGCGATCCCACCGCAAAATCTGGGAAGCGTTGCGCACCCGTCCCTGATCCAGCCCTTCCGCCCAAAACGCCGCGGCAAAAGTAAACCACCTACCGAGGTGGTTCTTCCGGCAAGTCCGCATCAAGGCCGGCTGTGGGATCGCCGGCGCGTCCTTCCGCAGGCGGATCCCTGGCCGAACTGCGCATGCTCAGACATGCGCAGTTCGGCAGCCTCCCCCTCCCGACCGTGGCTTCCTCCCCGGCATCTGATCGTGCCGGGGAGTAACGCCGCCGCGGCTCAGGATCTGTGGGATCCCGCTGCGGCGTCTCTATTTTGGTGCGGCTCTGATTAGCCGCACTTTGCTCGGGTTTTTTTCTGCCGTGTGGCAGGGACCTCAGTATATTATTTTGTTATTGTTAATACTATTTCTCTCTTCCGTACCTTTAAATAAAAGTTGTGTTTCAGCATCACTTCAGGTTTGAATGTGACAACAATTTCCCTGTGATCACTAACGGGCCACTAACTGTCCCTTCTTAAATTGAAGGATTATAGTTTCTAATTTCTCACAGGAATGGTGATGAGATGTGGCCTTCACCTCTGGGAATCCTCAGATCTGAGAATTATTTAAGAGCAGTCCCACAAATATCTTATCAGATTCTGTAAATATGTCGTTCCCATGTCATGACTGATGCTTCCCTCGCATCCCCTGGCCAAGTGAGCATCACTTCAGGTTTGAATGTGACAACAATTTCCCTGTGATCACTAACGGGCCACTAACTGTCCCTTCTTAAATTGAAGGATTATAGTTTCTAATTTCTCACAGGAATGGTGATGAGATGTGGCCTTCGCCTCTGGGAATCCTCAGATCTGTGGTAAGATAAGTGGTATTCAGAATTGTTGCTATGCATAAAAGTCCTTTTTAAATTCTAAAACATTTAGCTAGTAAAACAAACAAACCAACCTCTGAGGTGTTGTAGCGAGTTGAGGAAGAAACCAACTTTAAAATTATGAGGCCACTTTAATGGCAAATAGTACTTCTGGGTGCTTTTCTGTTAAGAGTACAGAGGATGGTAGAAAAGAGTCCAGTAGCACCTTAAAGACTAACAAAATTTGTAGTAGGGTATGAGCTCACTTCTTCAGATCTCATACCCTACCATGAATTTTGTTAGTCTTTAAGGCGCTACTGGACTCTTTTCCACTGCTACAGGCAGACTAACATGGCTACCCGTCTTCATCTATCTCCATAGAGAGGATGGTTTCATTCACCAAATATGTTATGATATCTTAACTTGCTATCAAAACTTTTCACAATATTTGTCCCTCCCTTTCCTCCCTGCAACTATGAAGGCTTAGAAGATTATTGTTAGTAAAAGATGAATTATTTGGATGTTTAAAGTTGTAGGCTATAAAGAAGTCATACTAAGTATATTCAGGTTTTCCCCAGCTAAAGAATGCATAGAAACCCCACAGCGTCTGGAAGAAAATTCTAAACCCAGGCATAATAAACCTGAAGTCAACAGAGGCAGATAGATTGGCAACAATGGCACAATTAGCAGCACTTAAATTGAACTTTCTGCAGTGTTCCCCATCGGACCTTGAATTCTTGTGAGGATATTTTGGCAGGATAATATTTATTTATGTATTTAGATTTATATTCCGCTCTCCCTGTGAATGGGCTTAGAGCGGATCTCATCATAAGTAGATAAAAACATACATTAATAAATATATAGCGGTATTTAAAACAATTAAATAATACAATGTAAAAAAAACTAACAGTGTGTAACCACAAACACAATTTCTGCTGGACTGATTGGATCCAGAGATGATCTTAATCTGGGCCGAATAATGATGACAGGCTTCAGTGAGGGAGGCTGGCTTCATTGGGTGCTCTCTGCCTCAACCAAAGGCCTGGAGGAACAGCTTTGTCTTACAGGCCCTGCAGAATGATAATAAGTCCCTCAGGGCCCTGATGTCAAGTAGGAGCTTGTTCCCCCAGGCTGGGGCCGCAGCCAAAAAAGCCCTCGCACTGGTTGTCCCTTGGGCTGGGGATCACCAGTAGATGTTGATCAGGTGAGTGCAAGGCTCTGCAGGGCACATATGGGGAGAGGCGGTCCTGCAGGTATGTCGGTCCCTGGCCACGCAAGGCTTTAAAGGTCAAAACCACTACCTTGAAGCAGATCTGGTACTCAATCGGTAGCCAGTGCAAATGGTGTAGCACTGGCTGGATATGTGTGCGCAAAGGCGACACAGTTAGCAAGTGCACTGTTGCATTTTGCACCAACCGGAGTTTCCTGATCAGTTGCAAGGGCAAGCCCACGTACAGCGAATATAACATGAAGTCTGAATTTAAAATGAGTATCTTTGTGTATTTCACAAAGAATGCCCCTCTTTACAGTCAGCCTGCCGCCTGTGACCCACCAAGCTGGACAACCGCCGACTGGTCATTTGTTACGGCCCACTAGGTGCTTGACAGCTTCTGCCATATATGGCTTTATTTGGCTTGGTGGATCATGACTTGTGTAGGCTTGCTTCACAGATTCCAAAGACAGGTTTTTCAAAGTACTGCCATTAAGTCAACAGGAGTTCACACATGTACACCTATACAATCTTAAGCTGGTAGAAGAGTTGATTTTACACCTCTTCCTGAAAATGCCTTATGCTTTGTAGAAATACTCACTTCTTTTTCAAGCTCTGAAACAGGCAGCCACTGTGGTATACGGCATTTCCAGAAGGAAAAGATTTGTTTTACTGTAAGTGAACAAAGTGGGCTTTTGCATTCTGAATAATTTATTTTTTCCTCAGCTGACAGTAGGTTTTTTCGCCTGTGTATTTTGCTGAGTTATTTTCAAAACTATTTGCTGTCATTAGTGGATTGTTACAGGTGGTAGGGAAATTGCAGAGCTCAGAAATGACAGTTTTGCTGAGTTATGGAACTCTTGGAACAAACAAAATCTTTCATTGCTACAGAAATTTATTTTCCAGAACAATGGCTTTTAAATGAAGACTCAGCCAAATTTCTTACTGTCCTGTAAAGTGCATCTAACTGGCTTATGGCATGCATCCTTGAGGTGCCTGCCCCCTTTCCCATGTCAGCAGCGCAGAAGAGGAAAAAAATAACACTG
The DNA here is from genome assembly GCF_001447785.1 of Gekko japonicus. NCBI lineage: Eukaryota > Metazoa > Chordata > Lepidosauria > Squamata > Gekkonidae > Gekko > Gekko japonicus. The sequence continues at coordinate 1,182,152 of NW_015167529.1, read as the reverse complement.
GTATGATTGCTGGGAACTACTACTGGCATGATCCTTGTGCTTTGGTGTTATAAGGAAGACGCCTGGGTGACTTGCAGGGATGGCAGGGAGGGGTGAAGTAAGCTGGAGTTAGTCCCAGCTCTTCATGACAGGATAACGTTATGCCTACGTTTTTAAAAATTATACTATATTATCAGCATTGGTGCTTTCCTGGTTTGTAAGCTGCCTTGAGTAATATTTTAGGTAGGTTCCACACAGTACAATTGTGGCATAGTTGCCATCATCAGTTACATACATGTTATGGAGGTTTCAAGCATCTTGAACAACCCAGCTTTTTCTCGTTCTACTGTTTTTTCCTTTTGCTCATTTTTACATGTTTTCAGTTGTGCAAAATAGAAGTGCAGCCTTAATAGTATGGATGGTTGTGACATTCCGTGTTTGTTTGGCTTGGGACTGCACAGGTCTTGTTATTTCTTTGTTATAATCATAGGTGGGTGGGTGAGCACACCCATGACGCCATTTTTATTTTGGTGGGGAAAGCACACACGCAGTAAAACACCACTGCCCTCTAACCGGTAGTGTGTTAAATTGTGAATATTCAGGAACTAACCCCACCATGCCACTGTGCCCTGTCACCAGGCAAACTTACATAATATAGAGGCCAAAGATTTTACTATGAACTGGTCTGTTAGCATTTGGTAATTTACTGGGTGTTTGCCATAGGTGAGGTAAATAACTGGTGCTAATTATCTCTGCCTCTGGAGTGCTATGTAGACATTCTTGACCTGTCCCTTGCTCTGTTATTTAATCCATTATAGCCTTGTCCTTTCATATATACCGAGGAGGAGTCCAGAGGTAAACAAAAACAGAGCTTTATTTCCTTATATGTGAAAACAAAGGTTTTGGTGTTTGGGAATAAACTGAATACAACTGTAGCTGCACGGAAGAAAGTATCACTATAGATAAATGGTTACAGAGGTTACAGAATCAGCCTGCTGGTTTATTGTATGAGAGTAAAACAGGCTAATTTATTGTGGGTTTTCCAACCTAGTTCCAGATTTCTGGAGGGTTTTTTACACATACTTCAGTCTGTCCCTTAGATTCCCTCTCCCCGGGAACACTAAATTTGAGAATTTGAGTTGTAAATCAGTGTGTGCCCCTCCAGGGTAACACACTAGACCGAGTCTGCTTCTTCCTGAGAGTCAGGGCCAGCGTCAGCCACCAGGGCCCACTACTGCTGGCTCAGTCTCTACCCTCTGATGCCTGCACTCACACTCTTCCATTGCCTGCGTGTGAATGCTTTGTGTCACTTGTGCTCCCAGCTGCATGTCCTGGCTAGCACTGCCTGCTGGAGAAGGGGTAGGGCACAAAGCATGAGCATCCCTGGTGGCCACGGCACTCCTAGCTGCACCCACCAGTCACCTCCATCAGTGAAAGGGTGTGCTGGCAGTGTGGGCAGCTGTGACTGCAGGTGATAGGAGAGCTTGTGAGTAGCCAGAGGAAGGATGCATAAGCTGGTAGGGGCATGCAGGTGGGCAGGCAAAAAAGGGGGGCTAGTAGTGGGCATAGGGGGCCCCTGAGTACGCTCTGCCCAGGGCCTCCAAAAACCTAGAACTGGCCCTGCTTCCTGTAGACAGATTACAAGATAGGGCTACTTGTCTAGACCTTGGGGAATTTTAGACAGCCGATATATTCCGGTTCAGGAACTGTTCCCTAACGATTTCTGGTCTGACATTTCAGACAGAACCATTTTAGTAACGGTTCCCTACCGGAATATATTTTCACTTTCAGACAGAAATGCTTCTGTCCCGTTAGGGAAGCGTTTCTGAACCGTTTGACCTGCAAACTGCTTCCAAGCGGTCTTCACTTTTCTGTACTGTTTCTGAAGCGCTATGGGGCGCTGTGTAAAATGCCTCATAGCGCTTCCTCCTGCGCCGCTCTAAAGCAAACGTAAAAAAAAAAAAGGATGGAGATCGCCCGCGCGGGTGAAAAAGGGCGGGAAAACAACGCGGTGCAGTCTGAAATGCCAAACTGCTTCAGAGACGGCTTCTTACCGGTAGGGGAAAGGCTATGTAAAATGGCAGCCCTGTACCGGTTTACTCCAAGACGGTACAATAACGGCTTTAAAAAAGGGTAATGTGAAATTCCCCTCTATCTGAGGAGAATGACAATTAAATGCTCATTTTCTACCACCACCTCTCCCTCCTTTCTCCCGAGGGCCCTGACTGGTTGTTTCTGGCTTCTTCACTGAACCAACAGGTTGAAAATGGAATTGGTTGATGGGGGGGGGGGGGAGGGAGCT
>NW_015167529.1:1162116-1179831 GCF_001447785.1 Gekko japonicus | reverse complement strand
TTTGGATTATTCATCAGTACCTTGAGATGGCTGCATTGACATGGCTCGGGGGGGGGGGGTCCCAAGAGGCAACCCGCTGTGTTCTGGTTGATGGACATTTTCTTCCTTTTAATTGGGAAAATTTCTTCTGCATATTTTCCCCTCTCCCAAAATTCAAAAGGGCATCCAATGAAGCTTTTACGTAGTAGGTTCCGGACAGACAATGGGAAATACTACTTTATACAGAGAGTGATTAAAATGTGGAATTCGCTCCCAGAGGATATAGTGATGTTCACAGGAATAAACAGCTTTAAAAGGGGATTAGATAGATTCATGGAGGATAAGTCTATCAATGGCTACTAGCCATGGTGACTGCGGGGAACCTCCACATTCAGAGGCCTCTGAATCCTAGAGCCAGGAGGCACCATCAGGAGAAGGCCTCGGCTTCTATGCCCTGTTGTTGACCCTCTAGAGGAATTGGTTGGCAACTGTGTGAGACAGAATGTGGACTAGGTGGAGTACTGGTCTGATCTAGCAGGGCTGTTCTTATGTTCTTATGGAACAGTAAAGCATAAGAGCACTGAAAATGACACAATAACCGCAGTTGTTTGGATACGCCATTGTAATTTTTGATGTAGCTGATGCCACAATAGTGCCAATAGGACTACATTAAACAGCCCAAATGTGGAACTGACCTTAGTAGAATATTAGGATAAAAATTAGTAAATAAATAAATATATGAATCAGTCAGACTCATGTCACAGTATTAGAAGTATATAAATCTCAACCAGGGAAATACTGATCTTACCTATGTTGAGATATACGTATCACATGGCTACACTAGCCTGCCTCTCCTATGTTTTGGAACTAAAAACACATAAATTGAAACTAGTGTTAGTACATGTTGAACAAAGGAGAAACAAACAAAGAAAAAGAAATGACAGAAGAATAACATTTGTCTTCTCAGAACTCTCATAGTTCTGCTTCAGAGCTCCAGACACAAAAACCCACCAGGACCTTTAAATTCACTGTCAGCTCAGGCTGCAGGGACAAGATTCATCAGATAGGCAAGCAAGAGAGGAGGAGGCTCACTCCAAAACAAGACACCAATACTTCTTCCATACGTTTCCCCAAGGAACTCAGGAACAGATATCAGTAAGTACAGTGCTCATTTCTGGGTGCTTTTGGTTGTAGATGTCTCCCATCTTTCTTCCTGCAATATGAGGAAATTGGCTTAACCATTTTCACTTATTCAACAGGTAGTTGCAGTGTCTCCCACACCAAGGACACAAGGTAGGTATGCCCACATTCAGGTAAACACCGACTGTATCCTGATGAAGGAAGTAGGGAGCTCATCTCTCCATGTTGGTGAACACCAGTCTTCTCCGGATGTTACCACTGTTGTTCAAATGTTTGTGACCTATTTTACTTTGCAGGGTAGTGTCCAGAATGTATGGAACTGAACAAAGAGACTATTTTACTTCCAGAATGTATGGAACTGAACAAAGAGAAATTGCAGACAAGTTCAATTTTGTCTTGTCCGACAGCTGAAAATCAATGAAAAAGAGGGACGCTTGACTGAGGCCTGCAGAATGGAAGAACACATTTCCATCCTCCTCAGGCAATAACTCTTATGGAACAACTTCCATGAGCAACTAATCACTACAACTATCTGTTGCAGGCACTATCTGTTTATTCAGTGTTACCTCCAGGCTTGGTTCCACCTGGCAACCGGACAGTCATACGGCATGCAAAGAGGCATGGTGGTTCCTCACACCATCTGCCCGGTAGACCGCAACAAGCAGAAATGACCAACAGGAAACCAGCTGTTCCTCTGAGAGTTGCCTTCTTTTTGTTCTAGCTGGACTCATTATGTCTGCACCTGTCCTGCGGTTTTCATTGGCACAAGAGCGCTAGAGGAACAAAAAGTTTGGCAATCCCACTTTTCTCTAACAGTGTCAGAACTCACAATTGACATTCCAATGTGTAACAGTGTCAGAACTCACAATTGACATTGTTTAATAAAAAGTTGTGAGTGTTTTGGCTGTGTCTGTGGTTTTATGCTGGTTAATGTTGGGTGTGAGGAGTTCTCCACAATACCCCACTAGGGCTGAGGGCCTGTACCTCTCCATGGCCTTGCCACAGGAGTACTTGCAAACAGAAGGGGCAGGGACCAACAGTTAAGTGTGGTCTTGCTTTCCCCCCCCGCTTCCCAGCTACTCTTTAGCTACTATTGGTGTGATAATAAGATTAGAAGTTGAACTATGGGGAGGAAGAGAGCAAAGAGTCCTGGTCCAATAATTAGCTATCAGCTGAGAGAAGACATGGGAGTAATTACTGGGGAGGGGGTAACAAAATGTGAGGTTATGTGCTACTGATTCTGACTGGCTAACACTGCTTCAGATACGTGTTTCTTTTCTGCCCTTTACTCTGAAGACAGTGTTGCTTCCCCAGATAGTGCAAGAAGAAGAAAAAAGTAGGAAGAATAGATTTTCCCTCCATAAATGTACACAACAAACCTGATACAGCCAAGTGCTAGATAAAGGATTTTCACAGCACTCTTTTACACATTTGAAACATGAGAGGCTGTGTTCGTGGGTGGAGTCTCCTTCTCAACTTGGGGCCTGTATAATCACACCATTTCAGGATCCAGATTTGTATTGAGCCGCTGTTCTTGGATGCTACAAGATCATTACTGTTATCTGCTTGTGAGTTGCATTTAACATTTACACCTGCATTTATCACCTCCTTACTAATTTTATAATTTCACGGCTGCATATTCCAAAAGTGTATTCTCACTTCTGTTGCTAGGCAAATCCTACAGGAAAGTCTAAGAACAAACCATTTGTAGAACTTGCTGCCTTACCATTTATGGGTGTATGCTATAGCTAGACCAGCACATTATACTGGCACTTGAACTGCCTTGTAATTAGGATTCTGCCAGGCAGCTAATATTTGTATTCTTATGTTTCTGTTTGTGTGTGTATATTTATTATCTACCGATGTACACAGAGGTAAAAAGAGATATAAGCAAAAGGAAAAAAGAGGCCTTGTGCTCTACCAAGAAAAAGTTGTCTACCTTTAGAGAAGTTTATTTTATTGTATTGGAACTTAAAAGTACTAAACCCAAGCACCTCTAGCCTACATGGTACAGGTAAAGTTGCCTTCTCTTTGTTTGGCTCAACATCTGTACCTTTAGTGCTTTAGAAAAGATAGCAACTCAGAAGGTGAGCTCTTCCTGCAACAGAATCTCCATGCCTGGTAAGACATTACCTGCTGCATATCTGGCTGTCATACTCTAGAAGCCTCACAAGAAAAAAAAAGATGGCAGCCTGGTGGCAGATAGCCTAAAGTGCCATCTCTCTCCAAAAGGGGACTCTAGTCACAGGCATATCTCGGAAGGGCACAACTCCTCTTTTACTAACGGCTCAGAACCAGCATATGAAAATACCATCCCAGCTATCCTTGGGTGAACCACCCATGTTCCTACCTAACCTACTGGTAAAGCATATTGAGTTGGATCTAGCCAGCTTTCCCACCCCGTCTCGCCCAGTTCTGCTCCATACTAAAGCGCCCATCCCACATAGCTTCTGCTCATATGGGTCCCATCATCCTTAGCATAGCCTTTTTTGTCAGTCAAAGGGGCCTCCTTTCTTTTTCACCAGCCGCAAAGCAGGTTGGATCAATCCACTGCTTCAAAAAATAGCTCTAGAAAAATGTGGGGTAGTTTCTTCACCCTTATTAGGGCAATAGAGTCATCCGGTAAGTAAGGTGCTTGTAGTCATCATCACTGTTTCTTCTGAAATTCAATTTCTTCATTTAAAATAATTATTCCGACACTGCCGACTGTAAAGAAAGAGAAATCTTTCAATAGGGGATCCATCATTGGGAAGGGTGGCTTCTTATAACAACAGCAAAAAATCTTGACTCTATTATAATTTCAGATGCTCCTGGGTACAAAGAAACAAAATGCTAAATTGAACGCCAAGAGCATTTTTTTGGGTTATTTTTGGCTGAACAATTTAGAACATTTCTGCTGCTGGATCGAGGGTGTTTTCATACTCTGTACTTAAAAAGCAAATTAGTGTGCTGGAACCAGCCATCAAGCATTAGGAGGATAATTGACGGAGAACGTCCCTGAATACATTCCATTTCTTTCAGTGGGGTGTTCTTGTAGTGAGAGTAGGAACCAAAGTCTTTAGTGAGTGGGTGTGTGTAGGCTGGGGAAACATTCTGAGGAACAGAAGCATGGGATTGAAACTGCAGGGAGAAGAAAAGAGTAAAGTGACACACAGCTTGCATTTCCACAAAGCTTTGAAAGCCACCGTTGGACACGACGTTTTGATGTTTTGTGGGCTTAGAATATTGCTCTAAGTGAAGAACTTAGGGTGAAAATCTTATGTTTTGCACTGGGAAATTAAAGTGGGAAATACAGGTTAGACTCTAATGGGTAGCAAAACATTTCCTACTAATGTCTTACAGCATGTATTAAAATTTTAGAAAGCCTATAGATGGTTAAAGAAGCCTTATTTACCCAGTCTCATCCTCCACCCCAGTAGCCAGGAGAAGCCAGTTGTGTTCCCTGGCTGCCTCTGATGGCTAGAAAGCAGGCTCAGCTAGTCCATCCATAGGCAGGGCCATGCTGTGCAGAGATTCCTCCTCCCCCCCCCCCCAAACTAGCCTTGAAAGCCTAGGTAGGAAAGATTCAGGTGGGTAACCGTGTTGGTCTGAAGCAGCAGGACAAAGTTTGAGTCCAGTGGTACCTCTAAGACCAACAAATCCTGACTGCATGGATTTTTATGGGAAGAAGAAACTAGCCTTGAAAGCCTAGGTAGGAAAGATTCAGGTGGGTAACCGTGTTGGTCTGAAGCAGCAGGACAAAGTTTGAGTCCAGTGGTACCTCTAAGACCAACAAAGTTTTATTCAAGGTATGAGCTTTCATGTGCAAGCACTCTTCTTTACAGACAGATATCTGAAGAAGTGTGCTTGCACATGAAAGATTATACCTTGAATAAAATGTTGTTGGACTTAAAGGTGCCACTGGACTCAAACTTTGTTCAGGTAGGGAAGGTTAGGCCTAATTCAAGAACACAACGGTGTACACAAGGAGCCCAGCCTTCTTTCTGTGAATAAGTTGGTCTGGCTGAGTTCCCACGGAGTGTTTCTCCCCTGCCCCACTGCAGCCCCACATGTCCCCCAGGAGGGGGGAAGTGAAGTCATGCTGTTCTGATGGAAAATCCTTCCATCAGAAGAAACTCTCTGTGAGATCCAACCCATGTATATATTTAAAAATCCTAGCAAATAATATTTGACAATTTCAGTCCCTTTTAGGAAGCAAACTCACTCAAGCAAGCAAAGGATAGCCGCTCCAAAATGCAAAAGTTGTCTTTAGGGAGGGGCTGTGGCTCAGTGATAGGGCATCTACTCAATATGCAGAAGGTCCCAGGTTCGATCAGTCCATGGCATCTCCAGTTAAAGAATCTGGCAGTAGGTGATGTGAAAGACCTGAGACCTTGGAGAGCAGCTGCCAGTCTGAGAAGACAGTACTGACTTTGATGGATCAATAGTCTGATTCAGTATAAGGCAGCTTCATGTGTCCGTGAGAACCCACAGTGCACATGTGATTATGTCATATCTGACAAAGAGTGGGGACACAGACCCTTGAAAGACAGGAAATGGAAAGCAGTTGTAGTGAGATCTGTAAGGCTCAGTGGTCAGGGGGAGATTGAAATATGTAAACCTGGTTTATCCCATATTTTAAAAAGTTGCTCTAGTATAGCTCAAACCTAACCACAGTGGACACTCTAATACCATTTCCAGACAAACCCTGTTTGTATTGCCTCTGAGTCTTGCTGCTTAGCAACAGACAATAGCAAAGAATTAGTTACCGGAACAGTGTGTTGCCAGCTCCATCGGGGTGATTTTGATCTTTCCTGTCACTAGGTTAAAAATAAAAGCTTTAAGGCTGGAGAGTATTAAACAAGGGGAAATAAGTATTCCCATAAAATTGTTCAAGGTTAATAAATATGTTAAGTAGAGTGCTTCTTTGAAGCAGCAGCAAAACCAATGGAACCTCCAGCTCCTTAACAGAATTAGTACGTGTGCTTGATTACAGTTTTATAATTGCTTCTTTTAATCCATGCTTTGGAATTTGTAAGAGCCTGAGCCTGGCTGATATGTTGTCCATATAGCCTGGCTCTTTAGGAACCAGGAGGGGGCAAAATGGCCCTGGCTATCCCATGCAGCCCCTGTGCACCTCCTTTTCTTCCATCCCTGCGCTGTAATACTTGGGAGCAAACAATGGTGACCAGTGCATACCCATTCATGTGCAGCTTCTTCAACATTTCAAAGCAGCTTTTGGAAGAGCCTGAATGGCTGCAAAGGTAAGGAAGGTCTTGGAAAGTAATTTGTGCAGGTCTCTGTACGTTGCCTTATATTGGGGGGGGGGGCTCATGGAGAGCCTGCGTTCAAAATGCTGATGTTCTGAATTTCAAAGTTTGGGAAACACAGGATCTACATGCAGTTGGATACTCTAATGGCAAATACACAGAAAATTACTGTACACTTAGGCCGAGTTCAGACTGGCAGTTTGCCCCAATATACGTGCGTTTCAGAAACGTTCCACAACTGGGTTAAAGGGGCCAGTCACACAGGCACATCTGTCAGGCGTTCCCCACCCGTACTCAACCTGTCTTGTAAGGCTTTGCTCCCGAGTTTAAAAGATACCTGGTGAAAGTGGTAGCAAACCCTGGAAAGCGTGATTATCCCGCGTCCATCCCGCACCAACAAAGTGTGAACGTCAAAAGCCGCATTTTTCTTGTGCGCTCATGCGCATAAGCGCATATCTCAGATTACCCCCCCCAAAAAAAACCCCCACATGCCTCTGGACCAACAGTGTGAACGCTCCCTTGTGCCTCCTCCCGGTATGCTCCTGCATCAGTTGCTGCAGTGTGAACGGGAAAACCCGGAACAGTTTGTTCCGGCTCTTTTTTTGCCACGACTCCCTCCCGCTTCAAACTGCCAGTCTGAACTCAGCCTTAGTTGGGTATTTGTGTCTACAGTCAGGTTGTTGTATACACTGATTTAAAAAAAAAATCCACCTGGGTCACTCAAGTTCTATATTGATAAGTAGCTGATTTCTAACATATAAATTGAACATATCTGTGTGGTTATTAGTTTTCATAATTATTTTTTGTTTAGTCGGTTATGAAAACAGACAGATGCTGTGTCAAGCCCTAGTCATTCAGTCCAGGGAACTCCTGCTTAGTGTGTGCACATAATACACACACAAAGCTGATTCATGAGTTACCAAGTCCACATGGCCACCATGAGGACTTTGAATCAGGTATGTGACAGGAGTCCAATTTGGACTATGGCACACGGGGAGAAGAGATTTAAGCCTTTCTCCCTGCACTGTTCTAGAAGAAGAAGAAGAGTTGGATTCAGGGCTTTTTTTCTGGGGGAATGCACCAGAACAGAGTTCCGGAACCTTTTTGACAAAATTCTTTTTAAAATGTTGAAAAGTTCATGAGTTTTCAGTATACAGATTAAAAAATTCATTTTCCTTTCAAGAGTTCCGGCACCTTTTTTTCAAAAAAAAGAAAAAAGAAAGAAAGGAAAGGAAAAGCCCTGATTGGATTTATACCCCGCCCTTCACTTGGAGTCTCAGGGCCACTTACAATCTCCTTCTCTTCTTCTCCCCACAACAGACACCCTGTGAGGTAGGTGGGGCTGAGAGAGCTCTCTCAAGGACTGCTCTTGAGAGAACAGCTCTGAGAGAACTTGTGATTGACCCAAGGTCACACCAGCAGCTGTGTGTGGAGGTTGGGGAATCAAACCCAGTTCTCCAGATTAGAGTCCGCTGCTCTTAATCACTACACCAAACTGGCTCTTAACCCAAAGAGCTCCTATTTGCCCCCTTGGGGAAATTCACATGTACTGATCGCTGCATGTAAGTTTTCCTAGAAGGGCAAATAACAGATCTTTGGTGCTATTTCAAGTAGGGAAAATGGTGGGTAGATGGAGAAAATCTTAAGCCCTTTTTCTCCATGTCCCACAGATTCCAAATTATTGAACCGCTGTATACCTGGGAACGGAGTTTCCTGCACAAAACTCCAGGTACACATCTGTTGACAATCCACATGTTTGCTACTTAGACCCCACAATGTGTGAATTGGTTCTGACATTTAACTAGGTATTGTCCAGAATCCATTCATTTTCTAAACATAACTTCACAAGATTAAGTCCAAGAAAGTTGCTTTTCTGAAAAGGGTTTTTTTTTTTAGTTTTAATGGTTTTAAAAATGTGATTTTTAAAAATTACATATGTTTTTACTTGTTAGCCTCCTTGGTGGTTTTTGTTAGGGCAGGAAGATGAGATATAAATTTTGTAAAATAAATAAATAAAAGATGCTAAGTCCTGTAGATATGCTAATATTTTATCTCAGTCCAGCCTTCATAGTGTGGACAGATGGGTAGGAATTGCAGGTCAACATGAGATTACATTGCACATGTATGTGGACTGCGAGGGTCGAATGTATACTATGTACCCTCAGTTTGAAAAGGCTGTTTCCAGGTCTTGTTTGGCCTGCATCCACTCCATGCCACTGTTTATGCAGCCCCATACTGCCTTAAGGACATGTAGACTTTCACTGGTTTCGTCAGAACCGGATCCCATCTCTATACCGGTGATAAAGCAGCTAACTGGAATCGCTTTGATGTTAACCCTGTTTCCACAGACCCTTGACCTCTTCTAAGCTCATTCCATTTTCAGCTCCTCTCCAACCCATCACCATTTATCTGTTCAATGGATAACTGCATGGATTATCTTTAGGATTGTGTCTGTGTGTAGTCCACTCTTGCAGCAGTTGGTTTGAGACCCTGAAGTATCAGGACTCAGCTTGCTGCTTCTCACCCTCCCTGGAACTTTGCTTCAAACAGAGCAGGCTCAGACTTTACTTGAAAGAGGTGACGGGCTAGAGTACCAGACCTTGGGCAGAAGAATTACTATATCTAACTCAGAAACCTTTCCTGCTCAAGAACTCTGTGCCTTTCTTCTCTAGGTGTCTCATACCCTCAAGGAGTGGGGGCGGTCCACCCCAGCCTAGGTATTAATCTCCAAACCAACAGAGATTGAGGGGGAAAAACTTGCACAGAGAAATATTTAACGACACTAATTTGACTACTGAGAAAGATGGTTGGAGTATGAAGAGAAACTAGGCCACAGCCCTAATTAAATCCAAATGAGGCTCACCTTGATAAGCACTTTACAGTAGCACTCAGATGATTAATTCATATTGAATTGCTCTTTCTCTCTGGCCTGCATGTTTGTAGACTGTGAAATAAGCATTTTTCCCCCTCTGGAGTGATTTTTGTAAAAGAAATCAGTATGGCACTAACTTGGCAGTACCACGCAGGATGGTTGAGAAGCCAGACAAGGGGGATGGCAAATAGAGGCAGGTACACGTATACGAGTATGGTAATGGAGCCTTGGAGTATTCCTGTGGTTGCTCTTGCTTCTTTTTTTTAACATCAAGTAATACTTGGGTTTTTGGTAACTTGACTTTTATGCCTTCTGAGGAATGCTATTTTAAAACCTTACCTAACGAAAGAAATGTATTAAAAAGGTATAGTAGTTTGTTTTAGTACTACTGCCTATAACTGTAGGCTGTGTTATTGTTTGGTGTAGAGAAGTACAGTCTTAGGAAATCAAATCCTTACTTCCTATCTCCTTGTGATTTTTGTTTTATTTTGCAAATGGAACAAAGCCATTTAATTTGTATGTATTGTGTGCTAGTACTTTAAATAGTAAATGCATTTCTGTATGATAGTAAATTGCATCGTTTTTAAAAGAGTGACTGTGGAGTTTTCATTCTAAACAAAAATCCTGTAGGCTGTTGTAGATCCAGCGTGCCCTTTCAAAAGTATAATCAGGGCTATTTTGGGGCAGGAACGCACAGGAACGGAGTTCCGACTGGCTCCCAAGTTGGCCACGCCCAGCAGGAACTCGTTAGCATAATAGGCCACACCCAAGAGCAGAAACTCATTAGGTTTGGCTACATTAGGGGTGTGTGGCCTAACATGCAAAGAAGTTCCTGCTACAAAAAAAGCTCTGGGTTTTGACAACAAACAAGGTAAACAGAATAAGAAGCAAAAGGTGCGTGTGGCTGGATGACCACACTTCTGGTAACATGGGGGTGCGGCCTAATATGCTAATGAGCTGTGCTGTTAGGGGTGTGGCCCAATATGCTAATGAGTTTCTGCTGTTGGATGTGGCCTATTATTCTAATGAGTTCCTGCTGGACTTTTTCTACAAAAAGAGCCCTGAATTTAGTCCTTACCCCAGAGTTAATGTTGCTGTCAAGTCTGGTGGGGAAATTCATGTTCCAGAAGGTATGTGTGGGTGAAGAAAAATAGGATCCTGCCCACACTCTGGATTGGCCTGGTTATGACTGGACTGGCTCTGTGACATAGACTACCAACAGCCCACTGACAGATCATGGGTTGAACGCTATCGTTGGTGTAATTTTTCTGGGCTCCTGGTGCTCTACCCAATTTTTGTCATGGTATTAAAAAGAATAGTTTCAAGTTATGAGAAACAAACATTCCACATTCCTTACACCCCTCAAGTTAATGGTCTTAGGAGAGAGTAACGCTGTTTAGGTTTGCACTGTTAATGTTGCATTGCTGGTTTTGATAGTATATGTTAGATTTATGTAAGTGTACATTGTTATATAAGGAGCTGCGGTGGCTCAAGTGGTTAAGACGCTGAACTGCAGGCTGTCGAAGGTCAGTAGTTCAGCAGTTTGAGACCCGAGTTGCCGCATGATGGAGTGAGCTCCCATCTCTAGTTCCAGCTCCTGCCAACCTAGTAGTTCGAAAGCAAGAAATTGCAAGTAGATAAATAGGTACCACTTTGGTGGGAAGGTAACAGCGTTGACCACGGAAACGTCTTTGGACAGCGCTGGCTCTTCGGCTTTGAAACGGAGATGAGCCCCACAACCCTAGAGTCGGACTCAACTGTCTTTCGAGCAAGGGAACCTTTACCTTTACCTACATTGTTATATGTACTGAGTTTCAGCAAAATATGTATTTTGGCCTCTGGACCACCATCTGGAGAATACAGTCACCTCAAGAATAAGTAAGTTGGCCTATGCTGGTAAGCGTGCTTAGTTATTAAAGTTTAGCCTTAGGAGACTCATTTGTTTCAAATGACAAATATTATTTGCTGTTGCATTGTAAGAATTTTATGCCTCGACAAATAAGTTTCCAGGATGGAGTTCAGTGATGCATCAAACGGATGTTGCAAGCCATTGCCGCTGATATTGATGTCTTGCTGACGTTGCAAACTGTTGTGTTGTCCTGACTTTGTGAGTTATCTTGGAACACTGTGGTGTTAAGGCACTGCAGGACAGTGTCCCATGCTAGAAATAGCACCAGAAGATGCATTGCTGCACCACATTGGTATACACTATGGAAATGGGTGAAAAGCAGGATATGGAATGGATGAGATGGGAGACATCTTTCTCACACCATTTTGAACATCGTGAACTTTTAATCTAACTGTATTAGAACTGACATTTCATCACAGCAGGACACATGGACAATTTCCAGCAGTTCCACTAGATTGGTTCCATTCTTTCTGCAGTGATGCCAGAGATCATGTTTACCTCCTTTAACCTTCTGTGAAACAAAGTGAAAAAGTTTATGCAAGCTCTTACCTGCCACACATGGCATAGCATCCTATCACCTAACCAACTACTGGCATGATCTGCTGAACTTTGGGATCCATAGACATCATTGTGAGAATGTTTGATATTTTTCTGTAGGTGGAAATCCTCGACTGGAAGACAAAGCAGCAACTATGCTTTCTGGAGAAGGTAAATAACAATAGTTTCATTAATTCATTTCTGTAGTACTTCTTGAGTGTTGTACTTCTTAGTACTAATTTTTCTCAGTAAAAATAACTTGTGAAGTGGGACAGGATCGTTAACCTTCTTTTGTGGATATGATGGCTGACCTGTTATTTCCCTGTTTCCTAGAATTATTAGAAATTAATGAGGGTGAAAACTCTCTTTCAGTGCTTGCATTCCAAATGAAAATATTTTTGTCTCCTAGGTTGAGCCACATGCTACGATAAGTGATATCAGACTGATGTTCCATAAATTATGTAAGTGAACCAATTTCAGAGAATATGTGTTTGAAATATTAAAAAATAATTGAATTATAGATGATTTATAGAGTATGTGAAAATGTACAAATTATGATTGTACTATTTGCACGGGGGCATGATATATTTATCTCATTGCTAAAGTTTAATTAATGGGACCGTTATTTCCTATGGGTGGTATACCTAGCTTCTAAGACTAGGCCCCCTAGCTGTTTGGTGGCACATATGCTCAGTGGCCAGATCTTCCCATAGAAGTCAATGGCTTTTTAAAATTTAAAGGGCACATGTGCCACTAAACAGCTGTTTGCCAGTGCTTACCTTATCTCTCTCCCTCCCAAATCCTGCACTTCCCCCAAACACTCCCAAAATTCTAGAAAATAAATTATCATTATTACAAAATTTGGGGAGTGTTTGAGTAATTTCAGATATCCTTGAGCCAACTCAAAGCAGCTAAGTTCAGGTTTAATTTCAGTTCCAGTATTGTGCAAGTTTGGTGTAGTGGTTAAGTGTGCGGACTCTAATCTGGGAGAACCAGGTTTGATTCCCCACTCCTCCACTTGCACCTGCTGATGTGACCTTGGGTCAGTCACAAGCTCTGGCACAGCTGTTCCTG
Source organism: Gekko japonicus (assembly GCF_001447785.1). NCBI lineage: Eukaryota > Metazoa > Chordata > Lepidosauria > Squamata > Gekkonidae > Gekko > Gekko japonicus. The sequence goes on along the minus strand of NW_015167529.1, from coordinate 1,167,071 downwards.
AAAGAGCAGTTTGTGTCAGAGTTCTCTCAGCCCCACCCACCTCACAGGGTGTCTGTTGTGGGGAGGGAAAGGAGTTTGTAAACTGCTCTGAGACTCCAAGTGAAGGGCGGGGTATAAATCCAATCTCTTCTTCTTCTTCTATCTGAACACATACCCCTAGCGTTCTATACTGGTGAATCTCCAGGTATGCTAGGGTATCTCCAAGTTATAGTGGTGTATCACTGTGTTATACTAGTGTGGGCTTGGTTGCCATTTTAAGGAGTTTCCAACTAGTTTAGGATTGCCGTAAATCACTGTGTAACTGGGTGGACTTTTTATTATTGTTATTAATACCATTTGACATCTTTTATATTCCATACAGATCCTCAATGGTATCCAGCAAGGCAGTCAATAAGACTTGAACCCAGTAAGTTCTAGTACCTACTAGACAAGTGAATTGTTGTTTTATTCATCTTCCATTTTTGTTGCACAATTCAAAATGGTTTAAATACAAACTGCTAGCTTTCTGAACAAGTCTCCAGGTTGCTTTTCTACCAGCCATTTTGTCTGGAATTGTCATCATTCATTCTTGTGGTTATTTGTGGAGCATTCAGACGACACTGCTGCCGAGCCATTACAGTCTGATGTTTTCCATCTGTCCTTTCTCAGACTTGGTTTATGGTAACATTCTTTACTTTGGATGAATTGTAGTCTATACTGTTCACTCTGGATGGATAAAGCACTATTGATGCACCTGGCCATGAGAAGCAGTTAGGTTGATCGTGTGGTTGGTTAGTGCCACACCATTTTGTGATTGCACTGCCATCTTAGAAATGTCTTGCAATGCAGTTCCTTCCCTTTATTGTTTTTACACAGCCTGATATTGCAAAGACAAAAAATATTTAATTAAAGGACGTTGTGGAATTTTTTAATTATCATCTGCAGTTCCATCTGTTTGCAACAGGGAAATTGTGCAACTGATAGATGAATTTAAAAAGAGGAAATAAACATTAAGGACTGCTTAGTGGAAATGAGCTCAAGAAATGATTAATTACAGAGTAATTCCATAATGACGGAAGGGGAGTGGGATAATGAATTTGTAGATTTGTTGGGGGTTATGTGCTTATAAGGATGTCTTTTTATTATTTGCATTTTTTTCAGGTTGATAGTAAATGGTTGGATCATAAAATGGAAATAAGATCAGAAAAATGATTAGGCTAGTTATATTAACAATGGGAGTGAGGAACCATGACTATTAGGGTGGTGGTATATTTTTGTTGTAAGCATGATTCTTTAATTTATTATTTTTTCTGTTCCATTGATGCATGGTAGTGAAATAGCATGATTGATCAATTTTTTAAAAAAGCAAATGGTGTGATCCCAAAGCAGAAATGAGGTCAGAAAACGATTAAAAGATCAATGACAATAATGCTGGGAGGAAACAGTTCAATCCCATTGCAAGAAACAGACATAGTTCTGTTTAGGATAAACAGGCAGGAGTCCTGTGGCATCTTAAAAGACTAACAAAAATTATATTCCAGCATAAATTTTCATGGACTAGAGCTCATTTCTTCAGATGTGTCCTATTTAGGCTTCTGCAGTGTGGGAGGCATTGCAATGCAGGATTTAAATGGGGATTTAGTGGCACTGTACTGGGTGTAGAAGTTGCACTTGCACCTTATTGTGAATGTATATGCGAGGTTTTGCAACATACAGTCCTTCAGAAGGACACTTTTGTGGAAGCAACTACAGACAGCTTTTATAAACCAATGCAGAACTATTCCTATTGAACGCAGAGAATGTTAAAAAGCTCTCTTATAGGAATATAGAAAGCTGCCTAATACTGAGTTAGACTTTTGGTCTATCTACCTCAGTGGTATTTGCTCTAGCTGGCAGTAGCTCTCCCTGCTGTTAAGGGGAAAAAGGGACCTTTCCCATCCCTGTTCCCCAAAAACCTTTTTAGCAAGAGATGCTGTGACTGTCTTAGGGATGCCAGCCTTCCAGGTGGGACCTGGAGAATTACAGCTCATCTCCAGACTACAGAAATCAGTTCCCCTGGAGAACATGGATGCTTTGGAGGGTGGACTCTGTGGCATTGTGCCATCCCCAGGCTCCATCCAAATCTCCAGGAGTTTCCCAACCTCCCCCCCCCCCCCCCCCAGTCCTCTGCTGCTGGCCAGGGGAGACCCAGCAACCCTAGCACTGTCTGCATGCGAAGAATGTGCTCTGTGACTAATCTATGGAGTCGCTCAAAGAAGACTGAGCTATAACCCGGCAGCTGTTGACAGAGCGGATGCTGTTGGCCAAAGCACCCTCAGAGGATACCCGTGACTGGTCCATAGGTCATGCAAATAGAGGGTTTTTTAAAATGCAGAATGAGAATGGTGTTGCTGTTTGGGTACTGGACCTTTCCAGTCTTGGGCCCCAGCCTATCCCAGTCTCAACACCCTCTGAAGCTGGCCCTAGACAGGGCACCGGCAAAAGGGCACTCCTCCAAGCCAACACAGAATTAAATTTAACTGGAATCTTTGTTTCCAGCCAGGGTTTACTCATACAAGAGTGTCAGTGTCAGAACCAGTGTCAATGTGTCAGCATGCCTGTTTTGATCAGAGACTACGTGTTTCAGTTCTCCTCTTCCCATGGTAAGCATCACAGCTTTTCCTCTCTTCTTCACAGAAGGAAAATCACTGCGGGATGAAGAAAGCCTTCAGCTGCTCCCTGTTGGCACAACTGCCACATTCTATTTTAAAGATTTAGGGCCTCAGATAGGATGGACCATGGTAAGCGTCACAGGCTGAGACATTTAATTAATAAATGTTTCACTTTGATTTAATCCTTGCATTACTGTCTTTATTACATTGCTGTAAGATTCCCTTCTGCTTCCTGGTTTTCCCACCAAAACAAACAATAAAGGGCTTTTTTTTGTCAGTTAATCTAAGATTGCAAGATAGCAACTCTCCAAGGGTAAAAATATATATATATATATAATTGACTCGCAAACTTGGCAGGCAAATACATTGCAAGGCAGTACTGGTTGCTCAGCAACATGACAAAATAGGCCTAGTTGATGCAGTGACTATTTGGGGGTGCAGCAAAAAACCAAAGACAGAGAAGAAACAGCCCTCCTGAGTTCAAGGCAAGGGGTCCAATGAAGTGCCACATACCTGAGCCACTCCTGTGGAATGGAGCCACTGGAACAGGGACTTTTTCCTGGCAAAGCTTGTGAAGCATTTCCTAGGCCGAAGATGCAGTAATAGGGAATGTTTCCATACTGAATTTTTGCCTGTCTTGTGGCTATTGAAGGCAAAAGTGTAATGCCAGGAAAAGATAGGAACAGCAAGGCTACTGGTCTGATTGGATAAGAAGTGATATTGACTGAATGTTAGGTGGTTGCTCTGCGGTGAGGTGGGCAAACTCAGTCTGAAAGATACTGTCCTTCCATGTTTACCATTCCTAGCTACAGTTCTATATGCGATCCATAGCGTGTGTCAAATCATGAAGTCATAAAAGAGCTGCTTATTCCATTACTTTGCTGTAACAGAAACCCCTTTGATGTAAGGGGTTACTAAAGCAAAAAGCTGTGGTAACCTCCTGTGACTTTAATCCTCTTGCATATGCAGAAGTTAACTCTTGTCTTGGCTGATAAGCAGAAGGCATGTGCTGTTGTCACCACTTTTTCTCAACCTTCATGCAACTCTACACAGGGAGTAAGAGGGGGCTGATAGCCAACATTTTCATGTTATTTATTTACTTACTTCATTTGTACCTCACCTTTCTCCCCACTGGGGTCCCAACATGGCTTACATCATTCTCCTCTCCTCCATTTTATCCTCACAACAACCATGTGAGGAAGGTTAGGCTGACAGTGTGTGACTGGTCCAAGTTCACCCAGTGAGCTTCCACGGCAGAGCGGGGGTTTATCTACTTTCTCACTGAAACTCAAGGCGGATACTAACGGATGGCCGCGTGTGGAGTCACTGCTGTGGGTTGTGTGTAGTGCCACTGCTGAAATAATACTGAAAGCCTAAGATGTGCTACACCTGCTGAAGTACAGAGGAAACATCACAACAGTGCAATCTAAAAGCATAAGCTGTGTACAGGAAACAGTAGTGAAGACATCCGTAGATGGTGTTTCCACTTTTTAAAATGCCTAGGAGTAACTCAGTGTGTAGTCTGTATTGTGAAAACTGAAAAGCAATAATTTTAAAAGAAATTATTTAAGAAAGCACATTCAATAGAATCCATTCATCATGTTTTTTTGACCCAACTATTGATGAAATGTCTAATCCTTCCAGTTCCCGCTGTAAGCATTCACCTATCTGGGCATTCTTGTGCCAGCATAAATATGTATCCTGAAAGGAGACAGGAAGTTAAAGAAAGTGAGAGGAAAGAAGTTGCAGTTTATTGGATTCCTTGTCAACTTTATGGTATAAAGACTGCATAAGAGGCTTGAGACAGAGCAAACCTGGACTCATGTATAACCTGCGCTTAAGAAACTTCATGCTCCAGTCTAAAAGAAGCTGAACTCTGCAGCTGTGTACATTATGCAGACTGTTACTTTAATGTGTGTTTTGCATAGTTTATTCTGCTCCTGTTAGTCGTGCGGAAGGGCACAGTGCAATAGAAGGGCACGGAGGTCCTGACCTCTGGAAATCCTACTTTGCTTGCTTCTGGGATCCCAGTTTTCAATGTAATTATTTATATCCTTTTAATCCTGTTCTCAAAATCATAAGAGGGAAAAAAAAATCTGCCTGTCTCCCTGGGACAGCTTGCTCCCATACACAGTCCTTATCTTTCACTCCCAACTGATATTCTAGTATTCTGGATCAAAGGTCAGTGAGCCCATGATGTCCGTGGGGGCCTTGGAAAGCTCCCTGATCCTCGCAGGTGTTGCTGGTTTCTGTTGATCGTTCTGTCCTGTGTCCTGTTCCCCCACGCTGCCTTTCACTGAGGGGGGGAAAGGGAAGTGGATGTGT
>NW_015167529.1:1101455-1162080 GCF_001447785.1 Gekko japonicus | reverse complement strand
TATCAATATTACTCCATACATTGTTGGTATAGGGAGATTAGCCATGGCCTGCATCTCTGTTAGTTCTTCCTTTGCTGACGCATGATGAAGCTGATTATGACAGTGAAGAGCTTCTAATAACCTTTTTTCTCTTTTGCAGGTATTTTTGATAGAATACACGGGTCCGTTGTTCATCTATTTTGTGTTTTATTTCCGCATGCCTTTTATCTATGGCCTGGATGACAGGTTTACCTCGAGCCGACATCCAGTAGTTAAGTAAGTCATGCTTCAAGGCTGGAGGAGTTAAATTCTTGGGTTTCATAACTTAATTCCAAAATGTCTTGCCATATTTGTCTTTTTAGCTTTCTGAAATGCTTTTATCTTGCTGTTTCTAGCTTGGCATGTATCTGCCATTCTTTCCACTACATCAAAAGGTTGATTGAAACAATATTTGTTCATCGGTTCTCCCATGGGACTATGCCACTGAGGAGTATTGTTAAGGTAAATTGTCACAAAATCTACTTGCAGCCCTTGTGTAAAATTCAATTTGGCCACTCCTCACAGACCCACACTAGCCACATTTTTTGGTGCGGCTTTTGGTGGAAGGTACTGCCACGTACTACAAATCTCTTAACACCTCACGTTTTGCCACTTCAGCACTCTAGTTTATTCTAGATTTTTCTGTTACTGCAACAAGGTGTGATGCTTCTGTGTCCACTTAATTCCCTTTTATCATAACCACAAGAAAGATTGACAGCAGGTCTTCTCACTGGGGATTACTCTTCTGTCAGACTAGGAAGAAGAAGATTGTATCACAGTGTGGCCTCCAAGCAGAATTAGACATGAAGCTTGAAATGTTCTTGAAAAAGGCAGTCCTGTGTGATGAATTCTTCTCCTGCCTCTTGTGACTTTCGGACAGTTTTACCCATGCTGTTTCCCCGTCTGCTAGTGGCAGCCAGTGATATGTAGTTGGGTCAGAGAAATGAATAGTGTAATGACATTATGACCCAGGTAGCTGTCTAAATGTTATCATAAGAGAAGGAAGAGCTCTTAATGGGGGATGCCATTTTCAGTAGCAGTTCCGTGTCTAGTTCTGATTTCCTCCTGCTCTTGGTCTATTCCATGCTCCTTGGGGTCATCCTCAGTGGCCCCAGCTGCACTTAGGGCTACCAATCTAGTGCATTTTTTATCCTGCCTCCAAGGAGCTCAGAGTAGTATACAAAAAGCTCTCATCAACCAGGGCCGGCTCACCTGCTAGGCGAACTAGGCATTTGCCTAGAGCGTGGGCTGGACCTTAGGGTCCCAAACTGGACCCGCCTCCCCGCCAAAGCCCCCCAGCCCCCGCCAAAAGCCCTGCATCTCCCTGACCACCACCGTTGCCTCTTTCTCCCTGAGTCCGGCAAGTGCTGAGCGGCAGCAGCGGTGGCCACAGAGGCAGGGCTTTGGGCGGGGGCTGGGCCGGGTGCAGTTTGGCACCCTAGGGCCAGCCAGTCAGTGATTTTTTAAACGTTCTTTTAAGAGCACTATAGCACTATAACACAACACCAAAACAGCACAGTAGTGACCGCATTGGAATGCCTGGACCACTGAGATACATGCGATCACTACATTTCAATGGAGTACAATGCCATTGAGTCCTCCCCCCACAGCATTTGCTATATTCCTGGGAACTGATATCTGTAGGCAGGAGATAAGCTGTAACTCTGCAATGCTCCCTCTAAGCTGTGGAGTCTTATGAGCAAAAATTCCACTTTGTGAGCTACTGGCATTAGAATTGTGAGCAAGTTATTTGGCTACTGCATAACTTAGTTTGCTCTGGAGCCATTCTTCCTGAGCTAAGACAAAAATCTGTGAGCTGGAGGCTAAAAAACTGTGAGCCAGCTCACACTAACTCAGTTTAGAGGGAACACTGGCTGAAAGTACAGGGGATCCCCAAGTCCTCCCTGGAGGCATCCCAAAATGCTGGCCATCAAAAGGAGGATGCTGTTTGCAAGCCGGGAAGGAGCTAGTGTTAAAAAAAAAATGCTCTCAAACTGTGCGTTCCCAAGCTTCCACTTCCTATTTTTAAATCCCCCAATCTCATGTATCTCAATGGAGTCCAGGTATTCCAATGGGGCCGCTATTGTGCTGTTTTGGTGTTGTTTTATAGCACTATAGCGGTCTTAAAAGTACATAAAAAAAAGACAAAGATTGCCCACGCGGGCGAAAAAGGGCGGGAAAACAAAGCGGCGCACTCTGAAATGCCAAACTGCTTCAGAGACGGCTCCGTACCGGTAGGGGAAAGGCTATGTGAAATGGCCGCCCCTGAACTGGTTTACTCCAAGACGGTACAATAACGGTTTAAAAAGGGTAATCTGAAATTCCCCACTCTCAGACACATGCTACAGGGGTGCTCTATCTCCTTCCTTCTGGTTGTTAGCACTCTTCTGTCCCCCGTTTTCCAGTCCCTACACAACTTGCATGTGGCCACAAGCTCAGCACATTCTTATTGGAGCTGCGGCCAGGAAAAATGGTCATGTTTCCTGCCGACTTGTAGTGCTTTGGTTCCACATTTTAGGCTGCTGCTTGTCCTTACAGCTTGTTTTCTAATCTACTGAACTCTCCCTCACCCCACATAAGAAGAGAGCCTGAGGAGGTCAATATCTCTCTTTGGATCTCCACCCCACATTTTTAAGGATGCTAAGTCTTGAGACACTGCAGTATTGTTGGCAAACATTGTGAAATACACTTAGAAAGTAAATGTGAACTTTGCTTTCAGGGGGAGAAGAGAGATCATTCCTCCTTTTCTACTACTTGTGCTCTAGTTTCCCACAGAATCATTTACTTTGTTGTGACTTCCATTGCTTGTAGAGAGGGAAGCTGGGCAGAAATTAACTACTAGTTGGACACTTCGTCTCATTCCAGCTTAACTCTCCTATCTAGCATTCTTTTGCGTGCTGAACTTAAACCTGATTGGTCATTGGTTTCATTCTGTGATGAAGTGGAAATTTCCACTTTGATGTTATGCACAGAACATGGTCTACATTAAAGACAAATGCGTTAGCCAAGTAGTTCTTATTCTGAGTTGACCAGATGGTCAACTGGGAGCAGGGGAGCAATAGGAGCTATTGAACACATGAAGCTGCCTTATACTGGGTCAGACTGTCAAGGTCAGTATTGTCTACTCAGACTGGCAGCTTCTCTCTAGGGGCTTCAGATAGTTTTTATATCGTGGACTATTTGATTCTTTTTTTGGACTGGAGATACTAGGAGTTTGAATCTGGGACCTTCTGTATTTAGAACAGATGCTCTCACCTCAAATTTCCTGCCTCCTATCAATCTACTTATTTCTAATCTATAGGTTGTTTTATGAGTTGATCTCTGGCTTTCTTTCGTGAACATCCACAGATCTGTCTTGGGAAATATTTGATATTCCTGGTTTGTGGAAGCCTTATGCATTTGATACTTTTTTTGTGTGAACACTCCTTGACAGAACTTTGTTTTTGTGAACAGATACTTTTTTTGTGTGAACACTCCTTGACTTTCAGCCCTAATGTATAAAGCATCCTAGGGCCAATCTACACATTCAGAAAAATCATGTTAAGCAACCCTCCAGGGTCTTGGTTGAAGGAGACTGTTATGTTAAAAATTCCCTGGAGGAAGTACAGCATACCCAAGGAAAGGAGAGACTGAAGCCATTCTCCCTAACAGGGTAACTTTCATCATACAGTGAAGGCTTGTTCAGTTGCTTTAAAGAGGGAAAGTTTTGAAATGTGTGATCTCTCACCTAGAGCGTGAAGTGTTTTTACTGGACATGTTCTTAATATAACCAGTTCTTTTGTCAGCTGAAAACTTTGAATGGCAAGTACGAAGTATGTCAATGTTAATCCACCTTAACTGTTTGTTTTTAACATATTCTGGAAACAAATTCATCTAGAAACAAAACAAAAGTGCTTAGATTGTGCTTTTCAAGCAGTGTTTCAGATGGCAATCAGCAAGTTCTGTTTTGCATTCATTTCTGTAAGGGTTCCCAGTTTGTATTGATTGTATAAAGTCAGTACTACTAATCTTTTCTTCTGTGCTAATTTATGTGTCAGATTTTACAGTTCCTATATATTTGGCCTGTACCTTCCAGAGTGCACTAGTGAACCCAAACAGTATTCTAACAAAGGGCACTTTGACACTCAGGAGGTACTTTATGTGAGCAGAACAGGGGGCCCACGTGTGTGCCGTTTTCCCTACTCCTCCCTATAATACAACCTGTTTCTTGCACTGCATACATCTGGTTCTGATATAATGGCACCCCACCGCAAAAGCACCCTAGATGTATCCCAGGTTGTTGCTGGGCTCCCACTACCAAAGTGCTAACTGGAGGGGGGGGGACACTGTTTGAGATAGCTAGACCTAGGTGTTTTTTGAGTGGTTGTGGGGGATCAGAAAAGGGCTGTGGTTCCCACGTAAATCACGATGGCCGATAGATACCTTGTGCATGGAGGAAATGATGAATGGTGTACCTGGACAGCTGCTGCTGTGGGGGATGGTGGTGGCCCCACTTCCAAGGCTGAACTTATATCTGAAGCAAGTTATAGGCTTTATATGCACACAGTCTTTTCCCAGAAAAATATATATCTATTTGTGTTTTTTACTTATGTTTCCAGGTACACTTTGATTATTGAGTGGTAGTCAACTATTGCAGAGGATCTTAGTCATGCTGGGGGGGGGGAAGAACAGCTCTTTTTGCAGGGATGGAGTTCAAAAGATTATTGTTGGTTGGGCTGGGCTGATATTTTCTTGAAGAAAGTTTAGAGAACAGTAGGTTGGATCCTGTAACGCCTGAGGACAAAGGCACATGTGGATACACATGTGGATTCCCCCCTCCCCCCATGTCCATTTCTCTGAGATCCAAAAAGGCAGCATTAGAAGATTTGTGTGGACAAAAGGCCTCTGAGCCTGAGAGGGCTGCAGTGAGGAGGGGGAACTGGGCAAAATCACCCCCATGTTCCTCTTCCAGCCGTGGTGCTTCTGTTGGTGCAAGAAGTTTGGTTGCAACAAGTTTGACCAGCTCCTCTTCCTCAGTGCAGCCCTCTGGACTGCATAGTTTTTGTCCACATGGGTCCCACAACCTCCAGCATTAGCTACGTCTTAGGAGGTTGTGGGAGAAAGGAAAGTCTATACCTGTCAGTATTCCATAACATGCAACCCATAATGTATAAAATGGAACAATACAGTGTAATAGCACAGGGCTGGATCCAGGCTGCATTTTCCACCAGCTAAACAGAACTTCCCTTCTTCTCTCCTCCCACTGCAGCCCACTGATCTTGGAGGATCAGTACCGCAATTCTTTTTGGGAAGGGAACCCTGAGGAACAACATGAGGGAGGCCTGCAGTGGGAACTGGGAATTGGTGGAAATTGCCGATTTAGTTGAGATACAACCTATTGTTTAGTGTAGCTGTCATTAGCAATTCCTATTACATGAAAATGGCTCAGTGAGTACTGATGCAAAGTATAATTCTTGTTACACTGGTGAGATACAGATTATTTTGCCTTCTTGATTGGCTCTGCCTGGCCTGTTAGAGCAAATCTTCTAATTACCAACAATTGAAAAAAATTGCATGTAATAAGCAGCACATGCATAAACATGCACCTAGATGAGTCCCTGGATTTCTGTGAACTTTTCACCCCCTTTATGAGGGAAGGGTCTGAGAGGATGTGAGTGCATGATCCCATCACACACACAAGATTTCTGGATGGCAAACCAGCTACATGAAATCACATGACGCTGCCTTATACTGAGTCAGACCATTGGTCTGTCAAGGTCAGCAACATCTACTCTAACTGGCAGTGGGGGTTTCAAGGGAACCATATTGACGTCTTCGTTCATAACACCTGCTGACTGATCAATTTGACGGGGAACTGAACCTGGGACTTTCTGCATGCAAAGCAGATGCTCTACTGCGGAACCATGAACTCTCCCCCTTTTGATATGTTGTCGAAGGCTTTCACGGCCGGAGTTCATTAGTTGTTGTAGATTTTCCGGGTTGTGTGGCCGTGGTCTTGGCATTGTAGAACCTGACGTTTCGCCAGTAGCTGTGACTGGCATCCTCTGAGGTATAACACAGAAAGATGGCGTACTCTCTGTGTCAAGGTGAGACAAAAAATGGTAGGCAGGTAATTTATATCTACTCTAGAAGGTGGGGTAGGGCTGAGTTCCCCTTGTAGGAGCTCCCCAGGCTATTGTCAGATGTAGTGCAGATCTGTAGTGCTATTGTCACACAATCAACAAACAGTATTGAAACCCACCAGAAAAATACAACAGATGCTACGATCAGCAAAAGACAGAAGAGACCCCCTCACTTCTGCAGGAGTATACCGCATACCATGCAGTTGTGGACAAGTTTACATCGGGACCACACAGCGTAGCATTCAGACAAGAATAAAAGAACATGAAAGACACTGCAGACTTGGCCAACCTGAAAAATCAGCAGTGGCTGAACATAGCCTAACTCAAACAGGACACAGTATTTTGTTCCAAGACACTGTAAGGCTGGACAACACTTCCAATTACCATGTCCGATTACATAGGGAAGCCATTGAAATTCATAAACATAAACACAATTTCAACAGGAAGGAAGAGAGTTTAAAAATAAGTAGGGCATGGTTTCCTGTCCTGAAAAACACAAAAGGTTCTACAATAGCACTACAGATAAGATTAGAATTTCAACAGCCAATCCACATACAAAAGAATCTCCTCAGGAAACAGGAAACCTCCTCAGGAAACAATCCATATACAAAAGAACCTCCCCAGGAAAGTTCCTCCATTAATATGTTTATACCCTGGGGAACTCCTACAAGATAATGACTCAGCCCTACCCCACCTTCTGGAGTAGATATAAATTACCTGTCTACCATTTTTCGTACTCCATCTTTCTGTGTTATACCTCAGAGGATGCCAGTCACAGCTACTGGCGAAACGACAGGTTCTACAATGTCAAGACCATGGCCACACAACCTGGAAAATCTACAGCAACTAACTCCCCCTTTTGGTTTGCATATATTTATTAATACAGACTTTTCTATATAGAGGACATATTTGCAGACCACAGGTTCTCTGTAATCCTCACAGAAGTGTAGGATCAATCTCTTTGATAGCACTTTAGGTGCTCTTAGTAAGGACTTGTTCTCATTAAGCCCCATATTTAATGCCAGCGTGCCTGAAGAATAAGCTGTTCAGTGGCAGATGGCCAGTTATTTTATTACTTCTATTGATCTCAGCTGATGCAAAGGGCTCTTACTCTAGGAAACTGCTATTCAGCTAGGATTGGATTCTTATAGTAAATCATGTACGTTCCTTAAATATGGCTGTTTGCATTAATTACAGCATTTACCACTGGATCAGATCCAACACTTTAGATTCTTCCTTAAAAAGATTTTATGTCTCTAACGTACATCAGCAATGATGAGAACATCAGTGTTCATACTCAGGGCTAACTTGCTGATCAACCACTGCTCTGGTTATTGGCTTAGGGAGTAGGCAAGAAAATGAGGCTGTCTTTTCGTAACATGCACAGTTGAAGAGAGGAGGAATTCTTGCTAGTAGGGCAGTGATGGCAAACCTTTTAGAGACCGTGTGCCCAAACTGCGACCCCAAACCCACTTATTTATCGCAAAGTGCCAACATGGCAATTTAACCTGAATACTGAGGTTTTACTTTAGAAAAAACAACTCATACATTACCTTAAGATGATCCAAACAAAGTAAGGAAAGCAATCCCAAATGCTTTCATTTACTTAAAATTATTTGGCAGAGAATTCGACACTTTAATGATGGTCTGGGCCTGGCTGGGACAATGGCACATGTGCCCACAGAGAGGGCTCTGAGTGCCACCTCTGGCACTTGTGCCATAGGTTTGCCACCACTGTAGTAGGGGGTTTAGTTATTCTTGGTATGTTCAGTACAAATTTGCCTCTTTTTTGGGGGTGAGCTCTGAGTTTGGTTCAAACCAGGGAAAAGCTGGCGTTGGAGGGCACAGATTGGCTAGTGACCATTGCATAAAAAGCTACTCTTAAGAATTTGCTTTTAAAAGGCAGCCCATCGGAAGCGTGAGGGAAGGGACAAGAGTGAGGGCTGAACAATGCAGCCTGTTGCAACCTGTGCATGGCAAGTTGCAAAACTGATACCATGAGTGAAGACTGTGACCACTGCTGAATCATGACATCTGCCTTTGGCTGGTGATGCCAAGAGACTGAATCCTGGCTGTCCATGTTGTTAATGCAGGCCAGTGTAAACTTTGGACAGTTAACATATGCTGTTCCTCCATTCCTCTTTTTCTATCATTTTAATGTATCCATTTAGTGTATGAGAGGAGGCACCTAATAACACAGATAATAATATCCTATGGCAGCTGCATCAGCATTTTAAAAAGGGAACATTACTGTGCCATTAGGTTTGCTGTTCTGCCTTAGTGGACCGAAAGAAGAGGCAATGTTGCAAAATAAGTGATATTTTCCAGCCTAATCTTTTTTTTTGTTTGTCATTAATTATATACCTCCTTCGGTGTTTGCAGTACTTTGCAACCTTAATCTAAAACTATGTCCCAGCCAATAAGTGATATTTTCCAGCCTAATCTTTTTTTTTGTTTGTCATTAATTATATACCTCCTTCGGTGTTTGCAGTACTTTGACAGCTTAGAGGGAACGTTGGTCCCAGCCTTTTACAGCCTAAATTTAGAGAGGGCAGGGAAACTGTGTGTGTGTGTGTGTATGTGTAATAATGAGAGAGAATGCATATATTTTCTCCCAGAGGATCAAAAAAGGATTTAGGATTGCCCTGACCTGGACAGCCCAGGGAAACCCAATCTCATCAGCTCTCAGAAGCTAAGCAGGGCCAACTATGGCAGGTACTTGGAAGGGCAACCTTCAAGGAATACCAGAGGTGGGACACAGAGGCAGACTAATCAAGCCACCTCTCAGAAAAAATCCAAGCCCCTATTAGGGGTTGCCAGAAGCCAACCATGACTTCCAAGTGCGTGCACGCACACACACACATCATAGGCAATGCTTCCTCTAAGCTGTGGAGTCTTGTGAGCAAATGTTTTACTTTGTGAGCTTCTGGCATTAAAGCTGTGAGCAAGCTATTTGGCTACTGAATAAATTAGTTTGCTCTGGAGTCATCCTTCCTGAGATAAGACAAAAATGTGTGAGTTGGAGGCTAAAAAACTGTGTGCTAGCTCACACTAACTCAACTTAGAGGGAACACTGAAGGTGTTGACTATCTTTGCAAAATCTGGGATTCCCCACCTATTGCAGGTGTCCAGTTTAGCATAGTAAGTGAATTATCTCTAAATCTTTCTTGATTAACATTTCAGTTTTACATAATTACATTTCATTCCATACTTCCTGTATCCTTGACCCTGCTGTAGCTTTCCCCTGCCCATACTTCCTACATAACAGGCTTGCTTAGTGAGGAGCCGGTAACTAATTGTACCTGGAAAAATGGGCTCTAGCCCAGGGAATCTTATGCTGGAATGAAACAGTGTTAGTTTTTAAGAGGCCACAAGTCTTCTATTTATTTTTGCTGCAGCAGACAAACGCAGCTGCCCCTGTGTTGCTTCAGTCAGGGTAAGGACTAAGGCAGAGATGGCGAACCTTTTAGAGGCAGAGAATTCCACAGTTTAGTGAAGGTCTGGGCCTGGCTGGGGCGATGGCATGCGCGCCCACAGAGAGGGCTCTGAGTGCCACCTCTGGCACCCATGCCATAGGTTTGCCACCACTGGACTAAGGGGTTAGTGAAAGAAACAGATTAATGGAAGACTTGTGGTTTGGAGTTGGCTTTCTTTTCCTTCGTCAGCTTCATAATCTACTTTTTAAAAAATGCCTTTACTTTTAAGTTCAGGAATATATATCCCCCCCCCCTTTCGTGGCAATGGTATGTTAAAGAGTCTGAGAGAAAGGCTGAGGGTTAAACTAGACATTGCACAGGAGACAGGCCCGTAGCTACAGTGGGGCATTTTGGGGCCCGGCCCCCTGACTTCCATCTAGCCCAGTCACCCCACTGCCCTCACCACCCCTTCCCCAAGTACGTCTTGCTTCCCTGCCCCCTCACCCTGTTACTGCTGGGGGAGGCCTCCACGGATGAATGGCTGCCTGCTCCAACTGGCAAGCATGAGTTTTTTTTTTAATTATCTTAATTTTTGTGTGTGTGTGATGTCAGTGCCCCCCGACTTATTTGAAGGCCCCCTGAATTACAAAATCCTGGCTACAGGCCTGACAGGAGATGTATGAAAAATTTGCTGGAAGTTTGGGATTTTTTTAAATACTGAAAAGCAGCCTCAGAAGCTATGATTCAGTATGGGGGAGGTGCTTTAAATTCTTCCCTTTCCTGCTTCTTGTTCATTCAGAACACATCCTTTCCAGTTGCTTTTCTGTAGGGTCCCCTGCATCTGTTGTCCCATGAGCTGAAAAGCAGCATCAGGAGGGTGATTCTGAGCAAACAAACAGCAATATGAGAGTGGGTTAAGTGGACCCTCTCCCTCCCTCCCTCTCTGCTGTTCCTGTGATCAAACTGGCAGTGGCGGTTTTTCAGCCAAATCATCTGGAGGCTGTTCTTGCATCTCCTGGGTAGTTTGGCCATAATAGTATGAGCCAAAGAACAACTGATAGTTGGTGTTGGATCCTGGATTTGAAAGTAGGTCTTTCCCCTCCAAGCCCAGAACTCTGTTCACTGAGCCTGACTATAACAACTTATCTTTTTAGTGTCATCTTTGTGAACTGTGGAATCAGATTTTAATTAGGTTGATGGAGAATGTGAAATCACCAATTGTTACTTTCCTGGGTTAGGTATATATTTATAACTATTCCTGGGTTCCATGGGATGACTTCCTCCATGGCTGGAAGTTCAGTGAAGCTGGAGATGCATTACTACAATGGTGCATAGATATACTGATATTTCTGATTCCAGTCTACATAAAGAGTCCCCTCTTTATAAAGAGCCAGTTTGGTGTTGTGGTTGTGTGCGGACTCTAATCTGGGAGAGCCAGGTTTGATTCCCGACTCTTCCACTTGCAGCTGCTGGATGACCTTGGGCAAGCCATAGTTCTGTCCTTGAAAGAGCAGTTCTCTCAGAGCTCTCTCAGCCCCACCTACCTCACAGGGTGTCTGTTGTGGGGAGGGGAAGGGAAAGGAGATTGTAAACTGCTCTGAGACTCCGAGTGAAGGGCAAGGTATAAATCCAATCTCCTCCTTCTCCTCCTTCTCCTCCTCCTTGGAACATAAGGGCTCCCCCCCCCCAGCTTAAACATGCCCTTTCAGTGGCACAGCTGTGCCTCTTTGGGAAGAGTATTGGCAAGGAAGCTAAATTCCAAAGCTTGACCTGGATTAGGTCCCTGCTCAAAGGGTTGGTGTCCTCTCACACTGGTTGGGACCAGTGTTCCCTCTAAACTGTGGAGTCTTGTGAACAAAAATTCTACTTTATGAGCTCCTGGTACTGAAGTTGCGAGCAAGCAATTTGGCTACTGCTTAAATTAGTTTGCTCTGGAGCCATTCTTCCTGAGGTGAGACAAAAATAGGTGAGAGCCAGAGGCTAAAAAACTCTGAGTTGGCTCACACTAACTCACCTTAGAGGGAACACTGGTTGGGACCTATCCATCTAAACTTCATCTGCTGCCTCAGTGGGCTGGAACAGATTAGTTCTGGAAGGAAAAGAAAAATGATTGCCTGTTGCTATTTGGTACAGTTAAACATTAATACAGAAGGCATGTGTGGGTTTGGGTTAAGTTAATGTTTAAGAGACGATGTTCACTGTGCCAAAGATTTTAGGAACTCAACAGGTTGTTCATTCTTCCACCCACTTAATGGAATTGCCATAACTCCCTCTGGAGGACTGGAAAGTCCTTTGGTTCCTCTTGTTGCAAGAAAGTGTAAAGACGAAAACACGCTACATTGTGGGTTATGTTCTTATCAGGTGGGTGGTTACAGTGGCCATGAGATTAGCATGGGTTTGAAACATGCAGGTGTGATAAACTTTCAGCTGTATTACAAGGCACTGGAAAAACAGGTAGTGGTTTAAAAATTAACTAATCTGATGTGTCTACCCTGAAATGTGATTTCCCCCTCCCCCCACTTCAAAAAACTGCATCTATCTTTCCTTCCCATCCCGACATTTATAAACTCTTTTTTTTTTTGCTGGTACTGATGCAAAATGTTAACAAGCAATGGTCTGAAAAACAGCTGTTATCAATCTACAATTGAAAGTTCTTTTGTTTAGTAACAAAATGGCCATGATAATGTTTATGTTTTGCAAGGTTGTCTCCTATAGCGGAAGAACCTTTAAAATCAGCAGAGAGGCATAATGTGGTTCTGTGAACTCTGCTCACAGACGTATATTTCATTCATGCTCGCCATAGAGTTTACTTCCAGTGAAAGCAAAACCACCCAGTGGGAAATTCTCCAGGAAACATCTATGTCGGCAGTGCAGTATTCTATTCCATGTGTGTGAATGTAAAAATGGGTGCCCTCGGAAACACTGGGGTAGGGGCTAAATCTGTCCCTGGTTACTCCAGTTTTTTTAATAGCAAGTTGGTTTCCAACAGTCTTGCCAACTTATCACTGAGATCTAACCAAACTCCTCTCAACGTAACTCCCTCCTTCATTTAGTTTCTTGGTCACAGTAGAATGTGACAAAGAGATGACACCTGGATATATATGTAAAGTAATGGCAGTAATCATGTATAAATTATTAATACATATAAAATGATTTTTTTAATAGAATTGTTTCTACTACTGGGGATTTGCTGCCTGGCTCGCTTATTACATCAACCATCCTCTATACACACCACCCTGTAAGTAGCAAAATAAATAAGTGAACATAATTTGAACATTTCATCCATAAAGCTAAACGAGCACTAAATGAGACCTTCACAAATATTTTGTTTTGTAGCTTATGGACAAAAACAGGTCAATTTTGCTCTCATCATGTGTCTGGTAAGTAACATGTATTTATTTATTTATTTATTTATTTATTTATTGTATTTATACCCCGCCCTCCCCAGTGGGCTCATGCACACTTAAAAATATAATACTGTAAGGAATGTCCTTTATCATATTAGCAAGCAAATATTTCTCAATGGCTTAGGAAATTTAAACCAGAATTGATCTGGTGGATCAGCTTAATGCCACAGATATGAAATTTTGTAGGATTCCCAAAAGTTTGAAAAAGCATAGGGATTTAGGTTTGAGGGGTTGCTTCCATACCTCAGATAAGGAAGTGAATACAGTTGAAAAGGCTGCTGATCCATCAACTGAATGAAGCATTGGAAGGCATTAATGGCAACCTGCTAAATTCTTATGAGTGTGGCCATTCCTGTGTTTACATGGAGTTCTAACCATTGATTTAGGGAGGGAGGGAGGGAGGCTTTGCATTGGAGCACACTCGGGATGGAGGTGCAGTTCATCTTGATAAAACCTTGCTATCCAAACCAGCTACACACCATTCACTATTCCAGAACTGGATGGAGGAATCATCAGACACTTAATGGGTTCTGAATGCATGCACCCCACCCTTTAAATTAAGCTAGATTCACACTGATCTACTGTTGGGGAATGGAGGGGGAAGGGTTGATTTCATTCCCTTCTGCGCCCTTCTCCTCAAACAGCTAATGTGTGTGACTCACTTGCTTTAATTAATTAATTTATTTATTTATTATTTTGGTTTATATACCGCTCTGACCCGAAGGTCTCAGAGCGGTTTACAGGCAGGATGCAAGTGCACATTATAATCCCTATCTACGGCCACATATATATATATAGTATAGGGGTGGGGATTCCCTACCGGCACCCAAGTGGATCTGAACCAGATGTATATTTGCTTTGATACTGCCAATGTAGAAAGTGGGCCATCAGAAAAATAGCCTTTTTTAAAGTTGTTGAAATAACAATCCCAATCCAGCTGTGGTGACCAGCAATAGATGCGTGTAACGGACATTCCGGCAAGAACCAAACAGTTCAGTGGGACCCAGATAAGCATTGTGAAGTGGACAGGGGACATAAGGGCTACATGCATGGGATGCTACTCTTCTGTGCAGACTTCCTTTGCTGGGTTGGGATAAATATCTTTAGAGCCTTATTTATTTAAAGCAGTCTTTGTTGTTGTTGTTGTAGGGTTTTTCCCTCTCTCTCTCTCTCTCTCATTACAGACATGTGAAGCTGGAAACTTTTCTATCCACGTTGCTCTTAGTAATCTGAGAAAAGACAGCAAAAGCTGAGTTCTTGGTTTCTTCTAACTTTTTAAAAGTTACTTTGGATGTGAAGAGAAACATGATAGACTGAGCATGTACAGTGTGAAAGACCTCATAAGAGAGAGTCTGACCACTCTCAACTGTGTTCAGAACCTACAATACCCCAGTAAAAATCACCCAGTACCAGTGGGCAATTAAGCCTACAATAGTCACATTTTAGAACACAAGCAGGTAGCAGATATACTGCCAAGGGATTGTTTAACCAGGTAGCAGCATGGGGGTTGCTTAATGGTAGCCAGACCCTAGTTAGCGTTGTGCCAAGAGACTGGGTAGTGAACTGAGGAAGTCCACAGTTCAGCTTTCTCCTTTCTCCTGAATTCACTAACAGTGCCACCATAAGCAGAGTTCCACCCTTCTAGTCAGAGTTTCAATGGACTTTGATGGGCATAGCTCTGCTTATGATGGCACTGAAAGTGATCTTAGGCCACTCACTATAATTCAGGCTCAGTCTTCTATCTGCAATGTGAAAATAACACTATTTTCTATACCACTGCCATCCATGTATATTAGGATTGGGAATAAACCTACTGATTGCCTCTGGTGACCTGGCTGTTGGGAATCAAACTTGCTCTATCTGCATCACAGTGGAATTTTGGATTCTGTTTCTTGTTCCCTCTAGGATGGGATAGGATGTTTGGAACCTGTTTCTAGATTCAAAGAGTATTAATTATTAAAACTTCTTGAGCACACTGTGATGCACTTGACCTGCTAAAACAGATTAATTTTTCCCCTTTTTCTTGATTATAAAACCAAAGAAGTGAACAAAAGGAATCCTTACCCAGCTCCTAATAAAATAAATCTTTCTCTCCACCCTGTCTGTCTGTACAGTCTTGATGAAACTGTGTAACCATCAGAATGCAGGCAAATAGAAAGTAGCTCCAGATTATGCAAATGAGCAAACTGAGCCGTATGGTACAGGAAGGACAGAAATGGGAATCTGGATTATTTTTCTAGCATATTTTTTCTTTACACATTTGTAAAGTTCTGAATTTCTGTGGATCTTTTAACTCATAGGATCCAAGGCAAGTAAGATCCCTTATCCAACAAAGAATCCTTTCACATGGCTATTCTATTTTGTATCCTGTCCTAACTATACCTATGAGGTATGTATTTTAAATCTGCAGAGAACTTTATAAGATGTAGGTCTTGCTTGATGGATATACATTTAACATGATTATAAACCTAAACCTATCAGGGAACTTGTGAGAGTTTGAATTGCATGTAGCAAGATTATTCCTTGTGTAATAAAAATACCAAACTCTGTAAGCAGCTCTTGTGTCCCAGATACAGACAGGGTTTGTGTACAGGTGCATTTAGGGCTTAAGTAACTACATGGGCTTTTCTGCACTCTTCTTTTCATTGCATACTTTTCATCGCTCTTGGCTGTATTGCTTCACTTTTTTTCTTTTCTGCATGTGCTTTGCTCCTTTGATATTATACCCATATGTATCTCCGGCATTATTTCGCTCCACTTTAAGTGTACAGGAAAATACTCGAGAGATCCAACAATGGCATATCAAAGCAACCACTAGAGGGAGCAAAACACATGCAGAAAATAAAACAGCCCAAAGAAACAGGGGTACACAAGCGACAAAAAGAAGAATGCAGAAAAGCCGCATGTTACAGTTTCCACACGTTCCCCAAGCCTGATTCGGATTGGCACTGCGGCACACAGGGAGCAGAGGCATCAGGTTTCCCTCCTAAGCTGTTTTACCAATCTAAAACGGCCCCAGGGAGTGCTGTTTGCCTCACTATTGAAACCTACCTCTACTCTGTCAATACACACGCAGCCTCCAACTGGGCAAATAGTGCCTTCCCTGGCTGTTTCAGGTCAGGAAGGGTGATCCCGATCGGAATCGAGCCCCTGCATGTTTGGGAATTCAGTTTCCAGTGAACTCTGTCAATACACACGCAGCCTCCAACTGGGCAAATAGTGCCTTCCCTGGCTGTTTCAGGTCAGGAAGGGTGATCCCGATCGGAATCGAGCCCCTGCATGTTTGGGAATTCAGTTTCACAGCTGACATCTATCTGACTGACAGTCCTCAGGGCAGATTCAGGAAGGACATATGGAAAATGTACTGTGTTGTTAGGATCATATTATTAGTTGCAGAAAATAAGTCATTCAGTCCTTCAAAGCGTAAGAAGACTCTTGTTAGTATAGTACAATGGCTAGTATCATAACAATCACTTAGCAGTTAAGATGATGTAAAAATGGTAAATAATAACAATTAAAAAAAAAAAAACCCAAATGCTGGTAAATTCAGTTAAATCAGTAGGTTAGCATTTGGTTGGGGAAGTATGTAGAAATGGAAAGATTGGGAGGACTGTGCAACTCCCCTTCCCCAATTTGCTCAATAATTGAAGCAGAAAGGATTTGTAAGTCTGCCTTAGGTGCAGAAATGTACAGTTGCAATCTGATATGGCTCTCCAGATCAAACTACATATTCAAAACACATTGGTTATTTTTCTGGTTGTGTGCATGACTGCATTTCTGTTGCTTATCAAGGTGTTTTTGTTTTCACAAACTGATGTTAGCAATGGATATGTATTTATCTTTTATTTAAAGGACTAGTTGTGGTAGCAGTTTTAATCATGTGAAATAGTTCTGAATTTTCTTGGCTATTACAGCTGGGGACGTGGATTGGTTTTACTATCATGACTCAGTGCGTTCCAGGTGAATAGAATTCTTGGTTTTAAAATTTGGGAGTATTAGCCTCACAAGTGTACTTTATAAATATTTACTGTATTTTTCTTTGTCTTTTGTAGTGGGATTATTCACTTTACTGTGTTTCATTCAATTGACGGTCTGGGCAAAAGACAAACATTACACTTATCTACGAGAGTTTAAGGACTATCCTAGTCTTCGAATGTCTATTATTCCTTTCTTATTGTAAAGTTTTATACTGAACTATAAGAGCTGTTATGGACACAACTACAGGCCATGAGAGAGGCTATGAAGAAGATTTCGGTGAGGTGTTCCCAGTGCATGCTGAATCTGCTCTACAATGAGAAATCCCATGGGTTCAACAGCCCCATCCTCCTTGTATTTCTGAATTTGAAACATGCCCTATTGATTCCCATTTTGCCTCGTTGGCAATAAAGGTCTTTTCGGACTAACTACACCTGGCTTATCAGGATGTCGTCTGCTGCTGAGAGAAGACACTTTCTACATACTTCTGGCTGGGCACCATGGCAAAGAGCAAACATGAAAATTGATCATGTAACAGTCTGAAGTTCCATAACTGGGCTTGTTAAAGAAGAAGACTGAAATGTATCCAAAGCTGGCTCAAAGTAAGCTGATTGGGCTACCTCAATCAGCAGAAAATATGGCAACTTGTTCACAAGATAGATGAAAGCATTAAATGAAGAGAATGCTGGGACTAACAGTAATGAACAATTTACACACAGTCCTGTTGGGATTATACTATTGCAGACTGCAAAGTGGAGGTTGCACATATGAATGTTCCCCTTATAAGAAATTTCCTGAACAGAGAAAACTATCACATGTAGAAAAAAGGTTCTTGCCTGGCCTTTTGACCAATATCCTAGCTTTCTATACTCAGTAAATTCTTATGTGGGGATTTAGTATTCATTTATGCCCTTCTCCCTGTAATCTGAAGTTCTCACAGGATTCTCAGTGCCATTCTAATCAGGGAATCCCACTGATTTCAGCTGATTTAGAAAAGAGTAACTCGGTTTAAGTTGGCACTGTATATCATGTGCTTATCTTGTCTGCATTTCTTATTCTTGGGAAACATTTGGTGCTGCAATCCTGTGCTCACTTAATTTGGGAGTAAGACCTGTTGAAATCAACTGGACAAACACACACATGATCAGTTGGTACTTAAACAAGGGGCCTAAACTGTAGTCCTGAAAGGAATGCCTCTGTTCACAGGTATCAGAGTCAAAGGAAATACTGAATCCTCCAGTGTTGTATTTCTCCATAGAACATGCCGTCAGTTTTGAGAAGACTCTGTGCAAACCACACTGAGAAATTAATGCCCTATTGTCTTAAACACACTTTTAAGTACTTGTTTTAGATGTTATCAATGAAGGGGCTCTGACTGTTTCCTGACAAGATTTATTTCTCTAGAAACTATGTATAGAAAATTTTTTGCAATTGTATATAAAGAGAATATGCAATAAATTCATGGTTATATTTTAAATTCAGTCCACATAATTACAGCAGTAGAAGATGCAATGTAGTTTGTTACTGAACTTTTATATTTTTGTTTAGTATCTCATTCAAGTTAAAAAAGACATCCATCACAACATATACACGCAAACATACAGACGCAATATATATATGTGTGTGTGTGTGTGTGTATACACACACACACACAACCCATCTTTGTTGCGTAGCATATTGTACCTGAGAAGGGATGGTTTGGGACATAGCAACTAATGCAAATGAAAAACAGTAAATCATAATTATTGACTTATGATGAAATTCAAATTGATGTACTCCTATGTATATTTATTAGAAGTCTTTCTATTAAAACTACTGGAAACAACACACAAATTATATTTTCTTTGTAATATGACTGCTACTGGGAAAGGGAATTACATGGGAAATAGTGTGTGAACACACCTTCCCACTGATACAGGGGAGGGGCAGGGAAGGCTTTAACCAACCTGAGCAGCCATTCAAAACAAATGTTGCATTAGCTTTGTTAAAAGTTTCCCAGGTTCTGTGGTGAGCCCAGTTCCTCAGAAGCTTCCCTCATGATTCCCTTTCTGGCAGCAGTCACACTACAAAGATTCCTAGGAATTAATATACTACTCTCCAATATGGTGACTGAAAAAAATGCTATTTATTATTTCTAAAACTTTTCCATGACAATATGGCTTAACAAGACCCTCAGAGTGCTTAAAGCATTTAAACATATGTTTAAATGTTGTAAGCCGCCTTGAGCTCCATAAGGAAGACAGGCGGCTAATAAATGTTTTAAATAAATAAATAAACAAACACAAGCAGGGACCCCTGAGGACTTGCAACGTTGATTTCTCTCCTCCCCCCCACCCACTATTCCCTTTTCCTTCTTTGAAAGCTCCCATAGTCTTTCCCTCTTTCCTGCACAGTAGGGAACCAGCAAGGACTTGTGAAGGGCACCCATCCCTCCCCCCCAATCTCAGCTTCCTCACACATTTCTTCTTTCCCTCCACCTGGCAACCTCCATATCCCCAACCCTCTCTGCTTCCTTCTCTGCTTCCCACCCATCTACCTCTTATCTGCTCCTTCATTTGCAGCAATATTTATTCTTTATTTACTTCATTTAAAGCTCACCTTTCTTCACAATAGGGACTCAGAGCACCTTACTACATCCCCTTCTCCTCCGTTTTATCTTCAGAACATCCCAGGAGCAGGGGTGGACTGGAAGTGAAAAATCCTGCAAAAAAAGCCCCTCCCCTAGCCCACCCTGGCTCTGTCCCAAAAGGGAGAAAGGAAGAGACAGTTTGTCTGAGACTGCCTCTCCCTCCCAGAGGGGGAATGGAAGGAAGGGCAGCCTGTCTAACTGATTGTCTAGGTACTGCTTTCCTCACCTCAGGCAGGGGTTGCTTCTCTTGTCTTGTGAAGGCCAGGTATTGTCTTCCTCGTCTTGACTGGCTGCCTCCCTCAACTTGCATGAGGCTTGACTGGGCTGAGCCAGGCACCACCCTCTACTTCACATGGGGCTCAGCCATGCACTGCTGTCTGCCTTGCATGGGGTTTGGATGAGTCAGGCTCAGCCCTTCTGTCAGAGGGCTGGCCAGTCCACATGTGGGTAAGAGACCATTGGCCCACCAGGAAGTATCTAGGTGCTCTTAATTGTCAGTTTTGGCCCTTCCTGTGAGGTTAATTAGGCTAAGAATGTCTCAATGGCCCAAGGTTACCCAGTGAGTTTTTTATTTTTTAATTGCATTTTTGAATCACCTAATCCCCACGAATGTGGGGCTCTAGGCGATGTACAGATTTAAAAACAATAAAACCATCATCAGAACATATAATTCATTAATTAAAACCAAGGGGCGAAATTTGTGGTTTCCTCCAGTTTCTGGCCTGTGGGTGCTTTATGAGCAAGGGGGAGGAGGGATAGGGATCCAGGAAGGGTGCCAGCCATGATGTGAGCCGTCGCTGTCCTCAACCTAACGCCTGGCAGAACATCTCTGTCTTACAGGCCCTGCAGAATTGCATAAGATCCCACAGGGCAAAATGGGGGCTGAAGGTCCTAGTCTGAAATTCTAACTACTACAACACAAGGCTTTTGTGGGATAGCTGCTATTGAACATTAGCAAGCAGCCAGATCTAGGTAAGTCATGCGAGTCACGTGGTATCAAGCTGCCAATGAGACATCCCTCAAAGGCCAAAACAGTCCTGGAAAGGGCACTGTCCTCTCCCTTGCCTTTACTCACAGAAACCAAGCCTGTTGTGGTTGCCTAGCAACAGCCACTGAGGACTTCTGTTCTCAAAACTACAGGCACTCCTTTTATAATTTGGGGTTTTTTAATCCCCCATTGTATATTTTTTTTAATTTCAGATTTTTCTGCAAACCTGGGCATTGTTCAGATTTGTAGAAAGATCTGTATTGTCTGTTTACAGGTCCAATCACCGGATTTAAGTATCCACAGATTTGGCCAATTTGGCTATTGGAATATATGATGATAAAACCCAATAACTACAGAGGTTTATTAAGTTGTAGGTTAAAGTAATTCACTGAAGAATGAGAAGCTTCTGCTAACTACATTTTAGCAATGGTGTTAACAATAACAGCACCTTGGGGATCTAGGCTTGCCAGCCCCCAGGTGGGAGTGGGGGAGCCCCCAATTTCATGGTCTCCTGCTTGTTGTCGGCCAGCTGGCTGGTGGGGGGAAGCTTCACCCCTGACAGCCATAACCCAGCGCAATGTTCCCAACATGATGACATCATGTGGAAGTGACGTCATCACACCAGGGACGTTGCACGGCGACGCTGTAGTATTTTGGGCAAAGCTCTATGGTGATCATAGAGTTTTGCCCCAAATACCAGAGTGTTGCTGCATGATGATGTCACTTCTGCGTGACGTCATCACATCGGGGACGTCACACATGGTGACGTCGCCCCATTTCCCCACTCCTGGAAAGCTCCCTTCCACCCCCCACCAGAGAGCCTAGGACCTGGCAACCCTGTGGGGATCTTTTGCACATGGGTTTCCTATTGGCTTCACTGAGAGTTACAAACAGCATGAGAGCTAGAGTCCTAGATGAAATCCACACCTCCATCAATGGAGTGTGGAAAATGGCACTCACGTGAACCCTTCCACTGGTACACATCATTGGGCCTAAGTAGAATTTAAGTAGTATCCAAGCTTTGGAATTCTCACCCTCAATGGTGATAGGTTTTACAAGTTACAGTTATAAACTAGCACCTTGAATGCCCAAGGACGGGAAAGGGAATGTTTCCTTGCACTCATAAAACTTTGCAGTTCCATAGCTGGCCATGAATCCCTGTGAGCTCGTTGGCATGTTTGCCATAGCCAGTGCCTGTCCAGGTTTTGGCAGGAGAGAACACAACATAGCTTGTAATTGTTAGCAAGTCCTAGTTTGGTCCAAAACATAAATTCTACAGCATTACTTTAAAAACAGGTGCTTTTGATTGAAGTGATGGCCTTGCATACAATGTTCCCTCTAAACTGTGGAGTCTTGTGAGCAAAAACTCTATTTTGTGAGCTACTGGCATTAACGTTGTGAGCGAGCGATTTGGCTACTGCATAAATTAGTTTGCTCTGGAGCCCTCCTTCCTGAGCAAAGACAAAAACGTGTGAGCTGGAGGGTAAAAAACTGTGAGCTAGCTCACACTCAACTTAGAGGGAACACTGCTTGCATACTTGTTTTTTTTTAAAGTGCACACACACAAAAGTGATTTTGTATCAAACCATTTTGTGTCAAAGCCTATGCATCTGACCCTGTTACTGTTCCCCACTGGTACCACTATGTTTAACTGCTGCATTGTGAAGAGCTTGTCCTGTGTTTGCAGTTCTCTGGCATGCAGGACTCCCAGCTAAGGAGGATTCTTTTAGCTGATGCAGAGCTCCTTTATGCTCTTGTATGCTGAGAGGAAGCAGGGGTCACCTTCGCCTGTCTGTTAGCACCAGCTGCACGAGGGTGAAGAGGAATTTCCTGATCCTCCGTCTGCTGTTTAGCAAAGTTCACGAAAACCTGTGAGAAGAAAAGCAGATAAGTGTGTCATCAGAATTGCCTTTGCTTCTGGTAAAGGATGCAGGGAACCCAGATGTCCTGTGAACATCAAAAATGTAGATGGATGCTAATTCCATTGTATTAAACTTGGAAAGATCATTCTCTGCTTAACTAGTCATCATTATGGTTGCCAACAGGTCTGGAGAAAAAATGTCCTTTCCCTTTAAGGTAAAGGTAAAGGTTCCCTTGCTCGAAGGCCAGTCGAATCTGACTCTAGGGTTGCAGTGCTCATCTCCGTTTCAAAGCCGAAGAGCCAGCGCTGTCCAAAGACGTTTCCGTGGTCATGTGGCCGGCATGACTAAACACCAAGGCGCATGGAACGCTGTTACCTTCCCACCAAAGTGGTACCTATTTATCTACTTGCAATTTCTTGCTTTCGAACTGCTAGGTTGGCAGGAGCTGGAACTAGAGACGGGAGCTCACTCCGTCACACGGCACCCGGGTCTCGAACTGTGGGTCTTGAACTGCTGAACTACTGACCTTCCACAGCCTGCAGTTCAGCGTCTTAACCACTTGAGCCACCGCAGCTCCCTTTAATTGAGGTTTAATGTTTGGAAATGGGCAGTTGAAGCTCTTCATGGCATGGTATAACATCCAGTGAAGCCTCTGTTAGATAGGTTATTTTTCTCCAGGCCTGTTGGCAGCTCTAGTTGTCATCTTTCATACAGTTCTCCACATCTCCAGACTAAGTCTCCCCTTAAAGATCTGGAGAGAACCAAGTCGTCATCTTTCATACAGTACTCCACATCTCCAGACTTTTCTCCACATCTCCAGACTAATTCTCCCCTTAAAGATCTGGAGAGAACCAAGGACAGGAGTCCCCAGTGTGGCACCTGTGGGTACCATGGCACCTGACTAGGGTTGCCAGGTTGTTCCTTTGCACTGGCAAGGGGATTTGGGGGGGTATTCACGGAGTGGGTGGGGACATCGGAAGTGACATCAGCACACCAGTGATGTTGGGGGGAGACGCTCTGCTTTTTGGGCAAGACTCTATGGTTTGAGGACAATTTTACCATAGAGTTTTGCCCCCAAATCAATCACCCTTTATGTAACCGATGCCATGACATCACTTCCAGCACGATGGAGTGTGGGAAAACGAGGGATCCCCCACCCGAACCTGGGGAATGGTAACCCTGCACCTGACACCTCTCCTGGTGCCCAACAGGTTATATTCAAAAGTGGGCATGGCCAAGTGTGGCCTCTGCCCAGCAGGCCTTCTCATCAGCCACTGGAGTTTGTCGGTGATATTAAAAAAAAACCTATTGCTTCAGCTACTGCCAGCACAACACAAGGATCTTCACTGTGTGACTGAAGATAAACTATGTGCATGCAAAACAATTTTTAAACAAAAAAGGGATTCTGAAGCAGAGCTTCTGCCTGCCATGTTGAAGAGTTACTATTACAGTTGTGTTTAACCTCACTCCCTGGCATTTTGTGGTTGGCTTCACCTCCTGCATCAGCTGTTTTGTAGTTGCGCCCACTACCCTGTCTCAGAATTCCAAAAGTACCCTCAGGCTCAAAAAGGTTGGATACCCTGCAAAGGCTGGTCCCACTGAGAGTGACTATCACTATCTAAACCAATCCTTAAGTTACTTACAGTACAATCCCAAGCAGAGCCAGGGCCACACTATGGGTTATCCTTTTCAGTGAGTCAGGTTAAGGTTCCCTGTATTCAACTAG
The DNA here is from genome assembly GCF_001447785.1 of Gekko japonicus. Classification (NCBI taxonomy): domain Eukaryota; kingdom Metazoa; phylum Chordata; class Lepidosauria; order Squamata; family Gekkonidae; genus Gekko; species Gekko japonicus. Next base: position 1,137,937 of record NW_015167529.1, on the reverse strand, counting down.
CTCCTACAGTCACACAGCAGCTGTGGGGAATAGCGTTTTTTAAAGCCTGCAGGAGCCCAGTTCTGCTAGGCACTGCAGCAAAGGGAGAGGGGGCTCTTACCTTCCTTCCCCTCCGCAGCATTTTCCCAAGCTGAAATAGCCCCTGCAGGAAGTTCCTTGCATAACTGGCACTACACATGGTGTTTTCTCAACATGTGCAGTTACAAAGGTATGCAAATATCTTCTGCCAGGGCTGTTTTAGTTCAGGATAATGGCATGGGGGAAAGGCAAGAGCCCCTCCTCCCCCCATGTCAATGTTTCAAACAGAGTTGGGCTCCTGGGGACTTTAAAAATACCTTTCCCTGCAGCTTCTGTGTGACTTCAGGGAAAGTGAGTTGAGTCCAGGAAACCTCAGCCTAATTCATAAAAAAAATAACATGTAGTTTGTCCCTTACACTCTTCTATGTACAATTAAAACAACGGGTTAGAAGGGTATAATTTACAACTGCACTGTCAATCTCCCTATGCAATTTAAGATTAAAGCAAGAACTATGGAAACATAGAACCTTTATAAAGAATTGCCAAAATGTTGCTTGTTACTCAATCATTTTCAGAACTTTTGATTTATTCTTGGAAAGACATCTGCATTTCCTAGGTGGGGTTTTTATGGTTTCAGAAGGTTTTAACTTACCTGATCTAGAGTAGTTTGTGAGACAGAATATTCTTCAATATTCAGATAGTCCTTGTTGGAGAGAATTAATCGGAAGATCCTGGCCAGTGAGTAGGCGCATATCTGGTACTGAAGCATGTTGTAGTGCTTCTCTCTCAGTATGCTCCCGGGGAAGTTCAGCTGTACGAAGTGCTCAGCTAGACTTGGATCTGGAGGTAGTCCAGGTTTAGGGGCCTTGATTTTCATGGTAACAATGTAGCCATCTCCGTATCTGTGAAATACCCAGAGTTTATAAAGTGCTGGGTTATACTGTTCAGTGAGAAATATCCATCTATCTCAGAAATTCGCTATATGCCACATATCCTTAATATAGTTTTTATTTAAAAAGGCACTTGTAATGGTCAAGAAGGAAGAACATACCAATGCATTTGAGGTGGGTGTCAGACATCCGAGTCCGGGGACCAGAAGGAAGCTATAGCCCTAGAACCCGGGGGCGGGGCACATCGCATAGGGCTCAACGTTACCGGAACCAAGGCACCCGGCAGGGCCAGACCAGCGGTCAGGACCCTCTGGAAGAATGCCAGACAAGAAGAATGTACCACTATAAGAGGGGATCCAGTCCTGATCGGGCGGACGCCCGTCGGGCCGGTCAGGACTCCTTACAGCTTTAAGCGGGGGGGAACGAGGGAATAACAATAAAGATGACATATGAGCTCCACCAGGGAGGAAGTGATTTACACGAAACTGAGAGGTATCAGCTGTGCTTAAAAACACTGAGCCGGAGTTTCGGGTAGATATAAACTGCGCAGCCTATATCAAAAGGGCAGGCAGCAGCAGTTTACGATCTGAGGTGAGAGAACTCACAGTCTCTTTGTGACTCCCGCGTTCCTACCTACCGCTTAAACAGGGGCTAACCCCAGATAGACCTGAGGAAAGTTACAGTGGGGTCATAGACATGTTTTGTATCCTGAAGGTCCTCAGCTAAAATCCAGGCATTTTTAGTTAAAAGGATGATGAGGTGATGAGAAAGACTCCTACCATGGGGAGCCACTGTCAGTCATAGACAACACTAATCTTGATAAACAAGTGATCTGACTTCTTTAGTGAGATCATTTGAAAAAGAGTTGATGCAAATAAAACCACAAGAGACCAGCACTCATCATTAACAATTTTATATGTAATTGCATGGCAAAATACAAAATTGTACAGTTTAGTGTTGTTAGTTGCTTAGGGCCCCTTGTATGGGGAGAAGCATGGCGTAAGTTCAATAACTAAATAGCCCCAACCGGTTATGCATCAGGGCTGACTTCATGCTTGGCGAACTCAGTAAACTTAGTCATTTGTTCAACACCTGATCATCAAGTTGCCCCATATTTATTGGCATTCCCTGCTATGAAATTGGCCCTTGGGAGTGGTTGGGATGAGCTAAGTTGAGGATCAGAGTAAAATATTCTTAAACTTATTGATTTCAGTTAGCTCAAGTATCTCTAAACTTGGGCTGTAATGTGTCTGAAGTGGTCCAAGCCTGGCAATGTAATCTTGGAAATGAAATAATTTGTGTGGAAAAGATCTGAAACAAATACGCTTGTAGTGAGGAATCAGAGCTATGCTTTCAAGGTTGTTCCTACCATGTAGCAGCACCCTCAGGCAAGAGATGGAGGCAATTAAAAAATGGTAAATATTTAATACGTTTCATTATTTTTAACAAGTAAGTTAAAAGGGAGTATTTGTTCTTAATACTGTATCCTGTAAAAGTAATGTTTGATGTCTTAAGATATTTGGGAGGAAATGTAATGTACCCAAAAGACTGTAACAGTGTGTTTTGTCACAGCAAGAGTAACACAGATTCATGCAAAGCATCAGTTTGTGGCAGGCTCAGGTGGGAACTCTGTGGGGGCAGGTGAGAATTCAGATTTTCCAATTCAGGTGTCATAATACCTTAAAGCCTGGTCTGAATAACTTGCTTCTTTTAAGACTCTTTGACTTACTTTTACAACTCAAGAAGCCTTATTGGGCACAACATGATATACTGTGTTTAAGGACTGCTTGGAAGAGAAAGAGATAGAGGCTATGGCTTTTGGGCTGGGTGGCGACAGAGTCAGCGTCAGCCATGTCCTTCCACCTCCTGAAGTCACTAACACATCTTGCCTCTAACACATCTCACCTCATTGTAGAGTCAACCACAGTAGAGTACAAGGGGCTTTCCACCTTTGCAATATAGCGACAAAAGCTGCAGAAACAGTTGCAGCCAACCTTATAGCACAAATAGGTGGAGCTGAAATTACAGCACAAGTTTCTGGAGAGGGACAGAAGTAATGAGCCAAGTAGCCTTTGTGTTTATTGTAGTATTCAGTTGTACAAGCCAACAAGGCACTATACAGTAACTATCCTGATACAGACATCACTGTGGAATTACCACTAAATTAGCACAACCTGTTGAGGTGAACATATTTGGAATTAGAAAATCAGCAGTTGAATGACTTCCTCACTGCAGGGGTATACCACAGAAAATACCCTAACCAGGCATTTGCTCTTCGAAGGAAATGCTAGAAAATCGAAAACTGTGAAATGGGGCTACAGATCTCTAATGAGAATTCTCAACCCCATCACCAACCTACACAATTCCAAGATTCTTGTTGGGGGGGGGGAACGACACAAGAATGAAATAGTGGTTTAATGCAGAGATGTCTCTAAAGGCAGGCTTACTGTGGTCTTGCACAGGAGATTCCCAGTGAATTGTGCCCATGGCTACAATAACTAACCACGTTTTCCTCAGTGAGAAGTACTTAATAATTGTATAAAAATGAGAAGTGAATCTTTTAACATACTTGTATTTGAGATGCTGAATGGTGCCCAGGCATTTGAAGGTCCCCTTAACCATGATAGCCAGGCGTGTACAGAGTGCCTCGCATTCTTCCATGCTGGAAAAAATAGAGATCATCTACCATTGCAGGATTACAGCAAAAGTAAAAATAATAAAGCAGCCCTGCAGTCCCGATATGTACAAATAGTTTATACTGGACCTGACTACACAAAATGAACCCTCCACTGTGATCTAGTTTGGCCTTGCCATGGAGCTCTGCTGTTTTTGCAAGCCAGTTGTTTCTTTCTCTAAAGAATGAAACTGACCCCTTGAGAATCAGTGGCATCTGCTTCATATTCACAGGTGTTCAATTTTTGTTCAAGATAAAAATAAAGTACTGTGGAACATACCTTTTTACTTTGGAGTTTGGGCTTGTGAAAAGCCCTGCATTTATTTTAAAGTGTGTTTTTTCTCTCCTAGCAGCAGGCAAGGAGGAGGGGGAAGTCAATTGCTCCAAAGTATTAACCACCAAAGCACTGGAAATGCTAATGGTCAAACTGGATGGAGACAATGAAATGGCAAGTTCATAACTTAGCTGGAATTTTACATGTAGAAGGGACACGGAGACTTGGGGAATGTGAAAGGACAGATGGTATATTCTTGGAGAATTCAGGAAAGGATTATTTGATTCACAAGGGGCTGGGAAGACAGAAGAGATAAAATCCCTTGGCATGGAGGGAGAGGGGTCCCTTTGCAAGTCCTTTCTGGGCTGATTCCACCTGGAGGAGGGAGCTCTCACACCTGCGCTCCATCTTGATGGCTGCCATTGCCATATGAAGAGGACAAAGGAGTGGCTGCCTAGACAAAGATTCTAAGGTAATGGCCAGCTTTTAGGAAACTGTAACTTCTAAATTAAAGAGCCTGCCTTAGAATAAGGCATGTATAGAGTGAAGGACAGGAGAATTGCATGTTTGCACCCTTCTTTTGTATTCCTTGCTCACTCTGATGCTGTGCACAGGGTATGTGTGTGGACGTTTTACTTCTAATACGTTCTTCACTATTTTACATGCTGGTAGTTGTTTTCAATAGACATTGACTTATGTTGTTCAAACTTGTTATTTAAAAGGATGCCAGGGGAAAGAGAGTGGTTAGCTACTAGATCACTGTTTCCCTGGAAACATGCAAGTGTGGTAAGCTGTCCCTGTAATAACCAGTTTCAGGGTAATGGGAAATGCAGGCTCTAGGCAGAACCTTAGAATGGCAATGTAGGAAGGGAAACTCGGAGTATTGGCCCTCTTGATGGGACAATCCCTCAACTGGCCAGAATACTAAAGGAGGAGTGAGAGAGAAACTCCTCCAAGGGTTGGGCAAGCTGGGAGAGCAGCGCATTGTTGGGCAGAGGGTGTGGACGGTCACGGGTTGCCTAGATGCCTCAAAGGGCCAAACAGAGCAGCACGAGTTGGTCAGTGGGGCTGTTCTACTACAAGCAATATTTATTTAACACTGAGTGCTTTCTGGTCTTCCTTTGGGAAGCTCTATGTGACTACCACAGGGTAGCCTCAAAGACTGTCTCATGTCCAGGTAACTAAAGAATCAGCCAAAGTGTGATCCCCCCCCCAGCAAACTGAAAATATGATCTATTTCCAGATTATTTGGGGAGCCCACAATGTTCTGGCTTTGCAAAAACACAAGACAGCCATTCCTAGAGAAGTGTGGATGGTTGCCAGGGTGGATACAAGAGTTTTCCCTAATCCTTCCAAGTGGTAGGAAGAAATTTTCTAAACCTCCTGTTTCCTGCCAAGTGGTACAATAGAGGAAGTTCTGTGCTCAGCTCCGTTCCTCTTGTGCTGAATGATCCTCAGTACTGGAGACCTCTAAAGGGCAACAATCCGTTTGATTTGTAGGAGTACATTCCAGTTGTACCTTTAAACGTATACACAGGAAACCTGAAGATACAGCACAGGGATCTAGACTTCAATGGAATTCAGTAAAGATCATCATAAAGGGCTTAATCTTCACTTCATTAATAAATATTAGACTGCTAAGAGTTAAGCCATAATTATTCTTGTTCACTTTTCAGCTCAGTTTGATACATTCACAGTCATTCTGGTATTGCAACACTAAAAAACAAAAAGGACACATCTTTCAATGTTTCCTGGATTTAGAATGCTAGCACTTCAGGGAGAAGGTTTAGTAGGATTCCCTCTGATGTGCAAGTTTTCTGTCTTCAATGAGTTTTTAACATGCTGAAGCGCTCTGTTGTGAGGATAATGTACCATGTGCATACCCTGAATATTTGGCCACAAGCAAGAACAAAGTTCCACAGCTGGTTGGACATGAGTTATGTGCATTACCTGTGTGAGGTCAGAACAACAGCTCTTCCCTCTCTGATCACGCTGACAATTGAGTTCCATAAGAAACGTCGAGATTGAGGGTCCATACCTGTAGTTGGCTCATCCTGAGAGAACAACATAATCATAATGTAGCTGAAGGTGACAAAAATATTACAACAGTCTGCCTATGAGCTTTGATTAGGGGTGTGCATTCGGCTATATCCAAGCCAAAAAAATAATGGCTATTTTTTCAGTCAAATATACATTTAAGTATGTTTTCGGCTATCCAATATAGCCAAGCCCAGAAAATCCAAAAAATATTTGGGATTTTTTTGGGACTGCCAGATAGTCGCAGTTAAAGGGCATTTAAAGAGATCACAGTCCTTTTAAATGCCTTCTGGGTGAAATTGCAGCTTGGAGAAGGCATTTAAAAGGACTGCAAGCCCTTTAAAGGCCTTTAGAGTGAATGTTCAGCTTGCAGTAAGCATTTAAAGGGACCACAATACCTTTAAAAGCATTTCCCCTATTGCAAACAATGGAGGACGAGGGCACCTTCTTTGGGGGCCCATAGCATTGGACCCCCTGGTCCAATCTTTTTGAAATTTGGGGGTTCTTTTGAGGAGAGGCACCAGCAGGTATGCTGCAAATTTGGTGCCTCTACCTCAGAAAAAACCCCATTATATGCTATGGAGACCATTGACTATAATGGTCCCCATAGTGCATAATGGAGCCAGGGGGGAATCAGGATTCCTGAAAAATCCTGAATCCAAATACCATACTGGTTTTGGGATTCAGAAATATTGGGAAATATTGATATTTTTCCAGTTCAATATACTTAAACCCAAAAAATACCGATTTTTTTTTGTACACCCCTATTTTTGATCATTATCAAGGATTTTTTCCAGGCTTGGTTATAATTGGTTGAAACCAGACATAATTACTTATACAAGCAGATAAGATAACAGAGAAGCAATCATGTGAATATTTTTTTCCAGATGGTATACTGCAATGATCTTAATTGGCACAAGAGCCAACTGTAAAATGAAGGCAATGGAGACAACTGCTGTAGCCACTGATTCTCTCCAGTATGTCATGTTAGGTTAGGTAAACAGGGTTCTCTAGCCAATCACTGGCTTCCCATTGGAAGCACTCATATGCAGGAGGAAACTAATTCCAAAAAAGTAGGGGAACTGAAGTCATTTTGGAGTCTGGGAAAACTACATATGCATCCAGTAACTACTTTCTGAGGAAAGATTCAGTTGGGTAGCTGTGTTAAAGTTGCCACTGGACTCAAACTTTGTTCTATTTTCTGAGGAATATTGGTAGAATGAACAAACAAATCCTACACTGAGTGATGTAAAAGCTGGTGAGGAGAAGATATACATATAGATTTAAATGGTTATTGATAAAAAATACTTTGCAGATATGTATATTTGTATATAGTTTTGACAACCCTGTCAGTCAGAAAATGAACTAGGGTGGGATCAAGGGTGGATAATTCCTAAAACCTCTCCCCAATGTGACTCTCTAGCACTTTGGAAGAAGAAAGAGTAGGGAAGTTGGGGAGCTGATGTTTGTCTCTGTGACTTCAGCCAAAATAATCTATTTTTACAATATATACTATTTCAACAGTGTATTTTAATTATCCAATAGTAATATTACAATTCACAGTGAGCATATCAACACCAAGTGTAAATGCTTGCACAAAAAGTCTATTAAAATCTTTCTTGTAGAAGATGGAAGTAATCAGATGAAAGCAGTCAAGTAGTCAACTCGCTACTCTGGACTGAAAAGCAGTTTCAATCAGACTTCATCAGACTTTGCACATCAATTGGAACCAAAGCTTTCATATATTAAATAAAGCAGAGCAAACACCTCCAAGTGGGTTTAACAGCTGTCTCGTTTCTTTCAGTTCAGCCAAATGGTTCTCATGACGGCTTTGATCCTAACTGATGCATAGGCCTGACAAAGTCTGATTGAAACCGCTTTTCAGTCCAGAGCAGTGAACTGACTGCTTGACTGCTTTCATCTGACTGCTTTCATCTGCTATAAAAAAAGACTTTAATAGACTTTTTGTGTGAGAATGTACACCTGTTGGTGTTAATATGCTCATTGTGCTTTATGTGTGAATTGTAATATTACTATTGGATAATTAAAATATACTGTTGAAATAGTCAGTATATATTGTAAAAATAGATTATTTTTGGCACGGTATTGTTTAATTTCTGTCACAGGACAGCAGACATGTTTTGGGTGTCCATACCTCCCAGGTGCACATGACTCCTGATCCAAAATCAACCCCCCCCCCAGCACCAGGAAATTAAGTTCCCACTGGGGAATTTACAGAGCACATCTGACTGAAACTACTCGTGGCAGTCTCAGACACAACCTGAGAACTGTTGTTTGGCCTGAACTACTTGGTGAGTTATGTGGTTTCCTTACCATCAAGGTACTTACCAGAAGGACTAAAGGAGGGCAGCCTATCAGCGCAATGGCAGTGGAGAGCTTGCGCTTGTTGCCACCGCTGTAGGTGCCTGCCAACTGATCTGCATATGTCAAGAGACCAAGCTTCTCAATTCCCCACTCTGCTACCTGTGGAAGAAAATAAAGTAATATAAAAGAGATTTTAAGATACTTAAAATACAGTGGGTTTGATCGAATCTACAATGGATGTACAATGCCAACCTAGCAGTTCGAAAGCAAGAAATTGCAAGTAGATAAATAGGTACCACTTCGGTGGGAAGGTAACAGCGTTCCGTGTGCCTTGGTGTTTAGTCATGCCAGCCACATGACCACGGAAACATCTTCAGACAGCGCTGGCTCTTCAGCTTTGAAACGGAGATGAGCACCGCAACCCTAGAGTCGGATTCGACTGGCTTTTGAGCAAGGGAACCTTTACCTTTACCTTTTTACAATGGTTGTAGATGTCCATGCAACAGTAGGATCCCCACAGGCATTATAAATCTTGTGTCATCTCAACATGTCAGGCCTAGAGTTGTCTGATCCCCCCTAGCCACTGGCGGGGGATGGGATGTAGGGTTGCCAGATCCAGGTTGGAAAACTCCTGGAGATTGGGGATGGAGCCTGGGGAGGAAATGGACCACCTCAGTGGAGTACAATGCCATAGAGTCCATGCTCCAAAGTATACACTTTCTCCAAGAGAAGTGATCTCTGTAGTCTGGAGATGAGCTGTAATTCTGGGGGATCCCCAGGTCCCACCTGGATGCTGGCATCCCTAATTTCAGGCTGTTCTAGGGAATGGGAGGCCTGCATTTCTCTTCCATAGTTCAGCCCTCTCCTTCCCTGTTATGCCCTCCATCTTCCAGTGGCACAGCCTTCCCACTGCTGTAATGGCCTAGGGTGATGCATTGTAGAGATGAGTAGGTGTATAGGGTTCCAGTATGTTCAAGGAGGATCTCTCCATGAGTGGCTGCTATGTCTCTGATTAATCAAGCTGGAGCCTACAGATTTTACATTTAGTACTATACTCATTCATCCCTTGCTAGGGCGGGGTATAAATCCAATCTCTTCTCTCTTCTTCTTCTTGATTACTCTGGTCAGGCCTGATTCAGATATAGGCATGCACTTAAGAAACTCTAGGTGTCTAGTTAGTTTTCCTATACCAGATAATTCAACTTCTAGCCAAAGGTATACCTCAGTAATGCTATAGGTTCATTCTGGGTATAGTACAAAAGTAAATATTATTAGATAATGTCTTCCATTCTAATCTTATTTATTGAAGCATAATTATTTCGCTCTTAACATACACTAAATCCACAAAGCATTATACCATCCATCAATCACTATTACATAGATAATTAAAGGAAAGCAATTACATGAGTCCACAGGAGTTTCTTACCCCAAAAGTAAGCAAGTCACAGGCAAGGGGCCCCTTCTGAGAAGAAACTCTCAATCAATACAACTTTCCCTGTATATGGGGCTTTAAATTCATCTCCTAACGATAGCTAACTGTACACTTGACAAGGGCACACATTCTTGGCTAACTCCTTATCTTTTAACTTCAAACACCATACAAGGCTTTCTTTACTTAAAATAACTTCTTAGAATATATTTTAAAAAGTCTTAGTTTATTCTCACTACTGTTTATCTTAACAAAACCCACTTTAAAGTAACGATTACAAGTTGCTTATACATATTAATATCTTTTGGCCCTCAGCCAGTACTCCCATCTTTGAATCATCACTTCTGTGAAGTTTATATTTGCCAGCTCTGGGTTGGGAGTTATTGGATATTTTGGGGGGTGGAGCCTGGGAAGGGTGGGGTTGGGGAGGGGAGGGACTTCAGCAAGGTATAATGCCACAGAGACCTCCCGCAAAAGCAGCCATCTTCTCCAGGGGAAGTGATCTTGGTTGGCAACCCTAGTGAAGTTGAACATTCTTGTGATTCTCAGATGCTTCTGCACCTGAGCGTAAAACAACTGTATCGATTGGTAAAGGGTTAGACAGCTTTTAATCTACACAAGGCCATACAATTGTTACCGCTTTATATTCTTCTTACTGTTTTTCAATGCTATTCTATTCTGGGACTCTAGACTCCCTTCTTGGCAAGCTTCCCTGAGAGGCGAGGTTTGTTCTGACTATGTCTGCCACTACATCCTCTATGATTTGAATTGATTGATGAATTGATCTCTGTGGCTGGAAGATCGGTTATGATTCCCAGAGCACTGCCACTGCTGCTTGAGGGGAGAGGAAGCAGGTGGGTGGCTGGGAGCTCCGCCACCATTGCTGCTGCTGCTGCTGTTGCTGTGCAGGATGGGGGAGGATGCAGGCAAGAGGCTGGGAGAGTGATAGGGGCAGAAAGAAAGAAAGAAAAAAAGAGTTATGTGGTGGGGAGGCAGAAAAACAGAATGATGAGTGGGCAGAAAAAGAGAGGAGGTAACCAGGGCCAGTGCCAGGTTTTTTTGCACACTAGGTGAGGCTACCTTCTGGTGCGCCCCCACCCCGTGCGCCCACCAATTTTCAAACATAAATGCATTTTAGGAAGAATGAAAAATACAAAATTTGAAATTCCTAATTTCTTTTCTTTTTAAATTGTGAGAATGAGTAATACAATCTCTGATTTTCTCTCCCAAACAAAAAAACACAAATCACAAAGAATTTTGAAAAATCCTGTTAATTGTGATGTTGAAATTTAAGTCTCTTTAATGTTTTCATTAATTCTATTTCCAATGTGCTATTCAGCTTTATCCTGAGCACACTTCTGCCAAACAATGTCCATTGAAATCAATGGAATAATCACATTCAGGTTAAAGCTGATAGTAAAACAAAGCTAACAGGAACTGCATTAAGGCAAAAATTCAAATATTCAGAAATGGCATCATATATTCTATTACTGGCGAGCTTCAAGGATGAGGACAGGTGTGAAGAAGAGGTGTCACAAGAGATAATATCTTTGAACTGAATTAATTGTCCAGTTTGGTTACAGCAAGAGACCAATGGCTACTTGGAAATAAAATGGTTTCTGTTTATTTGGCATGAGCAGATGCATTAAAAAAATTAAGTGTGCTCTCTATTAATTTCATTGATTACTAAATGCACACCCTACGTATAATAAGAGGTGACACACAAATATTCTAAAGTTGGTAATGTAATTTAAAGCTTTTTAAACACTTTTCTTCCTTTGTGTAAAATGTTAATATTCACAAGGAAGAATCAGCCATGTTGGTATCTAATTTATGTACCCTGTGCCTATAAATTCAACAGCACAGCTATACATCTGGAAGAGTTATACAACAGGACTGCCAGATAACAGGTGCCAACTATTTTATACCCGCCAAGTCTCTTTTTTCACAGACCTGCATTTTTGCCCAAAAGTTATGAAATATTTATTGTTTCCTGATACTTTAGGAACATTGCCCAAAGTGGGATTTTATTTAAAGGACATACAGAGATGTTCACCATTGCTCTGATACTAGTGGGATGTTTGCCACACCAAGACCAGTCTGCTCAGTTTGGTACCACTGCCTTTGGCTAATGGTGAGAACACCAAAACTTAATAGTTCATTCAAAAACTCACAAAATAGTACAAAACTTAATAGTTCATTCAAGATTCCTGGGTGGAGAGGGCAATTTTTTCTGGTCAAGTCCGTGCAAAAACAAACAAACAAAAGCCTGATTCTACAAAGAGCACTTAACTCTGCACAACATAGGGCTGTGTAGCATGTTTCCTGCAGGCTATTCATTTTAGTTTCCAAAGTGGCCTGGAGCTGTGGCACAAGGGCCCTGTGAAGAAGACAATTGCCGGGGGGGGGGGGGGGGGAGGAGAAGAGCTTGTTCAGGGTATGTGACCAGCAACCACCCTACCACAGAACTACCCAGGACATGCAAGACAAGAAGGTTTATTTTCCAGGGCCCCATCCCGGCTTCCTTGCCCACGTGCTGCACACCGAAATGCGAGCTGCTGCCACACTTGCGCCACATGCCTCAATCGCGCACCGGGTTCCAAAGGGTCCTCCCTGCCCTCACTCTTTAGTGGCCGGTAGCAGCTCTCGCTTGCTTCCAGGGTGAAGTTAATTCTGGTGCTTGGAGTAAACGGCAGAAGCACTTTGGGGATGTTCAGCTTGGAAGGCATCACGGAAACGGGCAGGAGAAGAAGTAACCAGAACAACCCCCAGGGCACAGGGGTTGCTGCTGCCGTCATCCCTGCAGTGAAGGCCTCTTTGCCATGTCTAAGGGAAAGGGTCCGGCCAGACTGGGGTGCCCTGCCACTGACCTGGTTCTGAAGTGCTGCCTGAGCCAAAGGAAAGGGAAGTTGTGGGCAGCGCACAGCCCCAGCTGCCTCAGAAGAACCACCTGCCTCGAGCTGCTATTTGAGGGATGTCACAGCATGGCCAAACGGCGGCACAGACCCCGCTGAGGGCAGGACTCTAAGGGTGGGGAGGGCGCACTCCTCAGGGGACGGAAGGAAGGCCCTTTGCCACTGACGGAGGGAGAAGCAGCAGCAGGTTTGCCGCTGATGTCACGTGGCGGCTGGGGAGACTTGGACGCCTCCCCGGCCTTGCAGGGGGAACTCATTTGCGTTTGTTTGTTTCAAGTACTAGGCCTCTGCTGTGAGCGGAGCAGGGCTTTGTGGCTGGCGAGAGAGGGGCGGTTCATCGGCAGGCTAGTGCTCACCTGAAGATGGCACTCTAGGCAACCACCTAACTTGGCTATATGGACACACCGGCCCTGGAGGTAACATGCATGGAGGCGAGACAGAAAGAAAGGGGGGAGAGGGGGGAGAAGGGAGAAAGAGAGTGTGAGAGAGGTAGGGGGAGAGGGGAGGAAGCAAAGGTGTGAGGAATGGGATAACAAATCTGCAAGTTTCTTGTGGGTCTCCACTTGTTCTAATATATACTTATATATTGTTGCCATGCTGTCACCGCATACAGCATCTATAAAGATTATGAATGATGACTATAAAGATGGACTGTGCAAATAGTGTGCCAGGGCAATGGAGTGGACAGTAGCCATGAGACTGCACCACCCTACTGGAATGCTGGCATGTGCACAGGCAAGGGAAACCTTGTCTTGTAGCAGCCTGCCTACCCAGACATGGACCCATGGAAGCCCTAAGAAGGTTTATTTTCCAGGGCCCCATCCTGGCTTCCTTGCCCACGTGCTGCACACCCAAATGCGAGCTACTGCCACACTTGCGCCATGTGCCTCAATCGCGCACCAGGTTCCAAAAGGTCCTCCCTGCCCTCACTCACTAGTGGCCGGTAGCAGCTCTCGCTTGCTTCCAGGGTGAAGTTAATTCTGGTGCTTGGAGTAAACGGCAGAAGCACTTTGGGGATGTTCAGCTTGGAAGGCATCACGGAAACGGGCAGGAGAAGAAGTAACCAGAACAACCCCCAGGGCACAGGGGTTGCTGCTGCCGTCATCCCTGCAGTGAAGGCCTCTTTGCCATGTCTAAGGGAAAGGGTCCGGCCAGACTGGGGTGCCCTGCCACTGACCTGGTTCTGAAGTGCTGCCTGAGCCAAAGGAAAGGGAAGTTGTGGGCAGCGCACAGCCCCAGCTGCCTCAGAAGAACCACCTGCCTCAAGCCGCTATTTGAGGGATGTCACAGCACGGCCAAACGGCGACACAGATCCCGCTGAGGGCAGGACTCCAAGGGTGCGGAGGGTGCACTCCTCAGGGGACGGACGGAAGGCCCTTTGCCACCGGCGGAGGGAGAAGCAGCAGCAGGTTTGCCGCTGATGTCACGTGGCGGCTGGGGAGACTTGGACGCCTCCCCGGCCTTGCAGGGGGAACACATTTGCGTTTGTTTGTTTCAAGTACTAGGCCTCTGCTGTGAGCGGAGCAGGGCTTTGTGGCTGGCGAGAGAGGGGCGGTTCATCGGCAGGCTAGTGCTCACCTGAAGATGGCACTCTAGGCAACCACCTAACTTGGCTATATGGACACACCGGCCCTGGAGGTAACACGTATGGAGGCGAGATAGAAAGAAAGGGGGGAGAGGGGGGAGAAGGGAGAAAGAGTGAGTGTGAGAGAGGTAGGGGGAGAGGGGAGGAAGCAAAGGTGTGAGGAATGGGATAACAAATCTGCAAGTTTCTTGTGGGTCTCCACTTGTTCTAATATATACTTATATATTGTTGCCATGCTGTCACCGCATACAGCATCTATAAAGATTATGAATGATGACTATAAAGATGGACTGTGCAAATAGTGTGCCAGGGCAATGGAGTGGACAGTAGCCATGAGACTGCACCACCCTACTGGAATGCTGGCATGTGCGCAGGCAAGGGAAACTTTGTCTTGCAGCAGCCTACCTACCCAGGCATGGACCCATGGAAGCCCCGATGCCTCTCACTCCTGCAACCCTGCAGCCAGATGCCAAAAAGGCAAACCAGCCTCCCTGACCCTAAAAACACACGGAATCAGCAGCAGTCCACTAAAGAGAAGCCTTGCTCTGCAAAGGGAACCTGGACCTCCCTCTCAGATGCCATGGGAAAGCTCTCTTCTCCATCACGCAGGCACATTCCCCTCCCCCACATATTGACACCTCCAGGTGTAGCACATACTCAGCTTTGTCCTAAACAAAAGAACTGATTCCATGATAGGATCAGGCCACTGTCACGTCAAGCCGCCCATCCTGATAATGCAGCTGTCGATTATCAAGTTATTGAGACCAACTACCGTCAATGGAGCTGAGACATTACTATTCTTTTCTTTCCTTTGTCTTTCTGTCACCATTACTGCAATTGCGCAACAATTAATCCCATTCTCCTGGGTATTAGCAACTGGATTTGTCTAGTACTTCCTGGGGGCTACATGACTAGTGAAGCATCAGCTTCCAGGCACTTTAGGATATAAAAATAGAGCATCACCCCATTGCTCTCTGTCTCTCTTCTCATCCTCCTAACCCCACCCTACCTTACTGGTTCCATTCTAGCACTGTTTGGAATCTTCCACGTGCATTGCCAGTCGACATACGATCCCTTCCCTTAATGTCACCCTCTTTTTCACTGCAGGATTGTCTCGCCGTTTCAGAGAGGTAAAGTATCACCCACCAGCAATATTTCCTGCTAATGCAACCGTCTCTGTACCTTTCTATCTAAATTCTTAGTTCTGTATTGTGTGTGTGAATGCTTGATTTTATGTTTGTATATGTGAAAATCCTTCAGTAAAAGAGATCATTGCTTTATAAGATCTAGCCTCTGCATCTGTTTCTGGGATCTGGATAAGTTGGACTCCCATATGCACAGGTTATTGGTCCCATAATTAAGCCTATTGCCATTTAATATTCTTATTCCTCACTGTTATTAATAAATCAAGGCAATTTGGCTAAAAATATAGGCCAAGATCTTAACTTGTGTGTGTGTGCTTCTTCCAGAGGCAATGCACATCCAGCCCACAGGTTAAACAAGCAAGGAGTTAGCTTTTATTTGTGGTTTGAACATAATGCTGGAGTGAATCAGGCAGAGGTTACAAAGTTTCTTTTCGGTTGAACTTTTGAAATATTTCCCTATTCAGGCATTTGGGATTCTTTGTTACAAGTTGACCTTTTCCCAGTCTGGGTAAGCTGTTCTGCTACTCACTTCACGCAGCCAGTGACAGTCTAACTTTCTCTCAACTGATGGCCGTTTTCAACTGTCCCTCTAAACAATGTTCCATCCGCTCCCACTGGTTGCTCTCAGGGAGTGGTGGAAATTAACCTGTCCATCACTCCTACCCATGCACACTTCTTTTTCTGCAGAAGTCAGGGAAGGGAGAGAGTACGCAGCCAGACTAGATGTTTCCATTCCTCAAGCAAAAGGTTCACAATATGGTGGGACATTGTTGCTGGGTAAGGGGGAATGAATGCCTTGTGCTGTCTGCAACAAATACCTTTTTTTGTTTTTAAAGGGCCATAAGAGCATTCCTTGGTCTCTGGAAAATTGAAAAAAAAATCTTTGAAAGTTTAAGGACATGGGCATGTGTTTCTTCATTACTGGAGTAACAGATGGAATACATTCCACACACTGAATGTGAGGAACATGTTCCTGGATGGATGCTCCAGCTGGGGAGAAACTGAAATCTTTCCAGCAACTAAGGATTATAGTTTGCACATATAACCATCACACATTTATTGGGCTATTAACTGTCTAGATAGGACCTTCAGTTGGAGATAGATATGATATTTAAAGAGAAGTCACACTGGGTTCTTCTTCACCCCTCTTCTGCCTTTGCAATCTGCATGATACACATATATTCTAACAAACTGAACATTAGATCCACCATCAGATGCTTTGGACTGACAAGCTGCCTTTAAAATTTCTTTAAAAATCACTACACACACACACACACACACACACACACTTCACACCTTCAATTTGAGGTTGACGGTGATGATGACAATGTAAATATTTTAACAACAGCTGCAGATCTAGTTGATGAAGATGGAGAAGGGTAAGTGACTGGTCAGGGCCTAGCTAACCAGTGCTGTCTGCAAACAGCTTCTGCTGAAAATTTACCAAAGTGCTTCCCTTCAAGAGGAAACAGTACATTGGTAACAAATAGGATGGTGCTTCCAAGCCAGCCTGCCAGAGTTACAAATGTTATGTCCCTCTTCAACATAAGACTGCACAAAGACAGCATAAGAAATTCCAGCAATGACAGAACACCATCTTCACTTTTGTGGTAAAATGGTAAAACATAAAGTAATATTCTGAAAATCAATATATATATATAGATCCCTCAAAGCTCAACTGTTAACAGGGAGGAAATCACTTTCCACAGCACATTACAGCTGTGAACTGTTCCTCATGTCTTGCAGACTTGATTTCCTAATTTCCATATGAAGTTCTTCCATGACTGTCTTTTCTAGGAAAATTCATAGGACCTGTTGGGGAATTCATAGTGCCTATAGGAGAACCAGCATGGTGTAGTGACTGGAGCGTCAGACTAGGATCTGGGCAACCCAGATTCAAGCTATGCCACGGAAGCTTGCTGAGTAACCTTGGACCAGTCACTCACTCCCAGCATAATGTACCTCATAGGGCTGTTGTGAGGGTGGAGTGGAGGAGAACAGAACAATGTAGGCCACTTTGGATCCCCACTGGGAAGAAAAGCAGGGCATAAAGTAAAATAAAATGAATAAGTATATGTTATCTGCTGTGTGAATTAGTGGTCTTAAGTGAACTTTACAATGACAAGGCATTCCCACCGGTTTAGTGAAGTTATGGGGGTTATGTCTGCAACAGCTACCTCATATTCACAACATCCTATGGGTTCCTGTCAAACATGGAAGAAACAGCATATGTACCTTGCTCTTGCTTTTCATGCATGGAAATCTACAGAGAATCCCACTGGGAAATTGCAAGGAAAACATTCTGTGTAGATGGGCATCCTGTGTAGACTGGCCTGGGCACAATCGTGACGTACACAATCGTGACGTCTGGCATTCTGGATTGGCTACCTGTCTCTTAAAGACAAACAAATGTGAAATTCCACCTCATGCACCAAAGAACCATTTATGTGCTAGGAGCACACTGAGCCCCTTGTACATTTTGGATGGAGCCCAAAGAAAATTAGTTCTTTAATGTCAAAAAAGAGTCATGCTCAAAAGAAGAAGAGGAAGAAGAAGTGTAACTGCTGAAGAAAAAATTACCCTTTTCACTTCTGCTTCTGGGACACCACGCAGACGGGCATAAAGGTACAAGTGCTCTCTTCCTGTGAGCAGATCATCAATAGCATCAAACTGTGGGCAGTAGCCCATGTTTTGATGAACATCAGAGAGATGAGTCAATATGCTGGGGAAAGGAACAGCAAAAGATTAACTTATGAAACTGCATTAACGTTCAATCATTAGCTGTGGGAGAGAGAACAGGATCCTTCCAAGTTATGCATTTATTTATTTGGAGTATTTCTATCCTAACTCTTCAGAAAACCTTCCTTAAGGCATGAATGTGCATGAATACAATAACACATTAAAGTCTAGCCTCACTTAAAGTGTAGCCAGATCTTAACCAACATGACTCACCAACAAATTGCAGAAGCAAACATTCACAACAACAATAAATAGAATGGACAAGGTCAATCTTATTTTTGACTCATTTTGGACATCAAATAAAACAAAAGCCCACTAAGCAGTTCTTGATCATTCGAACACCCTGCTTTTCAGAGCATTGATGGAGATCCTTTGTACATTACAACCAAAGTAAACATATTAAAGGTACAGAGATCGGCCTGCTGCTACTGCATCATAGTGGGAGATGGCTACATTTTCTGTTGTTGAAAAGTTTATGCACTGTGGTGACATATTGTGGAAGCCACTGGTCCTGACTTCTAGATATGGTCATGGTGTATGTTTATGACATATAACCACACAACATCACAGAATTTGGTAAATTTTCAACCGGATTTCCACTCTGAGTGAAGCAGCCCTCCTCCATGTCCCTCCTACAGCACTGTATCCAAGTAAATGTACATAAGTAGATATACAAGCTTTGGCTGTCCTTCCATGCGACACAGCTAAATGTAAGTTGTATTGCATTGAATGACCTATAGATGTTCCACATAAAATGATTACACCAATGTGAGTTTTAAAATGCATTTAGGAAGAAAGGTAAGATATGGACCACCTCCTCCCGCATGCATCCTACTTATAGAACTGGGGAGATCTGTCCAGAGCCTTTTAGGCTTCAGGCAAAGTGTGCCCTCTTAGGCAAGGCTTTTGAGAACTAAGGGATTCTTTCTGAGTTTTTTAAAATTTCCCCTTTTCTTTTTTTCTCTGTTCTTACCCACCTCCTACAGTCTAGCTGTTCTGCTGCTCCTCTGCAGTTTTATGTTCAGGTTTTGTTTATGTATTTATTTATTAAATTAGATTTGATTTATTTATCAAATTAGACTTATTAAATTAGATCAGAGCTCAGGGAGGCTTACAACAGGGCAGAATACAATAAATAATTTGATTCAAAACCAGCGTTAAAATTACCTAGAAACATATCAATAAAACAATATACATTCCAAGATGGTGGAAAAAAGAGATTTCACCCCCCAGCCTCCTGGAGGGAGGGGTTAAGAGGAATGGGGAGTATGTGAGAGTACCAGGTGTCATAGCGTCTCAACTGAATGCCTGGTGGAACATCTCTGCCTTGCATGCCCTGCGGAGAGGTAGTAACTCCCACAGGGCATGGATGTCTTCCGGCAGAGAGTTCCACCAGGCAGGGGGCAGGGTTGAAAAAGCCCTGGCCCTAGTTGAGGACAGCCAGATCTCTCTTAGGCCGGGGATCACCAGGAAGCTCTTATTCCTTGAGCACAAGTTTTTTTTTTAAGTTTTTAATGTATTTTAAAATATTCTTGTAATATTTCGCTATTAGCTGATGATTTGTAAGCTGCCCTGGATCCCAAACTGGAGAAAAGGCAGCACAGGAAATATTTAAAATGAATAAATAAAATATAATATATAAGAAAGGCATGAATCTCAGTGAACTGGCCCAGGTCTGCAGCCCAATAGTCAGGAAAATCACATTTAAGAACATGCTTTTAAAATACTGACCCAACAATCTCAGTAAAGAAGATGTTTCATTAAGAGTACTGGTTGAAGGGGATTTTGTGTTTCTAGTTTAATACCAAATGACAATTATGTAAGCAACCGCCCCACAGAGAAACAACATTCTGGTACAAGAGACACTTCACTCATTTGGACAATCTGGCCTCCACTATCCAATTTTACCCCTGTAGATGGAAAAAGAGACCGCAGCAGGTTCAGCCCAGAGTGGACACATGAAGCCGCCTTATACTGAATCAGACCATCGTTCCATCAAGGTCGGTACTCTCTACTCAGACTGGCAGCGGGTCTCCAAGGTCTCAGGCAAAGCTCTTTCACATCACCTGCTACCTGGTCCTTTTACCTGTAGATGCCAGTGATTGTACCTGGGACATTTTGCACGCAGTGCAAAGGCTCTTCCACGGAGCCACATTACCCCCCCACACACAATGGTAATGGTAGCACAGTGGAAGGAAGTGTGATATGGTGCATGCTTATTCAGAAGTAAGTCTTACTGAGCTCAATGGGTCTTAATCCCAGGGATATGGTCTACTATTGACTAAAGCGGAGCATTCTGGAATTTCCCAGGAACCCACCTGTAGCCTGCCACTGTAGCATCGCCAGAGGTTGCTTTAGTGTCCCCAGTCAGCATTCTGAATGTTGTTGTCTTGCCAGCTCCATTCACTCCCAGGAGACCAAAGCACTGAATTATAAATTAGTGAACAATTATTAATTCAGAGGATTATCAGATGAGAATTGTTTCAAAATGCATTACAAAGCTGATATACAACCCACCTCTCCAGGACGAATGCCAACACATAGTTGATCCACAGCTGGTGTGCATCTACCTTTATAGATCTAGAATAAGATGACATTTTAAAAAATAATAATAAATCACTGCTGCTATTTCCCATGCATTTTCCCCCATTGTACCACTGGAAACCTTTTTTTTTTTAAATGACAATTGTTATAGCAATTAACAATTAAAAAGAAAAGCCTTCCATTGACGCAAGGGGGGAAATGATGGCCACAAAAATTTATATAAGAAAAATAGTGCCAGTATGAGACCTCCAAAAATGCAAACGTTCATATCTGGATGGTTTACCAATGTAGTTGGACTGTGCCCTTTCTGAAAAGATTGCAGCAAAATGGGGGGGGGGGGAAACCTGGAAACAACATTATTAGAGGATGACATTGTCCCCACCTCAAAGTGCTCCAGTTCGGAATTCAAAGTGGAGACAAAACTCTGGGTCAGAGAGTCTAAGTACCAGGAAGCAGAGGAGCTATCCAGGTAGCTTGCAAGAGGCAGAAGCTGGTCATGGGGAATGTTTCATTAACAGCTGTCAGGCCTCAGATAAAGATCCTTGCCAGCCATCTGCCTACTTGCCACACCGTAGGGCTTGACTTGGGGAGGTCCTGACACTGGCTTACTTGTAATTTTAATAGGATGTCTCAAAAATGCTGAATCTACATATTAGCCAGAAAAATAAACTGACAAAAAATAAAACAAAGCAAAAAAGCAGATGTTTGGTATTTAGCATACTGTCTTTCCTGCCCAAGTGGACGTTAAGGGAAATGGATATTTTATCATTCCTGGAAGATTACCTTGGTCAACCCTTGTAATGTCAAGATATCTGTTTTGCTGCCTCCATTCATTATTCGTTGTCTTTCTTCTGCAACACCCTCATCTTCATCCGCAATAGGCATCAGGGTATTTTGAGGCAGCCTGACAAAACCAGAGTGCATGAGTTAATAATGTCTGAAGAGCAGCACATTTTAAAAAACACATATGTGGTACTTCCCCAGTCAGACATTTCTACATGTTAACACTAATTAATTTCATAGTTGGAAGTCTGAGGATTTTTCTACATACCATCCTGTAGAGAAGAAATTATGTTGCAACAGAAGATTCAGAAGAAAATAAGCAACCCCTTGCACTGCCAGAGCAACCATGTTCTTTCCAGCAAAATCCCAGTGAAACGGATTCAGAGCATGCTCTTCTC
Organism: Gekko japonicus; assembly: GCF_001447785.1. NCBI lineage: Eukaryota > Metazoa > Chordata > Lepidosauria > Squamata > Gekkonidae > Gekko > Gekko japonicus. The sequence goes on along the minus strand of NW_015167529.1, from coordinate 1,116,181 downwards.
CTTAAGAGGTGAAACCAACCAAAAATCAAGCTGAATTTACTAACTAGATAAAGTCTTGCTCATCAGAACAAAAGCCATTAAAATAATTGACCTCAGATGCAAAGATACAATTAATTTCATAATTACTAAGCAACCACTACCAATTTTCTGAAATCTTCTAGTAAGGATGCTTAACTATGTACCTTTTGAGAAGTTCAATTATATTAACTCAAATATAGAAAGGGAAGGAAAAAGCCAAACAAAGGATAGTCCAGGCATCTGCTACTTTATTTCCCAGCCCATCTGGCTCATCTCTAAGGTTGTCTCTCCCTGAATGTATATAACATTTTCTAGAATCCTCCACTAAAGAGCTTAAAATTTAAACTGTGATACAGAGAAACTAATTAAGGCAGGAGAGGATGAAAAAAGAAGAGGCAAGGTAAAAGGAAAACGATGTGCAAATGCTGCTACACATATTGAGGCTTTGTATATGTTGGGGGGTGAAGCTCTGAGAACCAGTCTACCTATGACTCTTACAGTGTGGATGTTGCTGAAAATGGCACCTCCATGGTGGATTTTCCATCCTACAGTTATAATGTGCAGCAGTACACCCACATGAATCAGAATCATCATACAGTGAACTTCCTCACTGTATGTTGACTTAATATTTATAAAGACTACAAATTCGTAAATGAGCAAGTTGAATCTTAAAGAAATATTACTAATGGATGTATGTACCCAAAAATTATATTATTCAGTGATTGATTAGAAGAAAAATGTAATTAGGCTTGGTTGACATGTTGCTGTTCAGAATATATTTGAAGTATAGGGAGTTCATTGGATATGTATTTAAATTATAGGTATGCGTATTTTTGTGAAAACCCAATAAAAAGTATATTAAAAAAAGAAAGAAAGAAATCACTACAGAAAATAAATCCACCCTGCCTTCATGTTGAAGGGACTTCTCAGGTTTCTGTACCACCCACACCATCATTCTCAGTCCCTGACCTCTTACCCAACTGTCCCTTTTCCGTCTACCTCATATTTGTTAGGATAATTGAGATCTGGGCAAGAAATATGTCACCTACGCAGTACTTCTCATTGTTGAGGCTAAATAAATATTACAAAGAGGAGTGCAAGGCAGAAGAAATTTATTCTTAATGTGATTTTTATAGATACAGCTTTATAGAGCAAATGAGATAATAACTGTTTTTCCTGAACTGTACCAGGTGTGGAGGTATGTTACACCATACCCCCCCCCAAAAAAAAATTGTAACTGCTCTTCCTGACATCTAGCTCTTTATATGCATGTTATTTTGTGTATGGAAGGACTTCCACCATGTGATTCTGCAGCTGCAGTCTGTAATGAAGCAGCACAGTCCAGGAACAGGGTTACCATCTCATCTACAGTGAGAATATTTGAATCCAGCATATCAAATAAGGCCTTCAATTCACATAGTTCTATATTCTTTACTCTGACTATGGCAATGGTTCTCTAGGTTCTCAGGCAGAGAAAGGTCTTTCTGAATGCCTGCTACTCAAGATCTTTTCGCCGGAGATACCTGGGACTGGGATCTTCTGCATACAATGTATGTACTCTTCCAATAAGCCACAGCCCTCCCTGGGGTGCTGTATTCATTTGATTTCTTAACTTGTGCAGGAAGTTTCTAAACTAGTTGTCTCCTACATCTGTCACATCAAAAAAAGGGGAGGTGTAAAGTGTGGTGTAGGAGTTAGGAGTGGTGGACTCTAATCTGGAGAACCGGGTTTGATACCCCACTGCTCCACATGCAGCCTGCTGGGTGACCTTGGGTCAGTCACAGTTCTCTCAGAACTCTCTCAGCCCCACCTACCTCACAAGATGCCTGTTGTGGGGAGAGGAAGGAAAGGTGATTGTAAGCCACTTTGAGACTTCTTAGGGTAGAGAAAAGCAAGGTATAAAAAAACAACTCTTCTTCAAAGTTATTGGAAACGTCTTTCTCTAGATTGCGGAAAGACTGACTATAGAAGTCAATCTATCATATACTTAGTTACAAGGCACGCAATAATAATTCCATTGTTATTGTACTTACCAAATCGAGCATACACATCAGTTACTGCCTGGTTCATAGCCAGGTCAATGAGTCCACGGCCCAGGCAGAAATGAGGAAATACTAGGAGAATGTTTTTCAGTGTTTTGTTGAATTTCAGCAAAGACTGCATCAGACAAGAAAACATATGTGCTAATAAAACTCAGAGACTTTATAATTTATGGAACCATTCTGAAGTTAAACTGAAAGACCACACAACTCTTTACCTACTAGCTTTCAATAACGAGTGAAAACTCATGTATTGGTTGCTCTGCATATGGACCATACAAATAAAGTATGCAAAAGAGGCACAGGACATCTAGATGGCAGAAGGAGCTTTATTCTCCTGTGCAGTTGAAGAAAGGAGAGGTGAAGTGACCTACAAAGGGGGCTGCTCCTTCTGCATCGTTTCATAATGTTCAGAGTTTAAATAATATTTTATGCCAAAGACCAGAAGTGCAGGCATACCAAATGCTTTCTAAGAATTTCACTGCTGTCTGTTACAACTATGTAACAATTAACTGGCTGCCCCCTGTGTGAGTGACAAATGCCACAGAACCCACAGACCAAGCAGGGTTCCCTTGGTATATGGGAAAAAAAAAAGACAAATTAACCAAAAGAGAGAAACCCTTAAAAAAAAGCGCAATTAGGGCTGAAAATTCTCTAAAAGAGAAAGAATGTTGAGAACAGCTAAATGTCAGTTAAAGGGGAAAGGGGTGTGGAATCTAACAGATCAAGACCCAGAAAGTTCACAGAATATTATAGGGGAGGGCAGATTTCCAGTTTATCCCTTCTTCCTATTGATAATTTGTGGGTTCCCAGCCCATCACTGTATGGCTCCTGTATGGATGATGAAAACTGAAAAATCAGGCTACCTAAGAACAAGGTCTTGTCCATGGGGACGCGAAGAGTCGGACTCGACTGTGCGACTGAACAACAAGAACAAGGTTGGGTCTCCACATTCTTAGGGGCCTCCCATGTATGCAGACAAATATGACTTTGAAAATTAACCCAAAGAAAAAGGAAAACCCAGCCTGATGAGAACTTAATGTTGAGCAATGGGATGGAATGGGATGGAATACTGAGGGCAGCTGAATTAAACTGAAAACAGGCTGGGGGTCAACCTTTTAAGAGCTCACAGCTCTTTTGAGACATCACAGAATCCAGAAGAGGGAGGTTATGGGGAAGGGATTTCCAAACTGTTCCCTCTGTCTTGGTCCCTTGGGAGCCCCCAGGTTATTTCTACCAAACTCTTGTTTGCTTTTTAAAACTGATTGAACGTGCATCAGCAGAAACCACTCTCTGGATTGTGACTAAAAGTAAAGTACGTTTGTGATATTAAACCCTATGAGAAAGAGCCACTTACTGGATTGTTTTCAAAGAGCTCCAGGATAAATGTAATGGCACTACTGTTGATACCAATGAAGAGGTTAATGCAAGACAAGGCAACGTAAGCGGTGCTGGGAATACTGAAGAAGCAGGAAGCTGGGTACATCATTGGAATTATGGCCCATCTGCAGGCAAAAGCCAGGAGAAAAAAATCAGTAATCCCCTGCATTGTTTTCCTGTGATGACCAAAGTGAGGTTCAGATGGCAGAAACTTTTTCTGAAGCATGTCAAAATAGGTGAGAAAGCATCTTTCATCTGGCTTTATTTCCACTAATGCATTGGCCCATGCTTCAGCATTCTACATTTTACTGATGTCTTTCAGATGAAGAATCTAATCAATACACAAAGCTTTGTTATGCCCAACTGCATGAGCATGTTAATGTTTCCTAGGGTGATTGAACAACTGTTGGTCTGCCACAGCCAAGGTATCTTCTCCACATCATTTGTCTGAGCTAGATGGCAAGAGACCCAAACAACAGGCTGGCACAATTATTGATACAATTGTGCCACAGTTGTCTGCAATTAAGTGTGACTGGTATCAGTACAGAATCCTTCAAGCCACACCATTTGCTTGACACAATGCAGCAATTTTTGGTAATTTCAACTTTTTAGATTTTTGTGCACATTTGGGGATCACCCCAAATGTGCAGGAAACTCTCCCTGCCCCCCCAGGTGCCCCCGATGCGTGGATTTAGATATCCGCACGGAGGGGGCAACTTGGCTATTAGATATATAGATTAATGAAACATTGAGATTACTTACCCATATAGAAGTAGCAAAGCTATAAGTGCAGGGAGGTTGCTTGGTGATGTGTAAGCTTTCTTGTCGAAACCAATGAATATTGCAATTACTAGGGCAGCACTCACAGTATAATTCGCCTAGCACAGAAAAGAGAAAGAAAAGGGAAAGGCCAATGAAAACCAAGTCTGAATCCATTTGGAACCATATTTTTTTCTAGTATTTTTCAGGATGTAGCATGGCTTGCCCATGGAGGAACTAAAAAGTTACCTACAAGAGCAAGGTTGGTTTCAGGTTGGGGGGGGGCTGAGCAGAGGAGAGGGTCACCTTTGATCACCAAAGATGAAGTGCTGGGGATCGTGGGACCTGGTGTTCAAAAGGCATGTGCAATGGGGGGTTGTAATGAGACAGGGAATTATGTAAACTTGAGTGAAAAAGCTCACTAGAACCAAGTACATGTTTCTCACTTCTGAGAAGTGAGTCAATAGCATGGAGAAAGAAAGAGCAAAAGACCAACTTATCTTTTATGAAACAGTAGTGAACACTTAATCACTAGCTTTAGGAGAAAGAAAAGAATCCATTTAAGGTATTTACATATTTAAAACACTTCTAACCTTCTCCAAAATATCTTGCCTTAAGTTATGACAACACCCAAATAAAAGGATACATTCGGAAATAGCCTCTCTTAAAATGAATTAGAAAGCAATCTAGAAGATAAACCTTAGCAAAAAAAGAGAAATAGTCCCATTAGCATATTTTGTCTATAATGGAATGTATGAAGTTTTGAAAAATGTAGATTCTTAGGAGGCATTACTTAGGTAAGTAATGGAGGGAAGATGGCATTATGTAATAGGTGAAGCAGTTGAATACATGTTCAGTTCCTGCCTCTCCAGTTAAAGACCTGAGACCTGGAAAGCCACTGCCCAGTGGAGATGTGGATTAGATGGAACAAGGCAGCTTTGTATGTTCAGCTGTGTAAAGTACAAAAAGAAGGTGATACTGCTTCAAGATAAATTACAGGTCACAGGGATCAGGGCTAGTTCCAATTAATGAAAAAGAGCTGGGGAATTTGTTGGCACAAACCATTCTGGTGAGGCTTTATGATGATGTTTTATTGAATGTGTTGGATTCATTCCAACAACACACAATTTTTTCCTGCATCACTTTTAGAATCTACTTACTATGTCCCAAAGGAAATTGGTGGACCAGTAGACGACAGGGCTCACACCACTGACAAACTGGAGATGCTTGGCTTTCGTAACTTCTTCTTGGATGAGGTATAAAACAAAGCTTGCTGGGATGAAGGACATGGCAAAAATCACACAGATGGAAACAACAGCATCTACCGAGGTGGTCAGCCTACAACAGGAAAAACAGAAGGCAGAGGGACAGTCCATGAGCAAGGATGGCCAATGACATAAATTTCCCAGCTGAGATAATTTCTGGGTCTGGAGCTTGGTGAGGGAAAAAATTAGGAACTGCCAAGGATGGGGGACATGTAGGGAAGGAAAGTTTGGCACTCCCTCCTCCCCTACCATTTCTCACCTACAAGTATCCCTTCCAGCCACTGCCTTAGGAGGAAGACTGATGTTTACTCTGTAATGTTAGTTCTACCCCATAGAAACATAACATTCAAGAAATGTTGCTCAACAAGTAAGCTACCCAGGGGAAGACACAAACCTGTCGCTCAAAACACAAAGCCATTACTGAAGGTGAGCAAAAGTGAATAGAACAGATGAGGCTGCAACACAAACAATACACCTTAATTATACCCAGAAAATAAGAAAGGCAAATTTGTGCTGCTTACACAGTGACTTCAGAGAGCTGCTCCTTTGTGAGATTCAGGGGGTGGTTGATGGCAGTTATCCCATATTCCTCAGGGTCCTTGCTTTTATGGAGATTGGCTCGTAGGACTGCATTGTTGGCGATGTTGAGAAAACTGACCATAGCATGCCAACCTTTGTTGTTAAACCATACCTAGAAGAGCAAGAACCACATTAGCAACCTGATGTAGTCTACGGCACACACAATGTCTGCTTATTTCTGTTGTTTCTTGCTTGCTTATAAGGCTATATAAATAGAAATATACTTAGAGGTATTTGCTTTATTGCAGTATCTTCACCGTAAAATATCTGACATGAAATGGGACAGCATATCATTCTTGACATGAAAACCTATTCCAGACAAGCTGGAAGAACGTGATGGGGCTATTCAGTCTGTAGATCTATGCCAATAAAGGCACTGAACTGAACAGTCTGTAGAAAGGCAGAATTGTTTTCAGTGTAGGGGACAGATGATACCAGGTCTCATAAGATGAAAAAACTTGCAGAGAATTCTCATATTTCATCTCCTAAAACTGTCATATCAATGACATGTGCAATCCTTGTTCATATCTCTCAAGCTTTCTTCTAGCAAAATATTATTTTTTAGCTGAAGACAGTACAATAAAGCAAGCAAGGAGTGCTTTTTTCTGTCTTGCTGGTGTCGCTTATCAACCAAATTCTCCAGGATACTTGGCTTCAAAAATATAAGAATAGTTCTTAATACCTTAATATTGTCTTCAGTTTCCATGTGTTTTAGAAAATCTGACATTTCTTCAGCGACAGCTATTGATGCTTCCCCCTAAATAACAGAAAGCAAAGACTAAAATGCCATGTGAACATAACTAAGTCAATACTTTTGGTATGAAGAAATTGCTTAGAGCTCCTCCATCAAAACAAAATTGGACACTCAACACAAGAATGTAAGAGGTGCCCAGCTGAATCAGACCAGTGGTCCATTTGGTCCAGCATCCTATTTCAAACGTGACCCACCAGCCCACGGTGGGCCAACATACAGGGCACAGAGGCAAGTTCTGATGCTGCTTCCCAACACTGGTATTGAGAGGGTCACAGAAAACAAGAAATTCCCATTGTGGCTAGTAATCAATGATGGATCTGTCTTCCACGAACAATCCTTGCTTACCGCTGTTATGTTCATCATTTGACCAAGATCTCTGAGAAAACGAACAATTTGCTCTCCAGTGACATCAAGGACTGGGAGTTTTCCTCCAATGGAAATTCCTCCATATCTAAACACAAAACCACATCATCATTCTTCAGCTATGGAGTACTGCATTGCGCTTTTAAGAAATTATGAACGTATTAAACACTCAGGAATATATGTGCCTCTGTTTTAAAAAGGAAGCAGAAGTCAGGCACAAATATATTTTATTGATTTTGAGCTTAGTAATTTTTTTGTTTCAGAGATCTCAAGATTAATTTTTGCATCACAGAATATGTACCGAACAGTAATCAAGGGGGGGGGGAACGACTTGGTGATATGAAAATATATTACAGAATGGTATGAGTCTATCATGTAAGGATGTGGCTACAAGAATTCACTGCTACAGGTTTCCCAGTTTCTGTAGTAAAAAACTACAACAATGACAATTCCATTTTTAAAAAGTATTTCAACAGTGAATAAGGATGTTGTGAAAAATTATACTGTATTATAATATTATCAGAAACACTGGATATGTTCCTATAAGAAAAAAAAATACGAATGTAATACTGTATTTTCACTAAAATTGCACAATAGTATCCTTTGCATAAATTAGGAATTAATACTAGCCTTTGATCATGCTAGTATTTTACTCTAGGGCACTTGTTAAGAAGAGATTAGGAATGTTAATGCTGAGAGTTTGGGGGTGTTTGTGATTTTATTTGGTTTTAACTGGAATAGGGTTTTTTTAACTATTAATGTAAGCTGCCTTAAACCACAAGGAAAGGCTGGGTAAAAGTGTTTAAAAATAGATAAATAAATAAATATGTTGCAGGAGCTGCCTGTAACCCACCACCTATAACCTTAGGCAGAACACTAACTGACCAGCCATATCATGCTATCAGTCATTCAGTCCACCTTCATTTGAGACCAAGCCTTTACACTCCAAAATTCAACAGAGGATCTATAGCATGTTAGAACAGCATCCTCCTACCTTTGCTCATTAACCCAGTATTTGCTCTTCAAACTGCAGCAGAGAAAAGAAAACATTAAAATTTCAACATTCTTTATCATTCCAAACCAACTCTGGTTCATTCAGACACAACAGTCTATGTAAAAGGGAACTGCTGAATCAACTGAATTAATAATCTCTTATTAACTGTTGATGGATATTTTAAAATTTGTATTTTGTTTCATGGCATTTTGCCTTTTGTACATCACCCAGAGCTCAGTGTAAGCTGGTACAAGGTGATTAATAAATAAAATAAATAATAATAATGACAACAGCAACAACAACAACAACTACATCTGGGGATGTTGGGCTTATTTGTTTTTGTTGACCAAGACATCAGTACAAGAATGATAAAACCTGTTTGGATGACTAGCGGATGCAAGGGGGAGATGGGGTGGTGGGCTGGGTTTGTGTGTGCTCTCAATATCTACATGCTTATGGAGGTCAGCTAGTATCCTGAACATCTGGATTACAGATGCTGATTCCAAGTTCCAGTTTGCTGCAAAATACTTCATAAGTGCCAATACAAGGAAAAGACCATACGAAAGACCAAAGAACTGTGCAATATTTTTTTCTACAGCCAATTAGTAATGGTTTCCTTCACTGCACTAACGAATGGAGAACTGAGCAGTAGATTTCATATTCAGAACAGATACAATATCAAGATTTTGTTCAGACTGTGAACTGACTCTTCATTTAATAAACTGGAAGATCCAAACCTGCTTCTTATGAGGCTGGGATAGGTTTTCAACAGAAAATCAGAAATGTTTCGGTGTGTGAGATCCTGAAGAATGTCTGTGGTACGCTGAACCCTCTGAAAGTCAAATAAACAAAGAATTAAAAATAGTTCAGTCATTCACTTCCATTATCACAAATTGGCCATTCAGACTGGCGTAGGCAGGAAAAGGCTGTATGAATTTAAAAATTATCTTTTTACAGTTCTGGTTTAAGTGAGAAATCGCTACCCCCACTGAAACGAGAGAAGTGACCTGTCTCCACTTAACAGTTTCAGTAGAAACTGCTGGCCTTTTCCTGTGTCCTGAGTTCCTATCCAATAAAACAACAGAGATTTACAACCTTAAGCTAGGTCAGCTTCACAGAAGGCTGTCAACCAATTTTTAAGCTTTGATGAGCCTCACCCTAAAGATGAATGCAAGCGACATGCAAAACCCAAGCAAAAGTATCTCCTGGCTGGGAGCCATGCTTATAAAATCTTTTGTAATTTTAGAGCATAGTCATGTGCACAGAAACCATTCAGCAGCTAGCAAATGCACTTATGAAAAATGTTAATGTAGTGTGTGAATTTGACCACCAAGTGGCAGCATTAACTTTCCTTAAGAGAAAGGTGAGGTGGCCAGCCACCATACCTGATGGTTTTCTTGAAAGAATACTATCAGCCACCAAGGGGTGAGTATTCTGGCATTCCCTTGTTTTTTACCGAAGCAGATAAGGAAATCATAATGCCCAGTCCAGCAACTGCCCAACATGAACCCAGTGTATTAGCAAATGAATCTCTGCTATAGAATCATTCAATACCAATTACAGTTGCCAATGGCCTGAAGAAAAATGTCCAGTCCCTTTAATAGAGGGTTATTTGCCTCCATGTTATTTACCTCCATGCTCAGAAAAGCTTCAGCTGCTCATTTCTACGCACTGTCCTTATTAAAGGGACAGGCCATTTTTCTCCAGGCCTGTTGGCAACCCTAATATCAAGAGTTCTCTTATTCATTACTACAACAGCTCTGTGAGGAAGGTAATATTTATTCCAATTGAACAGATGGGGGAAATGGAGGCAAAAAGTTAACAACATGCTCCAAAGACTCTTCAGTGAATCCATACAAGCTGAGAGTGAATTTGAACTCAGAACTCCAAGGATCAAATTCATTTTTTAAAATTCCATTCCATTACCTTGTTGGACAAAGTAGGACTGAATACTAGGATCATTTTATTCCAAGTTTATCCTGTTTTCTTTCAAGAAATTCAGTAACATTCTCGTAAGCACTCCTAAAGATTGTAGCAAATCTAAATGAAGCCCACTTCTAATTTAAAAGTACAAGAAGAAGGGAAGATAGATCAAGACGAGTAACCATGTTAGTCTGTCTGTAGTAGTAGGAAAGAGCAAGAGTCCAGTAGCACCTTAAAGACTAACAAAATATTTGGCAGGGTAGGATCTGAAGACGTTAGCAGTGACTCAGGAAAGCTTAGTTAAGAAGAAGGAACAGTATGGCCCCGCATATCTCATCTCCTATGCTGACCTGGACTTTGAAAGCAGAGGCACAATGGAAACATTTCAAACCCAGACTTAACAACCCACTACATTTGCTTTTTGTCAAAGAAACCAGCAGAGAAAAGGCTGTGTCAATTGATTTGGCTGCAGGCATTAATTAACTCTGCCCCCCTTAATTAAGAAACTGTAAATAATAGGGCACTTTGCCACTTGTTAAGCAGAAAGGTAAATGTGTGGGTGGTTAAGGACTGTGGAGGCAAAGGTGATTGTGGTGCACAGCCAGGCCAGCTCAGCAAATGCCAAGTGATATCATTTTGATGGGCCCTAGGGATTGGAACAGAAATGCCAGCCTCTAACAATTCTCATTTGTAAATAATATTTTGCTACTGCTAGAGAGAAAATTATAACACAGCGTGAACTCTTGGAAACAAAAGGCAATTAGGCAGGGGTGAATGTAATTTAGATTTCTTACCAATACTATCTCTCCCACAGGACTCAAAGCAAAAGACGGAATGTAACACTTCAGCCACTTTCTTACTTTCTTACTTTCACCCCTGTAACTGAGAGCCTCTTTTTAGTAGCTACTAAAATGCACCAAAACGATGTGGTTCTGCTTTTGCCCTTGTTCCCACTGATCTACTTATAATAGTCTCCTGGCCTGTTATGCCTCTGTTGCATTGCAGGTGTTTAAACAGGGCGATTTGACCATAAAGCTGCCAGAAATCTATGCAGAAGGTACAATAAAATCCGATGATGAAAGAAAGTGAAAGCGGCATGCAATGCAGAGGGGAATTTCTGTTCCAAAGTGGGTTTTGTAAAACAACGGAGGGAAAAAACAATGCAGAATCAGCCACAGTGTGGTTCTTTGCTTTGTATAACGATGATATTGGAGAACTTTTAAATCTTATTCTTACTAAGAAGCTGCTGTAGTGAGGCTCAACAGGCAGTTCTTTGGCATGCATAGACACTTTGCTTGTGATGTACTCCTCCCTATATCAGTGGCCTGGTTATGCCACATGCCCATGTATGTTACACTGTATACAGCAGAATCTTAGCTTCTTGCAAATTTCTGCTTTTATTTTCATGAAGAAAGAGCTAGAAGAAATCTGCATGCACTCAGGAGAGGCACCTCAAGAGAAATTCAGGGGTCAACGGTATTAGTCTGGCTTGCCCTAGGCATTTCTCTCCCCATTCATTCCTCTTATCTGTCCCCTATAAACACTGTCTTCACCAAAATATTCCAAATTCTACATCAACTATCAATTTAAATTTGAACATGTTCAGCAAATCATGCAAATATGTGTAAAACTACTGCAAAGGCAAAACTGGGGTGTGACTTTCTGTATGGATACCGCAGCGTGATTAATTATTACCCAGTCTTTCTATGCAGTGCAAACCAATTAGATAGTAACCACAGGGCTTCAGACCAGTGAACAATGGCAACCAAGCATTGCACATTACTTGTGGGGGAGGAAGTCCTCCAGCTCCCAAAGGGCACTCAGGTAGCATAGTGAGTTTCTCTTCTGTGCTGCATTTGCAGGAGGGGGAGGGGTTGTCAGGGTTCCACTTGTTGAGGCGAAAAAGGATAGAGACATTAAAAGGAACAGTTGGCGTCTTCCAAGCCGCTGATGTATTAATGCAGGTATAATTCCTGTGCAAGGATACAGAGAAAGCAATTTGGTCACGCTGGATCCCCAGATTTTTACTGTACTTACATATCTCACTTTTATCATAGTAAAAAGGTAAAGGTAAAGGTTCCTTTGCTTGAAAGCCAGTCGAGTCCAACTCTAGGGTTGCGGTGCTCATCTCTGTTTCAAAGCCGAAGAGCCAGTGCTGTCCGAAGACGTTTCTGTGGTCATGTGGCCGGCATGACTAAACACCAAGGCGCACGGAATGCTGTTACCTTCCCACCAAAGTGGTACCTATTTATCTACTTGCAATTTCTTGCTTTCGAACTGTTAGGTTGACAGGAGATCATAGTGCCCACAGTCAAAAGGAATGGCTCCCAAAAAGATCACAAACTCAAACTCAGCCTGATCAGTCATAAAGACCATACTTACAAGGAGGTAACAAAGATCATATCTGCACACATTTGTATAAATGTTTATACCCATTTAATGGTCATGAATCTTCTAGTAAAGATTTATTGTATTTTTAGTTTGGTTAAGATGCTAATAATTCTCCATTAAAGCTCCGTAGTGCCCCTCATAGAATGAACTGGGGTTACATGGGTGATGGAATCGGTATTAAGCCAGTCTGGCCATATCTAGAGTACGCTATCAAAAATTTTTTCACATAGCTTAAGTGCCTTGTCTGTTGCCACACAGCAAATCAGACACTGTAACCGGAACCAGGAGTGGGTGTGGGTTTTTGTATGCTGCAGGGGCAAACTCAGATTTCCTGGCAGGCAGTATAAGCATTTTCCTTTCCCTATATATTTATAACAGTATGGCTTGTTCTTAATATTTCTCTACTACCATTGTCTTCATATTAGAAACACTGGGGTTGCTATTAAACCTAGATCATGTGTGGTTATGGAAACCCAGAGAGGCAGAGCGGTACAACAGGCAGAGTAATAGAAAACCATTAGGAGACAGTAGGAGATTCCATATTCCTGTTTTGCTCCTGGCTTGCTACATGATACTGGAAAAATAATTATTCAAGATATTAATCTGCTGGGAAAGACAATCCACTCTTGTTTCAAGACGTATCAATGAACACATGATATTGCCTTAGACCGAGTCAGATCACTGGTTCATCAAGATCAGTATTGCCCACTCTGACTTGTCACTGGCTCTTCAGAGTCTCAGGCAGAGGTCTGTCATAGAATCATAGAGTTGGAAGGGACCTCCAGGGTCATCTAGTCCAACCCCCTGCACAATGAAGGAAATTCACAATTACCTCTCCCCATACCCCCAGTGACCTCTGTTCCATGCCCAGAAGATGACAATCCCACCCCCCCAATCCCTGGCCAAACTGGCCTGGAGAAAATTGCTTCCTGTGGCGATCGGCATTTCCCTGGGCGTGTAAAAAAGGGCCACACGAACCAAACATTGATGCAACGCTTCCTGCCCTCCCTCTCATGATCTGCCTAAGTTCACAGAATCAGCATTGCTGTCAGATGGCCATCTAGCCTCTGCTTAAAAACTTCCAAAGAAGAAGAGCCCACCACCTCCTGAGGAAGCCTGTTCTACTGAGGAACCACTCTGTCAGAAAGTTCTTCCTAATGTTTAGCCGGAAACTCTTCTGATTTAATTTCAACCCGTTAGTTCTGGTCCAACCTCTGGGGCAACAGAAAACAACTCTGCAACATCATCTATATTTTTTTCCCCAAAAAATAAGTTTATTTAGAATAAAATGTAAAACAGTGTTAAAGGTGGAGAAGGTAAAGGTATACAAGGGTTTCTATAATATCTTGAATGGTTCTTAATTTTACAAATAAGTAAATTTACATTACAAGTCATAGTTTTCCATAGCGTCAAAATCATACATAACCAGAAAAGATAAAAACATTCAAAAACAGAAATTATATATTTATGTACCATATATCAAAAGTTGATTTTTCGCTTTAGAAATAGTTTCCCAGTTAAATTTGTCTATAGTGATCTTGTCTAGCACTGGATTCCACTTATCTAAAGGATCATAAAACTCACATTCGTTTTGTTGTTCAGTATTGTAAATGGAATATTTTTCTAAAAGGAAAAAATCCCAGACTTTATGGATCCATTGTGTAATGGTAGGAGGTTGTCTATCTTTCCATTTTTGCGCGATGACCAGTTTAGCCGCTGTGAGTAAAACATAAACTAGAGTTTTTTCCCTCATAGTGAGTGTATCAGAAGGCCATAGGTTTAACAAAATTATTTTTGGCTCTAACGGTATGTCAAGTCCTGTAAACCTTTTAATATTTTCTAAGATTATTTTCCAAAATTGCTGTATTACGGGACATTTCCACCATACGTGAATATAGTCCGCTTTTTGTCCACATTCTTTCCAACATAATGGAGAAGCATGTTTATATATATGGGTGAGCCTTGTTGGGGTTAAGTACCAACGCATTAAAGTTTTTGCTGACGCTTCTTGTATGTATGTCGATTTGGTAGACTTTATTTGTATTTTCCAGATTTCTTCCCATTGGTCTGAAGTGAGAGATTGCTGGAGATCCTTGTGCCAAGCGAGCTGGTAGTGGTGCATCCTAAGTGCATTGGTGTTAAGTAAACTTTGATATATTTTTGCAATTAATCCTTTTTTTTTATATGGTTTAAGTAATAGGTTCTCAAAATCTGTAGTAGGTTTTGTAATATTTTCTTGAAATTTGGTAGTTGTAATCAAA
>NW_015167529.1:1083918-1101195 GCF_001447785.1 Gekko japonicus | reverse complement strand
TGGTCTTGATCTATATAATCTGCAATTATATTTTTAAGCCTGTTTGCAATGATAGATGTAAAGATTTTATAATCGCTATTAAGAAGCGATATTGGTCTGTAAGCCTTAGGGTCGGTGGTGTCTTTTCCTTTTTTAGGAAGCAGAATTACTGTAGCTGAACTCCAAGTTGCAGGCATTTTGTGCGTTTTTAGTATTTCATTACAAGCTTTTTGCAATGGTTTATTAAGTAGCGTTTGAAATGCCTTGTAATATTCGGCTGTAAAGCCATCAGGGCCCGGTGTTTTGTTATTTTTTAAGAGTTTGATTGCCTGGTCAATTTCAGTTAATGAAATTTCTGTTTCCAATTGGTCATAGTGTTCTTTGTTGAGTTTAGGCATATTACAGTTTTGAGATAAATAAGAATTAATATCTTCTTCCTGTGGGTTAGTTGAGGTATATAGTTTGGTATAGAAAACAACATCATCTATATGACAGCACTTCAAGTACTTGAAGACAGTTATCATATCACCTCTCAGTTGCCTCCTCTCCAGGCTAAACATACCGAGCTCCTGCAACCTTTCCTCATAGGACTTGGTCTCCAGACCCCTCACCATTTTCTTGCCCTTCTCTGGACACGTTCCAGTTTGTCTATGTCCTTCATATATCATGGTGCCCAAAACTGAACACAATTCACATCACCTAATACCTGATCCACTTTACAGGAGATGATGGGGACTGAACCTGAGAGCTTCTGCACAGCAAGCAGATGCCCTACCACTGAGCCACGGCTCCCTCCTCCCTCTGTGGTGCTACCCTAAAAAGAAAACAAAGTGACTCACTGAAGGGGCTGGGTCTTCAAGCAGCGATTTCCAAATCCTGGTTTTTTTAGGAAGGCGTCAGTAAGAGAAGCCATCTGATCACTTCCAGGCCGCTCATTGCTAATGAGATTGGATGAGATTTAGGCTATAAAGAGATGTTGAATTACAGAAGCAGCACTGGTACAAAACAAAAATGAACTGATCGCACAGAGAGGGTCATAGAAGAAGCTAAGCATCCACTGCCCATAATAAGATAAGGCATACAAGCTATAACAGGATTGTAAGAAGAACTACAGAATGTCGTCTTTGCCCTTGACCAAGGTACTGATTTCCAAATGAAGTCAGTATCTGTATCATGCGGATACAAACATGCTACCCTCCCTAGCTGCTAATGAGGACATTTTTCAAATGTCAAATACAACTAAACTGCTATAACAGAATTCCTTTTTAAAAAAATATTGGCACTCCTTCTCTCCTGTTTATCTAGTTGCCTACATCTTTTCACATAGCTCTCTATCAGAGTCTGGTTCACACAATTTCAACTCTGGAAATGCTGTATGAATGATGGGGCATGCAGCAATCTTGAGGGACTCAGTCCTATAGGATATACTACCGTAGTAATGGCTATTGGGTCAAATTAGAATAATAATGGAGGACAGGCCCATCAATGGATAGCCACAATGGCACCACAATTCTGAACGACAGCTGCTAAGGGCAACAAGGAGAGACTCTGTGCCCCTGCAGTGCACCTTCCAGAATATCTGGATCATCACAGTTGGGGGAAAAGATGCTGGTATAGATGAAATTTTGGTCTGATACAGCAAGCCTATTTATGCTGAAACGAAATAATTTGGCTCAAATAATAATTATCATACACTAGAGTAAAGGATCTTCACTGGTTGCTACCATCAATATTATTAGGTTTCCATAAAATGGCTACAACAATTTTACTTCTTGAACACTATACCACCTAGGCAGAAAGAAAATGCAAAATTTAAGTGAGGAATGGAGTGGCCTCACAGTCTGAAAAAAACTGGGAACTAGTTCACAGGCACCAACTGAGATCAGCCACACTTGATTTATATTGGAGTAAAGCAAGAGAAAACTGAAGCCCACTCAGCAATGTCATCACAAAATGCTATGTAAGAAGGTGTCAGCAAAGAATGTCTACTTTGAATATTTACATGTTCTGACCTGAAGAACATGAACTGGTGTCCATAGATCCAGGGGTGGAGAGTTAAACTGGGGTATTCACCAAATGGTGGGATGAGGTATGTAAGGACCAGAGCCAGCAGCACAAAACTAGCAGGGAGAACAATCTGCAGGCAATGTGAAAAATATCAGACATTTGCAGCGTGAAGCAGAATCCATAAGTACACTCAGATGATACACAACACACAGTGAGGGAGGAGGGCTGGAAATCTACTTTGGTCTTATAACTTACACCAAAGGTGATAGGCACCAACCTCTAGTGTCAAATCTGCTACAAACTCAAAATCCTTAGAACCTCAAGATTTTATACTGAAAAGAGGCATCTTCCTAAGGCAGTGAAGGGAAAATTAAAAGGACAGGGTCTCCTAATGGCCAGAAGCCACAGATAATCTGTATGGAATTTCTAGTGCCTGAGGAGCAGAATTTCATGGACCATTTTGCTCCTCATTCCCCACCCATGATAAGCTCTCAGAATTAGAATTTCCTCTTCACTATCATAACATGCTGCTTTCTTAATTGCAGGGGACTGCAGTCCTTGACAATAATGTGTACCATATACAGATCAACCGGGTGGTCTGAAATAGATGTGACATCTATCACATGACCACAAAGGGTCAATCACACTGGCAATCATACTGCCTCTGGAGGTTTCCTGTGGCAACTCCATCCTGAAGCCCTGAAGGGACCCAATTCAGATCAGGACTACTACACAGGAGGAGGAGAGGCTTCAGTCTTTCCCCCACCCCATGCTGTTTTCTTGACCTAAAATGATCCCAAAGGAGGGTTATTTGCCCCATTGGGGGCTGTATATGCATATGCAGGCCCTGTGATAGTCACATGATAGATGTCAAGTCTAGTTTGGGCCCAAGATCTTACCGTCTAATCTTAGATTAGGGTAGGTAACCCCTAGCACATGTGATAAACACTCTTGCTTGGCATGCAGAGTCAGTTCTCCAGCCAAGGGAACTGAGGTGAGTTACTGAGAAGCTGGCAGGGCCAATGGGGCTGATCTTGCTAACAGGGCATCTGACCAAATCCAGCCCTCATCTCTCCTCTTTCCATTTGTTTGTCAGCACAACCAGGATGATCACAGGTAGATGCTTGCTGCAGGTTTTTTTTGGAAAGGGGAAAAGGCTGCCTTCCTTGACTGTAAGGAAACACAACCATAACTTGATTTGTGGGAAGTGATTCATCAGACAATTCAGGCATAGAACCGGGACAGTAGGATCTATGACATGGAGAGGTACTTTTCCAGAAAGATTGCACTTCATTGCACCTCAAATAAACTCAGGGGTAAATATGTGAACTTCATGAAAAGGGAAATTCAGTGACTCTGATAAGTACATACCTGAGCAAAGAAGTCTTTAAGGCTACGGGTACTGTGGTGAAATCGTTTGATGAGAAGTGCTTTGATGTGCTGAAGGATAAGCTGGTAACCTTTATTCTGCCTGGACCCTTTGCCTTCACTCCTATCTTGTTTTGGAGTCACAGGGGTTCGAGAAGTGCCATTGGTTGCCAGAGGAGGTTGGTGGGCTTCCTCTTCTCGTCCAGCTTTTGCCTTTTCACCTGTGGAATCATTCCGCTGTGTGACTCCTAGTTTTAAGAATCAGAATGACCATGCCAATTAGTTCCTTTCAGGACTCACTGAATGCTACTTCCAATAATGCTACTCCTCATGATATTATATGTGTCCTTAGGTCTTAGAGCTCTAGCAAATGCATGGTTTCCCTAAACTACATATTATAACAATGAGACATATTAAGGGATTTTTGTAGGTCTAGCAGAAAGCAGATGCTTCCTAATTTTGAACAGGCTCCTAATTTCTGAGCAGCTGGTGAGCTTTCTCTTCATACCTTGATCCTGGGTTTTCATTACAGCATGAGGCCACAGTTAAAAGAAGCTGCCTGGCTTCTCTGTGCACAGTCCCCATATTTAAATAGGAGGGGAGGGTCATAGTTCAGTGGTAGACCATCTGTTTTGCATGCAGAAGGTCCTAGGTTTAATCCCTGACATCTCCAGTTAAAAGAATCAAGTAGTAGGCGATATTAAAGATCTCTGCCTGAGACCCTGGAGAGCTACTGCCAATCTGAGTAGACAATACTGACTTCGATAGACCAATGGTCTGATTCAGTATAAGGCAGCTTCATGTGACCCCCCCCCCCCCCAAGCCTGCCCACACTGGAGACTGCCTGGTAGTGATTGTTGCTGTCTCCTATCCCAGTGGGAAGAAGGAATAGGAGTGAAAAGTGCAACCATATAAGGGCCAGACCAGACGAGAGATCTGTGATTGTAACACAGGAGCAGGAACTCATTAGCATAATAGGCCACACCCCTGATAGCACATCTCATTAGCATATTAGGACACACCCCATGCCTTCCCTTGGCTTGCCTGGGCTCCCCGTGGCTAGGGGAGGCCGGACAAGCCCCCCCTTGAAAGGAAGGCAGTTTAAACTGCCTTCACTTGGCTTGCCCGGGCGTCCTGCGGCTGCGGGGAGCTCAGGTAAGCCGGCCCTTAGAGGGGAGAGGAGGCAGTTTAAACTGCCTTCCCTTGGCTTGCCCGGGCACGCCGCAGCTGCAGGGAGCCCGGGCAAGCCCCCCCCCTTGCAGGGAAGGCAGTTTAAGCTCCAGGCCTTCCCTCTGTAGCCATGCGTGCAGAGGTTTTGGCTGTAGTTGGCGTGGCCAACTTTGAAACCAGCCGGAACTCCGTTCCTGTGCGTTCCTGCCCAAAAATAGCCCTGGTAACACCCACAGTGTTTTTTACAGTTCAGTTAAGAGCCATGCAGAGACCTGATTCTGATCAGGACTACAATGGGGAGAGGGGTTAAAATATTTCCCCCATGCTGTTGTCCTGACTAGAAATCGTCCCCAGACTGGAGTAAACATTTCAATATTTGTATCAGTACCCATATCAGTATTGGTATGCTTCCACAACAGGGCAAATAGCCATTCCCCGAGGGCCATTTCAGTTTAGGAAAGGCCCCTCCCTTCTTGCCACAGTCCCACTCAGAATTGGGCTCTTGGGTACATGATAAATGATTGTTTTAAAATGCTGGGTTATTTAAAACAGCGCATTGCCATTACAGATGTAGGTTTTGCATTTACTTGCCGCTGCTAACTAAACAACAGCAGCAACACGGAAAAAGCAAGCCTGGAAGATTCAAGTATGCAGTGTAAATACTAGCCTTCTACACACAACTCCCCTCCACACATTGACTCAACCTGCCCCCCCCTCCCTATGATTGCCAGGTCATCAACATGGTATGAACACTTGGAGGACGTGTCTGTGCATACACTCTCTCCCTGTGATACAGCCATGGCTTTCTGAATGTTGCCAGTCACAGGGGTAGAGAACATACGTGGCGAGGTGGGTGGGTGGGTTATTTGGGAAGCAGGACCAGCATGCTCATGCCCACTCTCCCTCTCAGTATGTTCATTCAACATGTGGAGGGATCACGTTTACAGGGCAAGAATCTTTGTTTACTCCTTTCATTGTACACATGTTGCACATCGCTTTACACAAGAACAAAGCTGAACTGGTCTAACTCCCCCAAAGCCTAAAGCATGATTCCCTTGCTTGTAATTGACAACTACAACTGCTGCCTGCCCATAGTCTATGCAAAACGTGGCACCAAGACTGGCTCACAGTCACCCCAAGTGAGCTACCTCCTGTGCTGCCCCCACAAGGTGCAAAACAGCAACAGAAGCATGGATGGGGTGGGTGGGCTGGGGTCAAGAAACAGGGGCTTTGAATGTTAAATAGTCTTCATCTCTAGCTGGCTCTCACCTGTTCTTTGCCTCCTCACTTATTATAATCAGACTCGCTAACTTTGGAATGCTCCAACCAGATAATTTCCAGTATTACCTGGTAATATTACCTGGTAATATTTCAATGTTACCAATATTACCTGGTAATATTTCTGATCCAATGTTGCCTGGTAATATTTCTGAACCAATGTTGCCTGGTAATATTTCTGAACCATTGTATACACATCTAAAACATGCTCACAGATGTCTCTGGAAACCAACTCCACATTGCTTAGCAACTAAGTAGATAGTGGTCCATCTGGTCCAGTGTCATTTTTCACTATGACCAATGTTCCCTCTAATCCCCCCCCCACACTGAGCAGAACAGTTCACATCCTGAGCAGAATATAACTGATCGTAGTTTTAAAATGGGCAATGAGCAGATTGCTGCTGAGCAGGGCTTCCTGTGTTAATAAGTGTCCGCTCATGCACACAGCTTAGAGGGAACACTGACTATGACTAGTAGTCATTAATAGACCTATCCTCCAAGAATCTGTCTAATCCCCTTTTAATAAGAGGGGCATGATCCAGTCAAATGGACCACTGTTCTTATCGAAATCCATCTCTAAAAGAAGCATAGCAGGCATACACAGTGCAATCCAAAATTAGTTACTCCAGTCTACACCTATTGATTTCAGTGGGCTTAGACTGAAGTAACTCTGCACCCTAGGAGCGCAGTGATAGTCACATGAATTATCAGCAGCAAAGATATTATGAACTATCGAAGGAAGACACATCACAGCCAGACTTGAAGTTATGACAAATCTGTGGCTACTGCCAAAAATGGTAGCTGTATGCATAGCCCATGCACTTTCCAGGAACTTCTAAAACTTGCCCAGGTCCTGATGTCACAACATCCCTTGGTTCCTTACTCCCACCCAGTCAGTGGCAGCCAATGACATGAACCACAGACAAAGAAACACAGATCCTTATTATGTCAGGACATGGAAAAATCCTTTTAAATGGCAGTGGAAGAGGGAAACTATAATGACTGACCATTATTTTCAGATGCAGATGTTTAGCATAACATTTAGTTTGGTCATTAGGCACTGGATCGTGGGGCATTTACCTGCATTTTGTGTTCCAGCTGTAACCTTCAAGAAAACCTGCAAGAGAGATGCATTAGAATATTAGTGGGTCACTTACGAGACACTCAATATATCATTTCCCCCTGCCCAGGTATAATACTAACAAAGGGTATTGCTCATTTACCAAATAACACAAATCAGATTTGCTAGAGGGAGGAGACAGAAAAAAAGGAGAACAAATAAAGGGGAAGAAATTGTACTGTTAGGTCTCTTACTCTTTAACCCACAAGTAGTACCTGGTATCACTTATATACATCAATGTATCTAATTCTGAACATAGCCAAAAATGCAAAATGAGGGTATCTTCAGATAGGGGAGATTTTTCTGCAGATCTGGGACAAACTCTTGGATTTGCAGAAAAATATGAAGATTGTATTAGAAGGCAGGCAAGGGGGATTTAAAATCCTTCAACAGTAAAGAAAACTGAGATCTAGTGACATTCCATTATGAGATCTCAGCCGCCATCTTGGGAATTGCCTACCAACCTGCCAGAGGCATTCTCAGGCGTAGGGCGAAGACAGCTGGGAGAAGAAAGCAATGGGCTCTGAGCACTGGCCATTGGCTTGGGATGGGAGGGAGCCTGGGCAGCCAGCGGTTCCCTCATAGCCCAAACACTGCCACAGTGCTCAGCCGCCCTCATTAATCACAGAGCAGGGAAGAGGCAGGTGTTAAATGGTGGTGGTGTTTAGTGGGTGGGGTGCTGAGGTAAGGGTGCCGCCTTTCCTTCCAGAACTGCTGACCGTGCCAAGGCAGCAAGCAACTGCAACTGGGAGGAAGCAGAGCTGCTGCTGTTGCTGCTCCCCCCTTTCTTCCCCACCTCCGAACATAACAGAAAGTGAGCAGGCATGGCACTCCTGTCTCTGCCCTTCCTTTTCCACATGCTGCCCCACTCTCTGCCAGGGAAAGAAGATGGCAAATGGGAGCAAGCATGGGGAGGCAGCAACAGTAGTCTCCTTCCCCCCATGAGTTCCTCACTGGCTCCTGCTTGTAAATATTTATTATGGAACAGTAAAACTTATTGCCCTTTCAGTCCTCTATAAATCCAAAAGGACTAGAACTGCTGTCTCTTTTAGGAATTCAAATACAGGCTTGATGAGCATTACACCATTTGGGTATAAATTTTCTCCCAAAATTATGAAGGAAAGGATTGGGGAGGGAATGTCTAAGGGTTAATGACCTCTTCAAGTGGCGTGTCTGAAATGCCAAAACTGCTGAGTCCAACATCAGACAGGGTTTCTTCCAATTCTCTGAAAAGACTGGCGTAGGCTCGTTGATTAAAATCCTTACTGGGCAGAAGGTAAACAAGCTCTTGGCCAATGCTTTCAATTAGCTTTGCTTCTGCAACATGATGATGGATCAGTTCATTCAGTTCATCCAGATCACCTATGAAGCAAGAAAGCATGGTCTGGGAGTGCATTCCAATGGTATTTACTAGGGCTGACATACATAAAGAGAAGGCAGGGAATGGCTTCCCTAATTCTAGAAACTATGATGCAGCTCAGTCCTACACATTCACTGCAATGGGATTTACATGTAAACTCTGTGTTATTGTGGGGGTCAATCTGCTGTAACTAAAGGCTACATCAAATACTGGTCATTGTGTGAACAGAGTTCCCTATGTTTTTAAAATCAAATATCAGCCATGTTGGGCCATACAGGTAGGCACCCATATGTTAGCCCCAATGATTCCCTGAGGCCATTTCAGGTTGGGAAAATGGTACAAGGAGGGAAAATCTTAATGCCCATCAGTCAGCATGGTATAGTCAGTGATGGCGAACCTTTTAGAGACCGAGTGCCCAAACTTTGACCCAAAACCCACTTATTTATTGCAACACGGCAACAAAGTGCCAACACGGCAATTTAACCTGAACACTGAGGTTTTACTTTAGAAAAAACAACTCATACATTAACTTAAGATGATCCAAACAAAGTAAGGAAAGCAATCCCAAATGCTTTCATTTACTTAAAATTATTTGGCAGAGAATTCGACACTTTAATGATGGTCTGGGCCTGGCTGGGGCGATGGCACGCGTGCCCACAGGGAGGGCTCTGAGTGCCACCTCTGGCACCCGTGCCATAGGTTCGCCACCACTGGTATAGTGGATAAGAGCAGTGGACTCTAATCTGGAGAACTGGGTTTGATTCCCCACTCCTTCACATGAAGCCTGCTGGGTGACCCTGGGCCAGTCACAGAACTCTCTTGGCCCCACCTACCTCACAAGGTCCCTGTTGTGGGGAGGGGAAGGGAATGTGATTGTAAGCTGCTTTGAGACTCCTTAAAGTGGTGTATAAAAACCTATTCTTCACCTTCTCTCTTACATACGGATATCAACAACTGGATTCTACTTTTGTTGTCTGAAAAGGTTATAGTCTTATAGTGTGCATTCAGCATAAACCGAGCAGAAAATATACGTATATCAACAACTGGATTCTACTTTTGTTATCTGAAAAGGTTATAGTCTTATAAAATCTTCACTGGGGGTGTGCATTCAGCATAAACCGGCTTTTTGGGGGGGCGTATTCAGCTATACTGAAGAGGAAATACCTTTCGGCTTTTTGGGGGGCGTATTCAGCTATACTGAAGAGGATCCAGCCCCAGCCAAGGCTGTGCGAAGCTCTCAGCTCCTGCTGTCCCAGCTGATCTGAGGCTGTGTGAAGCTCTCAGCTCCTGCTGCCCCAGCTGATCCTCTCGTTGCAGCTCTGAGCCACAAGATTTTTTGGAAATAACAAATTTTTCTTGGGTCCGATAGACCTGAACTGAAAACTACCAATTTTTTTGCGTACCCCTAATCTTTTCTACTACCCAAATATCTGACAAGCTGGCTTGCAAAACAATAATTTGACCCAGCTGATGGCCCCTCACAAACAAGAAAG
The DNA here is from genome assembly GCF_001447785.1 of Gekko japonicus. Taxonomy (NCBI): domain Eukaryota; kingdom Metazoa; phylum Chordata; class Lepidosauria; order Squamata; family Gekkonidae; genus Gekko; species Gekko japonicus. The sequence goes on along the minus strand of NW_015167529.1, from coordinate 1,091,420 downwards.
CCTGAGGTGTCACATAGTAAATAAGAACACAGGAACAGCCCACTGGGCAGGGCCAATATATCCAGCATCACGTTTCTGAACATGCCCTCAGACAAGGGCACAATTATGAGAAGAAGACAACAGTCTTTGCTTAGAGACTGGCCTCTGCACCCAGTATTCAGTGGCATACTGCCTCCAAATATGGAGATTCAGTTGAACTAACTTGGCTAGCAGCCACTGATAGACATACTGGCAGTGTCATCCTAAGCAGAGTTACACCCTTCTAAGCCCACTGACTTCAATGGACTCAGAAGGGTGCAATTCTGCTTAGGATGGCACTGAATGTAACCTGATCACATTTCATAACACTGTACAAGCAGTGGTGCAATCTTTGTTCTCACCGTCCAATTCCTGTTCTAGAGTTTCGGCTTTGTTTGCTGGTACACAATTGGAGCAGAAACAAGAACATTTGGATCCCAGGCTGCACGAGCTCTAAAAGCAGATAAGAGAGAGGTAATACTACCACCTTTAACATGCTCATAATACATTTTAAGTACAGAACCCTTATCAGAAGTGAATATTTCATCAGACTTTAAAAAAATGAACAGCATTTCTCTTCAACCTATGGTTGGAAAGTTCTTTAGCTGTTTAGTGATTGCAGATTGGTTTCTACTGGATTTCTGGGAACTGACAATGGGTTTTTTTGGGGGGTAGTTCTATGTGTGTCTATTTGCACTTTGAATTTTATGATTGCATACTCCATGGACTTGTAAGCCACCTTATGTAAAATGGTGGAAAGGTAGCTTTAGAATGGATAACATGTGAATAACAATAGGTGTGTTTGCATGACTTATGCATGTCCACATTGTGAACAGTACCTCATTTGCATACATTCTAATGGCGGCGGGGGGGGGGCTGCATGCAATTTTCAAGGGGGATGAATGGAATTTTGAACAAGCAGAGGTTGTTGCCTGACAGTTGAACCCTGCTTGTTCAAAATGCCAACTGGTCCATTTTCTCTTGAATAAAGCCCCTCACAATAGCTGGTACTTGTTATTCTGTTTAGACATTCTGTACACAGTGCCAAACACTTACTGCATGTTTCCCTCCACAGTCCTGGATGTTTCTCATTTTGCGGACCAAGGTGAGATAAAAGCCTGACCCAAAGGAATTCTTTAGGAAAACAGGTGATCCTGAGCAGTGCAGTTTCCCTTGGGAAATGATAGCAACCCGGTCTCCAAGGATGTCTGCTTCATCCATGTGGTGGGTAGACAGGATGATGGTCCTCCCTAAAAGGAAGATACAGACTCTCTAGCACCACACTGATGGTACACAGGTCATAAGGAATAGCACAGCATTTTCTGAAATGTGGATCTCAAAAAGTTTTCTGGACGGCTTTGCTTAAACAAACTGGGCCCCTGAAAGGATTCAGTAACTTGTGATCTTGCAGCTTTTAGGCAAAAATTCAGGCTATGTAAAACCCCTGAGCTCTGGTCAGAAGAGACTGTTAGAAACAGAGAGGCCTACAAGAGACACCTAAACACATAAAAGGATATAGTAGGTTGTGTAACAAAGCCTGACCCCCTAATAAGATTAGGTCTTTTTGATCAGCTGACTCCTGCTTCTTGCTTCTGGTTATGTCATCTGGCCTTCATCACTGCTTCAACTCGCCCTGCCTCGCCTTGCTCCTTAGGCCTCTTACCAAACTACAACCCCCCCATGATGTCTGCCAGTGTCCATTCTAGTAGGGCTTCTTTGAAGGAGGAAACTCTGAATTAGTGAATTATAGAATTGAGAAAGCAATAAATGCATGATTCAGGAGCAGAAACCGATACTTCAACAACATACTACCTGCATGACAGTACGATCAGCGTTCCTATTTATCCACCCATCCCATTATATAAAATGTCCCTCCCCCTGCTTAATGCAGCTGTATTATCCATTCATTCATGGTGTTTGTGGCAGTTAAGCCTTGCCAGAGACAACACCTGCATTACAAAGAAGATGGGAGTAGGAAAGGGACAGGCGAGAAGGTGGTGGTGGGGAGAAAACTGGTGATGAGGTGATGAGACAGAGACTCACACACAAAGACAGAAAGAAGGTGGGTAAAAATCAAAGACGGGTAAAAAGACAGCACTTCTGTGGTTGACTAATTGGGTAGCTCATTGATGGTGCTGGCAAGAAGAAAGACTGAGTATGCTAAAATTTACCAATTCAAACAAGTCAGCTGGAGGCCCCTCACCTATCATATAATTAGGCCTTACCCTAACAACTTCTTAGGAGGTTTAACATGCAGAAGCTTCAGTGCCTATAAAGTGGGACAACCTATGTAAAGCAGAGAGGCTGAACAAGTTCTCTGCCCTCAAGTGAAAAGTGCATTTGGCTTTGTCATCTCTGCTTACCCTCAATCACTGATCGGCTAAGGCCAACAGAGCTCGACGGTCGGGGGGGGGGCACACTTCCATGTGTACAACAATGAATAAACTGCCTTTGCAATTTAATGGGAAGCTTAATACTTGTACTTCCAGAAGGAACTTTTTTTTTACGCACTCGCACATTCCTAAGCAGGGAGATGCTCCAGGGGCAGCACTTCTTGGGCTTCCTTTTCTGTGGGTGAGAGAGCACACAGGAAACGTTTGATGCCTTTGCAAGAGCTTCTTTATTTACATCCTTATTTCTAACAACCATGAGTGGCCCACAAGTGGGCCAAAAACCTGCCCAGTGAGGCCAGCTACAGGTAGAATATGAGTTTCTGCGCACCAAGTGGGGGGAAGGGGGAAACCTCCAGGTTTGTATAAAAATATAAATTGTTTGAAAAAACAAAACTGGGGAGTTTAAGTGATCAGGGACATCATGACCCCCCAAGAGGTTTGTTCAGCATATTGGATTGCCATAGTAACTCAAAATATTGCAACAGAATGGGTGAATTCAGAAATTAATGTGGCCCAGGAGCAAGCCAAGCTGTGTGGCTCCTGTGGTGCTGCAAGCCAGCCCTGCCGGAGCCGTTCAGCTCATTCCCACCAAGTGGTGCCAATTACGGGCACCTGCACAGGAGGCACCAATGGCCAAGTCAGCAACAATTATTGTTGCCAAGTGGTTCCTGCAGCACAAACAAATCTAGCAAGGTTTGGTTCTGCTTCCTCCCGGCCACCAGCCAACCTCGAAAGCAGAAGCCCACTGGGAACTTTCTCCATAACTTAAACGGCCAGTCTGCCCCTGTGCAAAAACCTAGGCTTGCCAGGTTCCTGGTCAGGGTGGGGGATCCCACACTTTTGCGGGCTCTGGCTTGCAGCTGGCCAGCTGGCTGGTGGGGTAAACCCCGCCCCAAACAGACACCCCCACACATCGTTGGTAACTTGCTGATGTCACTTCTGGAAGTGTTGTCATCATGTTGGCGACGGGGATGATGCTCTACTTTTGGGGCAAAACTCTACAGTTTGCAGCCATTTTTACCACAGAGTTTTGCCCCAAAAGTAGAGCATCACCCCTACATCACCAACATGATGATGTCAGTTCCTGAAGTGATGTCAGTGCATCGCCGATGTACCTGCCCACCCCTGGAATGGTTCCCAAATCCCCACACCAGCAGGAGGAAGGCACCCGGCAACCCTACAAAAACCACCTCTGGCAGGGGACGAGGAGAAGCTAGAACCAGCTTCATCTTGCCTCACTCAGCCACCTATTCCCGCCCCCCATTAGCAAGACTGGAGAAGTGAAGTGGGGAGGGGGGGAGTACAGGTGAGTGGCCAGAAGAGCAATGAGAGTGTCAGACTAGAATCCCCCGGGAGACCCAGGTTCAAATCCCCACTTGTGCCATGGAAGCTCACTGGGTGACCTTGGGCCAGTCGCACTTTCTCAGCCTAACCTACCTCACAGGGTTGTTGTGCAGAAAAATGGAGGAGAGGAGAATGATATAAGCTGCTCTAGGTCCCGACTGGATAGAAAGGTGGGGCATAAATGAATTAAGTAAATAAATAAAAATAAGAGCAGGAAGACAAGATGAGCAGCAGGGGGCAGGGGGAAACAAGCATAGGAAGAGGCGCTAGAGCAAAGGGGGACGTGGGGGAGGGGGGGATGGGATCCTTCCTCCCTGGTGAGCTCTTTTTGGTCCCCCTGTGGGATATTACAGTATACAAGAAAAGCACAGGTGGAGGCAAGGAGGCTTTTCTACAGACATGAGCTCATGTCCGAGTCCAAGAGAAACCCTGAACCCCAAGACACGTCAAGAAAAAGAATGGTCAGCTAGCAGCCATAAAAGTATGACTCTTAGCAGGTAGACTAAACATAAGTTACAGGTTTAGACAACAAGATAACCAACCACATTTGCTTCACTTGAAATCTTGGGCCTTTTCAACACACACTGCTGTCTGTACATGAACGAGAAGTTCTGAAGCAGAAGACTGCCATACACGTAAATCATTTTAAAAAAATCCTTCCTGATGCCAAAATACCTGGACGATACTTCAGTAGCAGATCCCAAATAGATCGTCGGGAATAAGGATCAACTCCAGAGGTGGGCTCATCCAGCACAATCACCTTTGCTTCTCCTACGAAGGCAATAGCAACAGACAGCTTTCGCTGCATGCCCCCTAAAGAACACAGGAATAATGTGGTAGGTATGTGAAGGGTAAAAGATGGAAATTTGAAAGGAGAGCAGTGAGAGGCAAGTAGACTTTCCCAGTTACATGCAGAATGGTTTGCAAAAAAATCAGGAAATGCCTGATGAAGGAAGTTTTGGTTCATGAAAACTTATGCCACAATTAAGCTTTGGCTACAACTGACCAACACAGACAGCCCCATCAAATTTATCACTTGACATATTCCATTAAACCTTCAAAAATCTTTGGTGTGTTGTTCCTGTATGTACATAGATGTTTAGATAAAAATACTTGAATGTAGGATTGTCCAGCCTCGGTGAATGGCTCACTGTGGATGAACTCTGTAAATTAAATGAGATATTGTTCAGGAGGCAGATTTTTCAAGCCAGTAAAGAGGAGGATTGTTGTTGTTGTTGTTGTTGTCGTCATTTAAACTATGGGAGGGAGTCAGTTAGACTCGTCATCTCAATTGTCAAAACATGCTAGACCAAACCCAAACTAGAAGCTACAAGTTCCATGGTTCTTTCATAAACAGGCACTTTTAAATAAGAAATGTACAAACAGGTAAATGAATACCCTTAATCCTTTCCAAACAAGTCAGAAAATGTTGAGTAGCTTGTGATTTTTTACATGTAGAATCATGAAGTACTAGAATTTTTCCTACCGTTCATTAATTGCATCCCCTTTACAAAAATGTATAATGTGCTGGCTTGTAATACCTACAGCTAAACCCTACTTGAACAAGCACTGACTCTTTTCTGTAGGAAAAATATTTCAGCTGATAAAGTTTTTAAAACTAATATATTATTTTCCATATTTTGCTAACATGAAAACTAAAGTAGAACCTAATACACTGAGTGCAGTGTTGTGCAGGAAATGGAGATTTCATCATTTAACAGCAGCAAAATGGAAGAGGGAAGGATCAATTTGCAGTGGAGATGCACTGTGGGAGATGCTTAATCCTGTTGGAAATATGTGTGTTGCAAGGTATAACATTCAGTCATTATAGGGTTAATGTGTGTTTACCTGGCAGAAAGCCAATGGGAAGAAAGCCCGGGAAACTGAAGCCTATTTACAATCATTTGTTAATGCATTCAGGTGATTTCCTTCTAGGGGTCAAGAAGAAGAAGAATCTCCATTGTTGTAGACCATGCAGTCAAAGTGTAAAGATGTAGTCTTAGGTGTCTTTGTTGTTTTGTAGATTTCCTGTGAACCCTTCCCTTAGAAATAAAGATCTTTACATAGAAGAAAATGCCTCCTCTCCAGTGAAGCAAAGATCCACGGCAATCTCTGAATATTTAACTATTTTGCCCATTTCCCCAACATATCCTATCCTCTTCCTTTCTCTGAAAAGAAGCAAACATGCAGGGGAACTTTTGCCATGGAAATAGCAGCTGTGGAAGTAGTTCTAGGAGACAAGCAGAGGCAAGAGGAAGCACATTGCCCACCACTTTCCCCCTGCAAAATAGTGCCTCTTTCCACGGTTTGGAAACTTTTTCTAGAGTCCATCAAGGCTCATAGGGGCTGGAGCATGCATGGTACAGCGTGGCGACGGGCAGATTCTCGGAACGCTCCGAGCTGCCCGATCCCTTTTTCGCCTCGTTAGGAGCCCCCTGGTTTCGGGTGGACTCCACTGGACCTCCTGTAGAGAGGGCTGGCAGCAGGGGGCTTGTTTCGGCCCCTCCTTGCCCTGGCAATGCGAGGGGGGTGTCTCTTTATGCCCCGAAGCAGAGACAACTTGCGGAGTGGAACATGGTTGCCATGTTTTCCACATAGCCATGACCATCCGTCTTTTTAACTTTCTTTTGTTGTTTTGTCGGTTTGAAAGATGCAGCAATGCAGCGGAATGGAGAAAGAACATTGAGAAGGGAACTGTGAGTACATACGGCTTTGAATTTTGTGAAGAGAGGATGGCAAATGAAAGATCCCCGAAGCTTCTCTCCCAAAATGGAGAAGGAGAGTGGCCGGAGAGCGAGTGAGAGTAAATTATATAATCACTGTTGTGTGATATTTGGCCCCGGGGAAATGGTAACTTTCACACTTTGGTAACGAATGACAGTGGACATGAAGTAGCTAAATCAGGTTTTCTAAAGGAATGATCTCAGAGTATAAATGAACTAATTTGAAGCCAGGAATTTTTTTTTTTAAAATGATGACATCCACAACAATGGAAAAGGAAGAGGAACTTGATGAAAATACATTAGTGGGAGAGATATCAGTTGAACAATTCTTGAAAATATTGAGAGAAGGAATAAAAAAGGGGATTGAAGAAGCATGTGTAAATTTACTACAAAAATCACATAACCCTCAACTGGAAACAGAAAGTAAAGAGGAGACTCTACTCAGAATGATATGAAGAACCCAGAATATCAGGCTGAGAAAGCAGAGGATGAAATATTAAATCCACCAACCTCAATGCTGGGAAAGAAAAGAATAAAGATAGAGACATCAAAAAGGAAAATGCAAAGAATACTTCCCAGAAGGAAAGGCAAATATAGAAGGAGAAGAAGAAAGCGACCTGCGAGTAAATTTAAAGAGGACAGTACAACATGTGAACAGGATGGGTTGAGAGAACAAAGGAGGACTTTAGAAATAATTTGGCATACCTGCAAAGAAAGAAGGCACAAAGACATGTTACAAAAAATAGATTACAAACTCACAGGAGGAAAATTAAGTTATATGGAAGAAATGAAATTGGGGTTTTCCTCTCTGATAGGTGTTGCTTGAATGAATTGATTAGTGTATTATTTAAGATGCTGTGGGTGGGTAGGTTTTAGTTAGAAGGTAATGATTATAATATGGGTGTTATAAGTTTAGCTGGAATGATTTAGCGCTTTAAAAATTGCTTTTTGATAGGTTTTGTTGAAATGAATTGACTTTGAAAAGATTATTATGATTTAAGATTAGTGTAATATCTCTGATGTT
>NW_015167529.1:1082056-1083543 GCF_001447785.1 Gekko japonicus | reverse complement strand
AAATCAAAAGCAAGAAAATTAAGGATAATGGAGTAAACAAGAATTGTTAGTACTTCCTTTGAGAGGATAGATGATGAAAGCCAACTTGTTACCATTGTTTAACGAAAGAAGTAGTAATATTCTGTAAAACATCTTTAACAGCTATATGCACTCAGTTTGGAGTTGTTTTTGTGGGCTAGATACAAGAAAAACGTGATTTATTTGCCCTGTTGGATTGTTAATGGAATATGGTGAAGATTGAAAAGGGACAAATAATATTTAATTAATATTTGAAAATTTGTGAGATCTGTATCTAAAGAGCATAATGACTGTTGAGACTGGTCAGAAGTAATTTATATAATATTTATGTAGTTAACTAAGTAGTTAAAGCCCATTTGATAGAAATGTTCAAATCTATTTTCAGGAAGTAAGATGTGTTTGCTGTACATGGAAAATAGTGGTTGTATATGTATATGTTTGTGTCTGTCTGTGTGTATATGTGGTATGTGTTTATTATTCTTAAAACCCAATAAATATATTGTTAAAAAAAAAAGGCTCATAGGGTTGCCAGGCCCCACCCAGCTACCGGCAGGGGATCCAGGTTGGGGAACTCCTGGAGAATTGGGGTTGGAGTCTGGGGAGGACAGGGACCTCAGTGAGGTACAATGCCATAGAATCCACCCTCCAAAGCATCCATTTTCTCCAGGGGAACTGATCTCTGTAGTCTGGAGATGAGCTGTAATTCCAGGGGATTCCCAGGTCCCAACTGGAGGCTAGCATCCCCAGGGTCCCACATTCTCCATTTGATATCTAGTACAAAGGCAGGCAGCCACCCACATGAACGCCTAACAGTGGTGCATCAGATCATTTTTCTCACTACGCAGGGCTGGTTCTCTAATTTAGGGTCCAAGGCAAGACCCTGAGATACTGGCAACTCTGAAACTCAACTTGTTTCCCATTGGCCAAGTACATAGTCCCGCTGCACACTGCATTGGTCAGGCTGCACCTGGAGTCTTGTGTGCAGTTCTGGAGGCCTCACTTCAAAAAGGATGTGGACAGAATGGAGCGGGTACAGAGGAGAGTGACGAGTATGATTGGGGGCCTGGAGACCAAGCCCTATGAGGAAAGGTTGAGGGACTTGAAAATGTTTAGTTGTCAGATCCCAAGTCAGGATAACAAACCCACGTTCCAAAGAAGTAAGATTTATTTCCAAAGCATGGTTGATCATGAACATACAGAGATTGTTCAGAATAAAGACAATACACAAGGGCAACGTAATATAGGAACTTCAAACTTGGTTAACCCAATGGGTACAATTCCCTCGCAAGGGAGCTGATTAGAAAAGGCGCGAAGTAGCCTGAGAACCACAACAGCTAATACCATAAACACAAGTTGAGTTCACACGGGAAATATAATTAAGCTAGGCAAGAAGACATAACACTCCAACGTCCACCTGCAGGAGACACTTGGCAGTTACAGCAGCATACCAGAAGAGGATAACAAGGGGG
>NW_015167529.1:1055221-1081258 GCF_001447785.1 Gekko japonicus | reverse complement strand
GAGGTCTCAAATTTATGATGGTTTTAAGTACCAGTGTAAAAATTCTGCCCAAACCACAGCACCTTTGATGCACATAATCTGGACAGCAACATGTTAATTGTCTAAGAGTGGTAACTTTGGTTCTAATTAAAGACTGAATAACTAATACAAAGAGAAAATGGCTCAACCAGCCTTTACAAATATTTCAAGGGGAAATGGAGCTGTTTAATTAGGGATTAGATCAGAGCCTCATCACAAGGAATGGGGACAACTACAGTCTTTCAGCTAGGGAATTCATTCAAGGCAAGGTTCTGGTGAGACTTACTGTTTGAACAAGATGTTGTACTGGGGGCACATGCCTAAGCTCTGCCGGATGGAGTCCATGTGCATCTGGATGTCCTTACCACCAACTAGTACTGTTCCAGATGTAGGTGGGAACAGACCAGTGAGGACTGACCTAGACAAAGAGCATGCGGGAAAAAATAAAATTATTTTAATCAACTATTATCAAGCTGTTCATTTAAACGAATGGAAAAAGTAGTGTCAGATCAATTTCATATAAAGTTTTTGGGGTGCCACTAGGTGGTGCTTGAGGCTTACATATGCTTTTGGAGAAATGCACATTGAATATAAATGTATGGATACGCAGACAGGACCTAGTTTTGGGAATCTCAAATAGTGTTATAAAAAAGTTCTCTAAGTCAGCAAAAACCTCGCATTTGCAGATTCTCAAATAAAATAGAGAAACCACACATTACTAATTATGCTATTGTACTGTGAGAGGAATATCAAAAGACTTAGGATGTAAGGTGAATATTTCTCTGGACCCTCATCTAGCAGATTTATCTAGCAGAACACAGTCTACTTTTTAATTATTTTACTTTCCACAAACAACTTTACATGAGGTTTAATGAGACTGGAAGGCAGAACATGCAATACTAGTACTACTGTGGGATTTCTGGTGAATTGATAATGGTATGCTATCAAAAAGAGCTTATCTGTCTTCTGAACTGCATGAAAAAATCATTTAAGAGGAAAACCATCTGGGAAACAACTTTCTAAAATTACCCTCTTAAAGGCCATCTTGAACAAGATGACTGTACATTGCCAGTGAAAAATCAGGAGAGAGGGTACAGCCCAGATCTCACTGGTACCCTGATAATGATCAAAAAGAGCTTTATCTGTCTTGTGGACTGCATGCGAAAATCATTTAAGGGGAAAACCATCTGGGAATCAACCTTCTAAAATTACACTCTCAAAGGCCATCTTGAACAATATCACTGTACATTGCCAGTGAAAAATCAGGAGAGAGGGGTACAGCCCAGATCTCACTGGTAGCCCATCCCAGAGCTCTGGAGCTCTGACTGAAAAAGCCCTGGAATTAGCTACCATGGTCCTTACTCTCCCACAAGAGGTGATGGAGAGGAGAAGTTGGCACAATGAATATAGCTGGCGCATTTTTAAAAAAATGTTAAAAGAAAACACTGGAAAAATCAGGAAAGGATGAAACTGTGTTCAGGGTCAGCAGCACCCAATCAGGCCTCTCCTTCCCTCCTGGTGCCTTCCATGCCGTGTCTGGTAGTCTTACAGCTAAGCAGGACACTGCTACTGCCAGGTCCAACACGGCACAAGCCTTCCCTCCTCCTCACTCATCTGGGGAAGATTCACCCAGGGAGGAAGACACAGTGTGGACCTTGCAGTGTGCCCAAGGTTCCCCAACAAGAAGCATGCCTTAATGTCCCTCTCAGAAGCTGCAGGGCAGTGGTTCCCAGGGGGTCCCCAGTGAAGCAGCAGGCTCAGGGTAGCAGGAGGAACAGAAGCCTTAATGGAGGCCAGCTGTCAGTGTGGCAGCCCTCGCTACCACCAACAATAGCCCAGCAGGGGCAGTCAAAGCCAAGGACCCCAGCCTAGCAGAGCACCAAGGAGGCCATGAAGCAATGGCCCAGCAGAAGTCCCTACAAGGAAGGGGGCCAGAAAGGCAAGGGAAAGGGCCAGCCAGGTTGCAGGAGGCCATTTAAGGGAATGGTATTCCAGCCCCTAGCTGAGGTGGTAGCATAGATGGTGAGGGTGGGCCGGGGTGGGTTGGGGCTAACTGAAGGACTAGGAGGATGAATTAAGGTAGGCTCCAAAACCAGGAAGGAGGACGTGCTTGCATTGGCTAAAGGAGCAACCTCCTGGAGAAGAAGAGGGCAGACTTGGGTGCTCTAACCATTGCTCTTATCCCCTTCACCCTTGTTTTGAGGCTCAGGGAGTCTCAAAGAGGTGGGGCATGATGGGGAGGAAAAGGGGGCAGTGCTGGGAAGGGAGAACCCTCACAGATGCCAGTATAATAATTCCCTTGTACAAGTCTCTGGTGTGGCCATATTTAGAATACTGTGTACAGTTCTGGCTGTCAGATCTCAAAAAAGGATACCGAAGACTGGTGAAAGAACAAAAAAGAGCAACCATGGTATTGGAGATTACAGGATTGTAGCACCTGCCCTATGAGGCAAATGTCAAGCATCAGGAGATTTGTAGTTAGGAAAAGAAGTGAGGGGGGGGGGGTGGCCTGACAAAAGTCTACAACTGGAGGTCACTCTATGAAACTGGCTGGAGGTAGATTCAAGACAGACAAAAGGAAGTACTCCTTCTTTCAGTGGGCGGTTGACAGAAGATGTGGTGATGGTCACTGGCTTAGATGAATTTTAAAAAGGATGGATAGATCCATCAAAGATCGGTCTATGGTTGGCTATCCAAATGGGACCTCCAGCTTCAGAGGCAGAATACTTCCACTGTCAGATGCTGGTGATCAGTTAGCAGGTTATGGCTGCTGTCTTCACGCTCTGCCCATGGGCTTCCCAGTGGCGTATGATTGGCCATTGTTGGCAACACAGTGATGGACTAGATGGACCAATGGTTGGATTCAGAGTGGCTGTTCTTATGTTCTTATTACACAGTGTGCAGGTAGAATAGGAAGTGTATTTTTTAATTTATTAATTAGATTTCTACCCTACCCTCCCGCCGAAAGAAATATTTCATTAGGCAAACTGGACAATACGAACAATGGTTACATGTAGGGGGAAAAGGGTACAAACTCAAAAGGTTTGATGAAATGCTGTCCTTGAGGGACATACTAGTAACTTCTTAAGGCAAACCCAACCCTATCTGTCCTTTATAATGTTTTATGCAAGGAAGAGGCCATTTGCAGGGAAGAAGACATTTGTAGGGAAGAACTGGTTGGCAAAGGATGGATACTTAACCCATGTCCTGCTTGTTTAGTATCCCCCCCAAATGCCTCTGCTTGATCATTTAAAAAGCTTTTCCCCCCTAAATGGTCTCCAAGAATGGAAGTTATGAACTAGGTGAAAAAAGCTGGGGAGGGGATTGCACAGTGTTTGCAGAAGAGTACTGACATGCAGAAGGAATTAAGCATCTGTCCCTCTCACGCATTCTCCCCTTGTAAACCCACACTCTCTGTTATCTCAACAAAGGTGGGGGTTAGACCACATGTGTACACAAATAACATCTGGTTTGCCCTAGGAAACACAGCCCAAAAGGACATAATGGATGACCCTTGTTTCAGAATCCCCTTAGTTCAAGGAAAGTTTTTTTTTTTAAAAAAGATACAGATCTGCAATTTTTGAATTTTTGACCTGGCATCAGAATACAAGGGACTCAGGAAGAAACCTAGGGGCAACAGGAATAGAAAGCCAAGGAAATGTTTGTCCAGACCCCTGAGAAACAATGCACCTGCAACTCTCACAGGCCCAAAAGGCATATCAGCTTTGCTGACCATTGCTTTTTCAGCTCTTTCATACAAAAGGCTCCCTATCTCTCTCAGCATATTTAAAAAGACCTGACCCCAGGAAAGTGCTTCTCTTCCAGAGACATCTGCTTTTGCTTCTCCTTTTACTTCCACTTTTATAAGAAAGGCATTTCCTTCTTTCTAAGGTCCTGCCTGTTTTAGAACACTCTTTGTAAATGTTCTCTGAAACCTATGTGATCACAGGCGGGAGTGATCAAACTTTTTTTATTTCACACTAGTTTAGATAGGATAGCAAGAGTAGGAAATGCCATTCACTATTGTATCCAAACTCATAATTGTTCCAGAGAACAAAATATATAACTACCTACATTTTATAACACATGCCTGAGATTGAGACTTGGATACCAAAGAAAACCAATCCCGAGGCCAACTGGTCATTCTATGCAAGAATGTGGATGAACAGACCTGCACTCAGTTCAAAGGACTGTCATGACACTCTTTGTTTATGTTGTGATGGAACAGGCCTGCTCTGATTCACAGACCCTGTTCTGCCAGCCCCCCTCCTTGGCTTTCGCCAGTTCCTGAAGGGTGCTATTCCACTTCCTTCCACAAGGGTACGCTGCCACCACTGTCCTGTTGGGGTCTTCCTGCCAGGAAGGACAGACTCCTGACACCCCTTCTCAAACGGAGAGCCTGCCTCTGGTCTCCTGCTACCCAGTGCCTGGTTACCACAGAGACCAAATTCCTTCGAGGGGGGGGCTGGAGGATTAGCAACGGGTGTTTTGGCTGCTTGCTTGCCCCCTTCCCGGGACTCCCTTCTTAAATTAGCATGGTTTAGGGTGGTTGGGGAAACTATGTGGTCCAGAGAACACTACCAGCTTTAAAGAGTAAAATATTTATTAAAAAGAGAAAAAGGTTACAAAAATACACAGCATCCGATCAGCAACCAGAAGAACAAAGAAAAGTTGGTTATAATCACATAATCTGTCCCTGGCTCTAAAACCTACTCTACTAATGTTGAAATATAGCAGGAAATTTCAAGCTTAGTAAATTGCAAACTGTTCCAAATGTATCTCATTACCTCAGCTCTCTGCAGCCAGCGGGCCAGGTCACATGGCCAGTGGCCCCTGCCCTGCAGAACAGAGCTCAGCAGTCTGTCCTCTTCCAAGGACCAGCACGAAGAGGCCCTCCCTCCTGGGAGCAAGCACTTTTATTAAACCTCTGACTCCATCCATTCTACACCACACTCTCCCCCCCCCCCTGCCACCCTGGTGCATCCTGAGAGTTCTCCTTGCAGGCATTCTGGGAAATCTCCAGGAGTCACTTGGAGATTCCTAACATCAATTCCCTCTGTTCCTTTGCAAGTCAAGCCATTTTCACTATGGCTGGTCATTGATCTATCTTTCCTGTCCTTCCAGAGAGAAGAGGAAAAAAACAGGAATACTTTAAAAACTCAGAGTGAAAACTCGGGGGGGGGGGGTTTTTCCACCTTTTGTGTAATGTAAAGTGGGGTGTATCAAAAAGAAAACAACCACTAAACCAAACAAACACATGCATCTTTTACAGGGTGATGTAGTGATTAGAATGTTGGACTAGGAGGAGGTGGATTCGAACTCATATATTCAAATCTCCTCTCAGCCACAAAGCTCACTGTGTGACCTTGGACCAATCACTCTCTTTCTCTCTCAGCTGAAACACCAACAGAGTTGTTGTGAGCATAAACTAGAAGAGAGGAGACCTTTGCCAGGGTACTGAGCTCCTTGAGGGAACAGTGGGATAAAAATGTGATAAATCAATTCAGGAATACATAGTTGTTCTCAATTAGGTGTACTAGGGTTGCCAAACCCCCCACTTTGGCAGGGGTCCCCTGCTTTTGGGGGGCTCCTACGGGCAGCGGGGATGTCCCCAATGTGACATCATCATGTCGGGGATGGCCCGCCCCCTCCAGGAACGCCCCCCCCAAAGTCCCCCGCTGGGGGGAAGATAGGACTTGGCAACCCTAAGGTGTACTCATATATAGTTAGTTTGTTTCCAGGTTCTAGAGTTCTGTGGATGTGGCCCTTGGAGAACCTTAGCTTGTTCGTGAAGTGAGGTAGCAAATTATTGTTCCTTGATCCGATCCTCCATTCCTTACACAGTATCCACAACACTCAAAAAACTGTTCATAGGAGTTACAGGGCTATGCGAGGTGGTTTTCCTTCTCCTCTAACTATTCTACCTGTCTTGTGTTCTGTATTTACTCCTTTATTTGCAATAATTAAGATACAAATAAACTTCTGAAAAATAAGCAAAGGCAGCCATGATTGCTAAACCTTGATAGCAAATGATAGTTAAATCTAATCCAAAAGCAACTCACATTGTTGTAGTCTTTCCAGCTCCATTTTGGCCAAGGAAAGCGGTGATCTGGTCCTCATAAAAGGTAATGCTCATGCCATCCACTGCTGGCCTAGAGCAACCAGGGAAGATCTTTACTAGGTTCTGGATGCACACACCTGGGACCAGACCAGAAGGTTCGGCTTCAAAGAAGGAGGCTGCTTGAAAGACAAAGATATTTAAAATGAGATAAGCATAGGAGTAAGCTTTGCAGCCACACACATGTTTGTGCAGTGCAATAAGCATGTGTTTCTATTACAACGCACTGTGGTGTTTTAGGATGCCAACAATTCCCCATGGTGGACTCAGAGGCATTCATAACAGCAATGGAGCACCCACATGTGACAATTCTCCATTCTTTCTTCCCTATGTCTTTGTTAACCAGCCACTCCCCACCAGGTGGGCATTCTGCTGGCTTTAAAAAAATGTGTAGTAGCTATACCACAATAATGTTGTAATATTATAGTGATACAGTTACACAGCACTATTTTGAATGTCACTGATGGGACTGGTCTTTTTTCTTAATTCTGATCAAAAGGCTCCCTCTGAAGTAAATGATCCCCCTGAGCAGGGTCATTTCCTGCAGGAGCGCACAGGAGCGGAGCTCCGGCAGCAAAGAGCCCAGAGGGCGGGCACATGCAACAAGCCCCACCCCCTGCTCCCAGCAGCCCTCAGTCAGAGCAAGAAGCAGCCAGGTAAGCTGCAGAGCCCTCCCCACCCCCCCAGTCCAAGACAGTCCTGTAGCACCTTTAAGACCACGTTTTATTCAGGTACAAGCTTCCCTCCTCTGTGAGGGACAGATCTGCACGTTCCCCCCCCCCGCTCCATAGCTAGCCATCCAAAATAGTCCAGTGGAGCCGGAGCGGTGGGTGTTGCCTTCTGACACACTTCCGGTGACGTCAGGGGGTGTGGCATATGCAAATCAGTTAGGCTAATGCGTTATGCTAATGAGCTCCTGCACCTCTTTTTCTGCAAAATGACCCCTGCCCCTGAGCATTTGTGAAGATATACACCAAAGGTATGTAGTCTATTGATTTGCGTTTTTAAAATTACCTCAATATGTGCTTGGGAAGTTTTCCATAATGATTGTTTGTTTACTTAATTCTTCATGCTCCCAGAAGTGTTGTGTTTGAGAGCAGCCAACTCAGTCAGGGTGTGATCCATTCCCCTGCTGGTCCCTTGGCTAGAAGAGTCTGTGACTCTTCCACTCTAACAAAAAAAAATCTTCTTTGAAGAGAAGACCCAAAGAGGAGAATGATCACTGGACTCTGCTGAGTTACATCTCAGCTCACAGCAGTATATGTCAAGCAACAGTGATGGTCGTAACAGATGACCGGTTTTATGGCTCTTGCATAACAAAGACCACTGTCAGCCGTCAAGATCTGTCAGTACCCTGAGAAACCAGGCCCAAACCTGTACTCTGTTCTCAAAAGCTAATGCAAAGCAGCACTGACTCCATTTTCTGATATGAGCTTTTGTTAGATAGGCAGGTCTCTAAATGTAACATTCAAATTTACAGTAAACTCATTTCTGATTTTACCTTTTAAGATTTTTCATATAGGGATCGTGCCCCACGCTTTGTAACCATGTCAGCCAAAAAGTAGCCAGCCTGAAAATGTGTTCTAGTACTTCCCACCAGTCAGTTGGTATGGTGGAGAGTACCTGTGTATGCCCCTTTGGGTACAGTTGGTATGGTGGAGAGTACCTGTGTATGCCCCTTTGGGCAGAGGTGCCTGGGGCCAGGGAGGGCCTTCGCGGGGTTTCCTTGCACTCCCGCCGGCCCTGCAGGTCCACCACCGGGCCCCTCATGGGGCTCGGCAGTGGAGCTGCAAGGCCGGCAGCGGCGGCCAGGACCGTTGGGGGCGGGGGGTGTGGCCTTATGACAGACTTCCGGTGATGTCAGGGGGTGTGGCATATGCTAATGAGTTATGCTAATGAGTTCCCCTAGCTTCTTTTCTACGAAACGACCCCTGCCTTTGGGTATAGATTTGAACCCACTGTTTGAAAAGAACAGACAAGTGAATAAAAACTGTCCTTGTCAAGTTTAGTTTGGCCACAAATTATGCTATTTTTGAATGTGGCTTTTCAGAAATACATCCAGTTCAGTTGTCAACTGAGCTGCCTAAAGATTATAGGTTTGTCAGGTATTTTTCCCAGTAAGAGGCAGGCCAATCCTGGTAGCATTTTCAGAGCTTGCAAGAAACTGGAAGATGAAAAGTGAAATAAGCCATGATAACAAGGTGCTAAGAAGACATTTGCTAAAGTGACCTTTGGTTCTTGGTGGGCTAGTTCTTTTTTGAAGGACCACCCTGCTTTTATTCATTCCAGAATGCATGCATCATCATCTGAGTCTCGAGATGAGCCCCAATGATTTTGGATTTACCTCAAACCATTTAAAGGGATTTTAAAGCTAAGTGTATAGTTTGCTGTCAAAAACAGAAACTCCAACTTTGCAAAAAAGAATGGCACCTGAACCCCAAGTAGGCCTCCTAAAAACATTAAGCTTAAAGAATGGCCACTCCTTAGCCAAAATTACACATGAAGTAGACACTAAAATGACTGCCCTTCAATGCACTGGTAATTTAAATACCAGTTAATCCTCTTAACTTTCCACTCAGGGTCTTATTGAATACTCAGTTTAACCCTCTACAACATTACATGCACTGCAATCAATGCACATAGAGGGGGAGGCAGGCATGCACTCGCTACCCCTGCCTTCATCTATGCACAGCTGCAAGCTCATGAGAATGGAGTCAACATGCATAGGAAAGGGGAGCTCATGCATGTACACTTCCTATGCCCAATAACCCTGATTTGTTGTTATGATTTTGGCAATTAAACTGCACGTAAGGTGAGATTGCACTATGCATGTTCCTCTTAATACATGTGATTGACATTTTTGTGTGAACAGAGCAATGGGTGTATTTTCTAACTTCAGTACACATGACTGGAAACCCAGATGTTTGAGGTCACGTGTTCACATGTACCAAAGCTGGAAATACTCATCCATTGTCCTCTTCACACAAACTAGTGACTGCATATATCGGGCGGATCATGTGTAGTGCAATCTCCACTTAAACGTAGATGGAGCACCAAAATTGTAGACTGATGAACTCTATTCTCATGAGCTAGCAACTGCATGTGGCGATGGAAACACTGTACTAGGGGTGTACATTCAGGTACATCTGGGCTGAAAAAATAGCCAAAAAATACCTTATTGGGATTCTTTGGCTATTCTTTCAGCCAAATATACATTTAACTATCTTTTCAGCTATCCAATATAGCCGAAAATATTTGGGATTTTTCAAGATTGCCAGACAGCCAGTTAAAGGCATTTAAAAGGATCACAGTCCCTTTAAACACCTTCCAGGTGAACTTGTAACTTGGAGAAGGCAAGGGACCGCAAGCCCTTTCAACACCTTCAGAGTGAACGTACAGCTCACAGAAGGTATTTACAGGGACTGTGATCCCTTTAAACATCTTCTTCCATTCATTAGAAACAATGTTTGGGGGCACCTTCTTTGGCAACCCATAAAATTGGACTCCATGGTCCAATCTTTTTGAAACCTGGGGGTTCTTTTGAAGAGAGGCACCAGCAGCTATGTTGCAAATGTGATGCTTCTACCTCAAAAAACAGTCCTCCCAGACCTCCAGATACCCCAGATCAGTTCCCCATTATACCCTATGGGGACCATTATAATAATCTCCATAGGGTATAATGGAGACCAAAAAAAATTTCAGGATTCCTGGAAAATCCCAAATGTGAATATCATATCAATATTGGGATTTGGGAATACTGAGAAATACCAATATTTTTCCGGTCTAGTATACCCGGGTTTTTTTACTTCTTGAATTTTTCTGCAGACACAGGAAGTCTACTGACTATTTAGGAAAAACTGTTGGGGGAGAGTGAGCCCTCTGTTGGCAGAAATAAGTATCCGCACAAACCCACCCCCTGTGGGAATTAGATATATAGATGCCCCCCCCCTCACAAATCTAATTTGGCCCATACACCTTAGTGTTTGGGCTTGGGGGCAGGCTGAGTCTGCAGATGTTTAAAGCAAAATTTAAAATGCTTCAATATTATTACACAATTGTCTTCTGTGAACATAATCAGGTGATTACTAAGAAGTCCATATCCAAGTAAAGCCACATATACACATTTTCTCTACAGTAGCTGGTTAATAGCTACTATCTGTTGATACACAGCTGGTATAATTAACTACAACTAAAAGTGATTAAATATCATCACAGTAATTACTAGCAATAAGTAAACTGTGGAAAATCTTTACCATGCACTAAGGAACACAACTCCCTCCGCAGGCCAAATAATAAGCATTTTCACATCTCTCAGGATTTAATTACTAAGGGAAAAAAACACCCTGGTTTTATTGGTCCCTTATCACTGGGGCTAGTTTTCCCTTGCTCGAAAGCTAGTCAAATCTGACTCTAGGGGGCGGTGCTTATCTCCGTTTCCAAGCCAAAGAGCCAGCGCTGTCTAAAGACATTTCTGTGGTCATGTGGCCGGCATGACTAAATGCCAAGGCGCACAGAATGCTGTTACCTTCCCACTGAAGCGCTACCTATTTATCTACTTGCAATTTCTTGCTTTCTAACTGCTAGGTTGGCAGGAGCTGGGGCCAGAGACAGGAGCTCACTCTGCCACATGGCGCTAGGGTCTTGAACTGCCGAACTACAGACCTTCTGGTCTGCAGCTCAGCATCTTAACCTCTGTGGCCCCTGTCACTGGGGCTACCTGGTCTTATTTGAAATGCCATAGGACTGTACTATGCTTTCTTAGCAATGGCTAACAGCAAATTTATATATTCAGTGGAATCAAAGTATAAAGATTTCCCTGGATTACACCTACTGAAAGTGGGGAAAATGCATTTCCTAGCACATCAGGAAGAACATTCACCCTTCATTTCTTATTTGCATGATTTATTTTATTTTATTTTTTTAGTATGCAGAGACTCTGGCTTGTGAATAAATATTCAAACGTGAGACCTCACACCAGCAGCCTGATGCGACAAAGCCCCGGAAAAAAAGCTTTACCCTGATTATGCTGTCTGGTAAACAGGCCCTCAGATCTCATTCTTGGTGATCACAGAATTATATGTTTTTAAGTCAGCTTTTTAAATGAAAGTCACATACATGAAAAAGTTATATCAAAATGGGTTACCAGTAAGAACTCTTTAAAAAATTGCATGGTGGTCAAACAATAAAGTAACACACCTCTGCCTTGCTACACCTGCTATCAGGCAGACACAATGTAGACAGACATGAATTGACAATGAAAAAGTTGTTTACATTCAAGTGTAGAGCACATAAGAGTCACGATTATATCTCTTTCCTCTCTCCTTACTATTCATTTCAGCTTTGTCTTTTGCCTCTGCTGTAGAGGTCTCCTGTTCACTGGATTCTTTTGTTCTTTTGTGTTTACACTCAGTTTCTTTACCGTTCTTCATCCTCTGACTGTCATCTCCATTGGCAGACTCATCCGGTACACTTCTTCTCGCCTCTTCTTCTGCAGACTTTGTGTGGACACTGCTTTCCTTCTCTGAAGTTTTGTCTAGGTTAATCAAAAGAGAAAAAAAATGGTTTTCATAGCACCTTAGA
Organism: Gekko japonicus; assembly: GCF_001447785.1. NCBI lineage: Eukaryota > Metazoa > Chordata > Lepidosauria > Squamata > Gekkonidae > Gekko > Gekko japonicus. The sequence goes on along the minus strand of NW_015167529.1, from coordinate 1,069,542 downwards.
TTAAAAGGTTGGTTCAGACATTACAAAGACTTCGTTTGCAGATCAGGAATGTGGATTGTGCAGATAGCACATTTAAGTCTTCCCCTCCTACACTGTTTCCTTGACCTGAAATGCTCACTGGGACCTGCTATTGGTTCTGTTGAGGATACTGATGGCTACGTATAAGTTTCCCATATCAGTGCATAGCTGCTTCCGGGGGCCATTTCAGGTTTGGAAAATTGGACAGAGGGAAGGTTTAGGCCCTGGCTCCCTGAGTGCTATGCTCACAATATTAATTGGGCTCACATGTGCCAGAGAATTAAGTTGCCATCATGGACTTCTCAAATCCTGTATAGTGACAGTCCTTGCGTCCACCACCTTTGTAATATATGAATCAACCCTAACTTAGACTTTAGGAGCATGAGCTTTCGAAGACGACCAACCACTTTGTTAGACACAACAGTGGCTGAACAATAGCAAGTATAAAAAGGGCAGTTGTTTTGATTTTAAAAGATACTGCCCCAGTGGAATCTTCAGCCTTAAAAAATAATCCTATAATTGATAAAGATGAAAATTACCTGCTTCCTATTGAGAGCTTTATTGGGGAATTCTAATACTTAGAGGTTTAATGCAAAAGATTATTTAGAAGAAGTAGGAGTTGTAGTTTGATTCCTAAACATATAACTTATCTTCTACCCAGTTACATGGGAAAATATTTTCCTGGTTGCTATGATCAACTACTAGCCCCAACTTGTTATTTTTAGATATTTATACCCCACTTTTGTCCCAGTTGGGACCCAAAGTAGATTTCAACATTATCTTTGTCTATTTATTTACTTGTCTATAACTGACTATTTATAATTGGGTTGTATTAAATAGTCCTATTAAAATTGTTCCTCTCTTGGAAAAACAAACAATCTGGCATAATAGTAGGGTTTAAATAGCAACATTTCCTTGGAGGCCATTGGGGGGGAAATGGGCTATCAGAAATGCATGCACCTTAGATTTTAAAGATTTGCTTCACTGGTAAGTTTTTTTTATAATAAAAGACTTGCTATGTCTTTTTATAATACAAAATTTCTTATATGAACTACAAAATGGACAGTATTTAGGGATATGTGCCTCCAAGATTTAAATGCATTATGAGACTTCTCTTCCAGAAGGCTGGGGTTTTTAATGGAGTCATAAGAAAGTTTTGTTCTTAAATTCCAATGATTGTAAGTAAGGCAGGCTTGGGTGACAATATTGAAATATGGATAGTATTCTCTTTACAAAATTGTTTCCTATTTGGCAGAATACTGAATTCATAGTGTACTTACTGCTTCAGTGACCAGGGTGTGTTTTACATTCCTATTAAGACCTTACTTCAGTTTACCACAAAAGATGGTGAAAAGAGGCAGCTGCCTTTGGCTGCAATGACCCAGTCTTCTCTTTCCTTTTAGTTTACTGTTAATGTGCTTACTGACATAGTCCCTGAAAATAAGTTTGCCCACTCTTTCTGCTGTTAAGAATACCATTCATCATCCTGATCATGTTCTCTTTTGCTCAGTATCTTGGCTTCTGCATGTTCGAAGGGGGAAGCAAATCTGAAAGCCTGTCTCTACCAATGAGAGCTGGGTGACAGCAGCTGTCCCTGGGGACATCTTTGCTTGGCTTTGGTGAGGGAGCTCCTGGACTCCTCAGGTGCCTTGTTTGCTCCCTAACAGATCAGCATTAGGTTACTAGCTGCCACAGGCCTTCTTTGCTGACCATTGTGAGAAAGGCCCCCTGAAATGATCCAGTTTTAATCTCTGGTTTCACTGCTAGCTGCTCAGACACTGAAAAACTAAACAAACCAGAGAAATGTCAGCCAGATGGATATGAGAACAACATGAATCAAGTAAATTGCTACATGACAGGGGTGTCAAACATGCGGCCCGGGGGCCAGATCAGGCCCCCAGAGGGCTTCTATCAGGCTCGCACTGGAAAGCATTTTCTGCCTGTCTTATGCTTCTTCTTCCAGTTCTGCTGCTGCTGTGTCACTGTAGGTTTGCAGCTTACAGATACACACCTGAACAGCATAAGATTGCAACAGCACAGACATTTTGATGCAATAATTCAGAGCAAAAGGTGTCAGCTATCAGACACTGTTAAATAAACAAAATATTGCAAGAGTGCTAATGTTTTAAACATGATTTTAAGTTAAAAAAACCCTTTGTGTTTGTGTCCTTTATAAAGTTTATATCTCCACTACCTGGCATTACATTTTATGACACACATGGCCTGGCCCAACAAGGTCTCATTTCTGTCAGTTCCGGCCTTCATGAGTTCGACACCCCTGCTATATGGTATGGGATGAAACTACTGTTAAAAATGGAAGTTCGTATCATTTTTAATCAGGCTTCAGAGAAATACTTCCTCTAAGCTGTGGAGTCTTGTGAGCAAAATTCTACTTTGTGAGCATTAGTCGTGAGCAAGCGACTTGGCTACTGAATTAATTAGTTTGCTCTGGAGCCATCCTTCCTGAGCTAAGACAAAAATGTGTGAGCCAGAGGCTAAAAAACTGTGAGCTAGCTCACACTAACTCAGCTTAGAAGGAACACTACTTCAGAGTATGACTATTTTTTTGCACTCTGGACTAGATGAACTTCTGGACAAAAGCTGAAATGCTTCTATGGATATAGCCACACCAACAAGTCAAGCGTAAGTGATCCCTACCACAGGTTCACAAACCCGGCACCCCATTTTGTTTGGCATTCAGGGCCAGTTCTCCACTGAAGGGGCTGAGGTGAATCCCTGTGGCACAGGCAGTGCCACTGGGACTCACCATGTTCCCAGTGTGTCTGGCGAACTATAATTCCCAACCCTCCCACCCCCATTTGCCAACATACCAACATAATCAAAAGTAGAGACATTGTGGCTTTGGAGACATTTGGACCAAAAACATTGCCTACCCCCATATAATAAAAGGTGTTTGTGCCATCTATTGTATCCCTCCAATTTTCACAAAGCTTTGCCTAAGTCTTTCTCAGAAATTTATAGCCTTGTAGTACCTTTCTGATAGAAGCCAGGAAGAAAAAGGAAAAACGAAAACACGTCAGGAGTAATAACCATCCTCCATCATTCTGAATTCCTCTCACAGTGTGTCCAGTGGGAAAACTGTACTTTCAGCTGAGAACGTAACAAAACCTAAAGCCTTTTCAGATGGAACAATGTTGCTGCCTCTTTTCTCTCTGGCCATAACATGTGTAGACTGGGATGGGGCTGGTGGGGATTAGCTCCCTGCTGGCCTAGAAGTACCTTCATCTGCTGAGAACCAGATACAAACAGCCTGTCGGGGATGATAAAGTATTTCGGTGGTGATGAGTAGAATGGCCATGCAAATAACAGCTTTTCTTTCTTCCCCTGTAACCCCTCCATCTCTGTGGTATAGCAGCCAATTGTTACTGTGGGTTTGTGGGTTGCTGATAAACAGGCCCCCAAAGGGCAGTTTGCTTATGCATCTCTTCCAGACATCGAAACCACCAAATTGGTTTAAAGTTTTTAAAAATACAATGGGGCTGTCTGTCTGGAGGATTTCCTTAATTAAAACTAGTTTTTAAAGCTCCACTCCCTTAATATGTACACATGCACACTAGGGTCAGTTCACCCATCCAAAGTACCTTTCACATGACATGTTCTGTCTGTCCCCAGGAATACAATTGCGAGTGGAAGACATAATGCAGACCGGATAGATGTATCCGTGGATACAGGGACTTCTTGGCAGCCATCACACAGCAGCTCGAAGAGGCACTGCCTCGACTGCTGAAATCACTGCCAGGAAGCGACAACTGGAATAATCTGAAGTACACCAAGCCCTCCATTAATTGTAGGCCTGAGAGTCTGAGAATGGCTTAAGCTGCCTCACAAAGGGAGTTTAAGAGTGTCTGAACCAGGCTACAAGCTATTTGGTGAAAAGTTAATGGACTTACAAATACATTACAGAGGCACATACAAGAACCACAGTATATAGCTGTGAGTTTCAATGGAGAGTTGGGGCTGCTTCAAACTTTATGGTGCCCAGCATTGAAACTGTTTCTATGTAAGGGGGGGGGGAACACAGGAAAACTGCAAGTGTTGGGGATTCATGCTTGAATATGTCTTCCCTGCAGTTACATAGACACGTGTGATTATTTGCCACCAGTTTTCATGCTTTTTCAATGTACAAAATGCTGTATTTACCCAAATGGAAGATAATCCTGAATGCAACACAACCCCCCCTAAAATAATTATACACACACACACAAAAATTATTATGGGTAATTTATATGTGAATGGCACATCGGGGTGTGTGTGTGTGTGAATCTTCTTAAGTGAGTAAACATGGTACCTAACTTTTAAATTTGGCCATGAATGCAACCTCAGCTGCTAGGCTAAAAGCAATAGAATTATATGTCTCTTTTACAAAACTGTCCCTTTCTGAAAGTACGTTATGAGGGGCTCCTGCTCGTCAGTTCTGAAATGTGTAAAATCAGCAAACAGAAGGCAGGATGGCCTGCAGTTGCTGAACAAATGCCTGTACAAAACTGGCAAGAGTGCCCCAGGAATCCAGGATGTTGCCAAGAACTTCTCTGAAAAAGTAGGAAACAGCTGGCTGTACTATTTAGTGTAATGATGGGACCTGTGCATCTTTCAGGCACATGTGTGTGAAGCAGATGGAAGAATATTGCTTCTCTGTTTCAGTTCAGAACTCTGCTGATGAGCTTTGACTCCCAGATGAAAACATGGGACGGCAGCAAGACAGAGCAGTGCCTCCCTATGTATTTATCCTGGCCTGGCAACTAAAGGGGCTCTGGCCCACCTATGAGCAACCAGCTTGAGGCAAAGACATCATTTGCCAACTCTGTAGATTTAATGCAATGGGCCAATGTAGCATGGGGACATCAGAAGACTTTCAGGTTGGGGTGGGAATGGTAAGATCCATCTATCACCTTTCTGTCCTGCCCTTCCTTCAAGAAGCTCACAGGAGTATACATCTTCCTTCCTCCATCTGTCCTCACAAACAATCCCACGGGGCATGTTAAGGTGAGAAAGAGTGACCCAATGAGCTTTACAGCTGAGCAGGGTTTTGAATTGTGTCTTACTGGCCATCTTCCAAAACTCTTATCACTATACCACAATGGCTAGTGAAATATTACCCGATATTGACAGCTACTCTAGTGAAAGCCCAGTTAAGTTCAGAATCATGCTCACTGATTCAGAGGTGAGCCGCATTACATCACAAAAGCCCTTGTTAACTATCTCAAGACACATCAGAAGGGAGAGACATGACTCACAGGCTGCTACTTAAGCGTAATTTAGGAGGATTTCAGACAGAACACTGACTCACTCTCCAACAACAATTTAATAATAGAGGGCCACTCAGAGTTCAAAGCCACCTGCTAAGATTCCCACTGTATGTCTGCATCTAATCTCTTCAATGGCTCCCATAATGAATGCAAGAGTGCATTCACCTCTAAACGGATCAATGGTTCTGAAGTTATTTCCAACCATCAGTTCCCCCAAACAACTCACCCTCAGCAGTTGCTGTTTTCACAGTCTTTTGCCGTCCAGATCCACGCCAGTAAGACAGCTGCAAAGGGAAATACCAAGGCCGTGGTATCCCGTAGTCTCCTAAAACAAAAGCAAGTTGGTAGGGTGCACAAGTTTCTTTGTATTTTGCCATGGGGAAGAACCCATCTATGCAAATCATACACTGCCAACAATTACTTGCCATTTCATTAGCAAGAAACATAGCTGCACATTAGACGTTCTAACAAAGCACAGACATCCAAACTCACTACCCACCACAGACCAGCCTTGGTTCTGAAAAAAATTCAGTCTTGAAAGGAGAAAAGAATATATACATTATCTATGGCTCCTTTGAAGAAACTGCTGTTTTCAAAACTGAATTTCATTAAAGAATTAACCTCTCCTCAGCCTAGAGATGGCTGCAAGCTTTAATAATCTGCAGGATATGTCTCAAAGTGTCTGCCTGAGGCTAACTATGACTGGAGAAATTCCTAGTACTCATTATTAGCTATTATACCATCAGTTGTCCTAATTGCCTTACTACCTTGCATTGCACAACAGAGAGTCTGGATTCCAACTGGAGAATCCTAAACTTAACTTTTATTTCAAAATTCTGCAGACGAAAAAGATGACTGAAGACAAAACACTCCAGATGGTTTAACCATTGCATGGCCCACCACTGCATTCCCACCACTGGTCTTAACCCAGTTCAGCATTACATCAGCAGCAATGCCAACCACAGTTAAGGCAAACAGGGATCCTATTAAACATATTCCTAGTAAGGCAAAGAGTTTCCCTGTTCAGGTTTGCATGAGCTCAGCATCTCATCTAAACTGTGCTGCAACCCACGCAATGTAGTTATGCACACTTCAGTTAGCACACCAGAACTCTCTGGATTTCTCATTTGCAAACAAAGCACACAGAACGGCTTTGCAAGGATTGCTGCACAGTATCAAACAAGATGCTAAGCCCAGGCAAAGAAGCAGCACTACTTTGCTGTCAGGCCTAAAATGTGAAACCAGAATTTCAAATAGGGTTGCCAACCTCTGAGAATAACAACTGATCTCCAGACCGGTGTTCCCTCTAAGCTGAGTTAGTGTGAGCTAGCTCACAGTTTTTTAGCCTCCGGCTCACACATTTTTGCCTTAGCTCAGGAAGGAGGGCTCCAGAGCCAACTAATTTATGCAGTAGCCAAATGGCTCACTCACAACTTTAATGCCAGCAGCTCACAAAGTAGAATTTTTGCTCACAAGACTCCACAGCTTAGAGGGAACATTGCTCCAGACTACAAAGGTCCATTACTCTGGAGAAAATGGCCACGAGGTTGGGCTGTATAGTACTATACCCACTGAGGTTCCTCCCCTCCCAACCCCCCCCCCCAAGGCTCCACTTCCAAAATCTCTACAAATTTCCTAACCTAGAGCCAGCAACCCTAATTGCATCCTTTTAGCCCCATAACAGGCCCTGGAATCCTCTGCAATCCTCATGTATTCCTTGTAACAATATTTATGGAAAATTTCCTCGACAGCAGAAAACCACTAACCTAGCATAATTTGTGAACAAAGACATTTTCCATAGGCTATGTCTCCAAATATAGAATGATCTGTCTGTCTGTCTGTCTGTCTGAGTCTGGGCGAGGGGCAGAGAGTGGATCAGAATAAGCCTGGGCAGCTTTTAACTGGATACACAGAGGGGCAAAGGACTCCGAACTTTCCACAGGAAAGCATCCTGTGGAGTTTCAAGCAGTTGCTCTCTGGGAATCTGATGCAGAACCAGGGCATTTTTTCTGGAAAAAGAGGTGCCAGAACTCTCAAGAAGGAAATGAAGTTATCAATCTGTATACTGAAAACTCATGAACTTTTAAACATTTTAAAAAGAATTTTGTCGAAGAGGTTCTAGAACTCTGTTCCGGCATGTTCCCCCAGGAAAAAAGCCCTGTGCAGAACCATAGGTTTTGCTATCTAATGAAGTGTGTGTTCTGTTTCATTCCACTATGAATTTTCAGCACTCTGTTATCCAAAGGAAATAAAACATAGTGGGTGATTTCCCTCAAGCGCTGCTCCGCGCTCACTCCTCCCTTTTGCCCCGATGGTACGTGTCAATTTCACACAAGCTGCTGCATGGCCACATTTTGCCCCGCAGCTTCGCGCGATTTCCCCCATGTCTACTCAGTCCTCAAAAAACTGTGTGAAATTGACACGTACCGTCGGGGCAAAAGGGAGGAGTGAGCGCAGAGCAGCGCTTATGGGAAATCACCCTTTGGTACTGCTCCTGGGTTCCCTACCATTCAGGGAACATGAATACTGATAGATTTTGTTCCTTATATCAAATTATTTAAATGAACAGCTGTGTATTCTTCTTGGAATACATTTAGGGAAACGGTACCACTGTGAGAACTGATCCCTTTTTGAATCTTATCTATATTTTGGGGTTGGGTTTTTCCCCTTCTGGTTAGTTTAATCACAGGTGATCTCAACGGCTTATTTCTTCCTGGTGGTTTTCTAAACATTGTTTTTTGATATTATGAATCGAGATAATTTTATGAGTACTAGATGTTCATTAGGATTAGGAACATAAGAAGAGCCCTGATAGATCAGACAAAGCGTGCATGGAATCCAGCATCTTGATACTAATAGTCAGGTGTTTCCACAAAGTCCACTAACAGGGCATGAAGCCAACAGCCTTACTCTGTTTGATTGTCAACAACTGGTATATGGGTTTGGGGTTTTTTTTGGCCATAATGTGTATACTTGTATTTCATCTCATTTGCCATTTTGTTGATCATTCACCCAATATGGAGACATCCTGCTGGAAATAACAATATGCTTGGGTTTCTGTTATCCTGAACAATTTGGTATCTTCCACAAATTAAAGTACCTCACTGCTTACCTCTGACTTCACATCATTTGTAAATAAATTAACAGCATGGGTGCCAATACAGATTCTTGGGGAACCTCCACTGTAACTTCATTTCTTTGTGCAAACTGTCTGTTAATTCCTATCTAAGACAACAATTTACAATCAGAGCTGAAAAAAGGCTTATAGCCAAACTAGGAGTTGGAACCAGTGGAGTATTTTCAGAGGTAGAAGGATTCCTATGTGCAGAGCACATAGAGTCTTCCTGTCCTGCTTAGGGTTGCCAAGTGTACTTACCCTTGGAAGCGGGGGAGCCTTGCCGGGCTCTGGGAGCTCTCGCCCGACGATCTGGGCCACGCCCCCAATGTGAGCAACGTGGCTGCGTCGAGGTGACGCAGCTTCGGGGGCGGAGATCCCCCCGGGGCCCGATTCCACCGCGGCAGAAATTGGGCCTCCAAAGTGGGGGTTTCCCCACCCCTGCTTGGCAGCCCTAGTCCTGCTGCAGCTTCAAATGCCCCCCAATGCAGTATTTCTGGGGGCATTTTGGGCTGCTGCAGGAGGGGGAGAACAAAAAGGGTTTATTTCATGGATGGAAATCCATCATGGAGACACTCTGTTGGAGCAAAGCTTGGGTGTGGTTCAGGAACTCTGTGATCAGGATCTGCCTTTTAAAAAAGACAGTTCAAAGGTGCCATCATGAATCAGACCCAGAAAGCAGTATTGGTATGTTTAACCCTTTGCCTCCAGTGATATTTTCCTGACCTAAATCGTCCTCCCCCTAAAAGCTATTTCCACTCAGAGAAATGTACAGGTTGTTGTATGTTTTTCCCAGTAGGTATACATCAGGCTTGAGGGGAGGAAAATTTAGACAGAGGAAACAGTGTGAAGGGAAAGGTTAAACACCCCTTCCACTCTTTTGGTGTTGCTACTCTGACCTGATTTAGGTAATCTGTAATTGCTTTTGACTTTTAAAAAAGGAAGGTTTTGGTTACAGAACTCCCACCTTATGTTTAGTTATGCCCTTAGGGTCCTGTGCTTGTTGCAGAAGCACACACATTCTTCCTTGTTGTGCCCTGTGTGCTTCTAGGTATGGGAATGGGACGTGGTTGCTTTTGCCCCTAACCAAATTATAGCTTGTCACTAGAAGAGAGTCAACCAGGTCAGAGATGAGGACTTCTTATGTAGGTTTGAGCCCTGGCACCTCCAGCACTGCCTGGAAGACAGAAAATAGAGAGGACAGACCAGAACAGGCCAAAACAGGATCTCTCCTCTCCCTGATACAGTCCAGTCACCATCTATTCCTTCCTCCAGGCTGGTTTTGGAAACATCTGTCTCAATGGCAATTACTCCACGAAGTCACATTCACAATTACCCTCAACCAAAAGATCCACATTTACTTCCATCCCTGGAATGAGGCCTGCACCTCCGGGAGGTTCTTTTGGTGGTGGCCATTTCAAAGTGGTAAGCAACTACCGTCTGCAAAGGCCACCAGGCAAAGGCCTTGCCAATTTTCTGAAACAAGGGGCTGGTACCATATTGAGAAGCAGTGCTCAAAAAAGTCACATGTGGCATATCAAAGAGCTACACGTAGCTCCAAAGCCACTGAGTACCACTGACCTATCTGGTTCTAAATTCTGCATGAATGACTTTAATTACTGTGTTATATGCAAAATTAAGATTGTAAAAGAGTGGATCTCTCACACACACCTTGTAATGCTTCTTATGAGTGAAATGAGGACTCTGGTTTATATTAGCAGTTGTCAACACCCCCTTAGGGATGGCTATTATTCTTTACTATTTGATCGGGAGTCCAATAATGTGATCTTTGATATACAGCTTTTTTTGCCATCAAGTCACAGCTGACTTGTGGTGACCCTGTGGGGCAAGAGATGTTCCGAGGTGGTTTACCATGGCCTGCCTGTGTGTAGCAACACTGGTCTTCCATGGTGGTCCCTCATCCAAATACTAGCCAAGGCTGACCCTGTTTAGCTTTTGAGATCTGACAAGATTGGGCTAGCCTGGGCTATCCAGGTAAGGGTAATATAGCATGATTGGGACATATTCTGGTATCAAGAGGCCTACACCTGTTTCCACTGAATTTTAAGTGATGGAATTGCTATATTTAACTTTTCTGAGCTGGAACAGATTTTGAGTAAAAATAAAGGCAAAGCTTGTTCTGCACACAGATACATCTCAGTGTTAAGCGGCATCATTTTTTAAAAAAGCTATCTAAACTGAAAATCAGTAATAACATGTGATTTTTAGTTCTGAAGATAAGATCTTTCATGGTGCTTTGTTTTGACTTTCTAATACACATAATATGTGGCCAGACAAGTTTCTTAAAATGCATGGAAATGCTAGTTTCTCTCCTTCAAACAAACACATTGATTGGAATAAAGTGACCCCTGAAGCCCCGTTTTATGCTCTTCTACACAGCACCAGAGCACAGGTTAAGGGGCTCCCATTCCCAGCATTAGTGGAAAGGGATCTCTGCCAAGATGCAGGGAGTCAGGAAGGCTATGCCCCTTCATAGCATTGCTTCAGTGCACTAGGGAATCCTTTCATTTTATAGCAGCTTGTGGGGAGGGATGCACTACAAATGCATAGGATTGCACTACAAATTTCTCTGTACAATTAAACACTTCCGGCCTAATGATGTTCATGGGATTTAATCCCAACCAATATGCACTGTATTTTTTTATTAGGAGGTGAAAAGTACGATTTGGTGGGCTCTAACTTTACATGTAGTAAGTACTAAGTAGGAACCATGATATTTTCAACCCCAGTTGTCTACCATTTTTGCTACATTTCTGGAGACAAGATTCCCTCCAATAATAACAATAGTTACTGTACTGTGGCTGCCATTCAAAATGGGCAGAGGGAATACCATACCTGGAAAGACGTTATCCAGGTACCAAGTGAACAACCCATAGATAAAAGCATCAAAAAGCATCATCACTATAGAGAGCAAGAAACTGTACTGATCTCCCTCCAGTGGGCTGGTTTGGATGTTATCCCACTGTAGCCCACGACCTTGTTCTTCATAGCGTGACAAGTATTCTGTACCAAACCCAAAAGCCACAGGGGAAAGCAAGCTCTGGAAGAAATGGGGAAATACCATGAATTTACAATGTGGAATACCTTTATGAATTCAGAAAAAACAACAACCTTAGTTCTGAACATAGCCTGTAAATGAATGAAAAGGGGGACACTAATCAACTAGGGATGGATGGATTTCCCAGTTTTCAGCATTCCATTCGACTTGCCTTACAATTTTTTTTGAGAATTTCTATAACGAATTTTGGACTTCATCATGTTCAGCTGCTTCCATTAATTAATGTTAATATTTCCCCCCTCCTTTCAGATAAGCCATCTGTTTGAGCAACTGTTAATATTAAAATGCATTTTTAGATAATAGAAAGCACAGAAATCCCAGCTCTTTACCATTCTTGAAAATTCTTTGCTACAAAATGCAGATGTGTAAAAAAAAAGACTGCCTAGATAGCAGTGTAATTAATGCCAAGAAAAGCCAGTCAAGTTTCACAGTTTTTTACTCTAATCTAGTGTATCCAAGGGTCCATGAAAAGCTGTCTATCCAGTCCCAGCAAGACCCACTTATAACACTACTGGAAGGGATTTACATACCCATAAATCTGTTTAAAAAGCCTCAAGCCATGTGGGAGATAAAATGTTTTCTGTGCATGTGTGAGTAAAATTGCTTTTTCCTTTTCATTTAATTATGTGACCATTGATAGACTGGCTGTAGGCTCTATTTAACTCAGCTTGTTAAAATGCCCAGGAATGCTCACCTGTTCATTTCTATTAAACAAAGTTTCTATCTAAACGATCAAATACAATGGCTAAAAGAATGCTGATGTAATCAGGGGCACAACTACATGGTTAAATAAAATGCAAAAAAATTGCTTGGAAATGTTTATTGTTCATACACAAAATATCTTCTCTCCCATGCACAACAGGGCCATTCTTGTGCAAAAACAGTGATGTGCATCCTAGTACTTCATGCATGAAGCACAGCGTCTTCCTATGTTCCTTTCTGTTCCTGGAGTCCCTTTCAATCCCCTGAAGAGCATTCCCAGGACTGCAGGACCCACTTGGAGGAATAGCTGTGTGTGTGGGGGGGGGGGGGGTGAAGAAGGACAGGAAGTTCTCTCCTGAAAACTGCAACGACACAGGTCAGTTTCATCTGATTGTCCCTCCTCATACCAGCCCACTGCCCCAGATGGCTGTTTCTCTGCCCAGCTGATCATCTGCATGGATCCCACAACCCTGGGAATGATCTTTCCAGGTGCTGCAGTAACAGAGAGGAACACAAGAAAACTCTATGTGCCTTCCGTCTACGGATGGTTGGATACACGCCAATAAAGGAGATTATGAAAAATAAAATAGATTATGCAAATTTGTATAATTTGTATAATTTGTATATGTTTTAAAATCCAGTTTATTACTAGCACAGAATCTGGATTGCCTGGGCACAGAATTTTGACTTCTTTAAAAAGTGCAGTGCCAATGCAGCCTTAGTGATCTTGTGGTGCCACTAGGATTATGAAGATTACAAGCAAGGAAAGAATTAAGCCTCGGATCAACTTTCTTTGCCGGGTGTCAAGTACTCTTCAGCAGATACTTACACATCGAGATTAAAAAAAAAAACCTGGGAATACTGCAAGGATATGAGAAAACATCAAAACGATAAATAGCTAGGGACTGACACAGTCAGAGACTGAGAGAAGATGCCTTAGGTTATAGGCTTCCCAAGAGGGTGGGGGTAAATTTTCTCACCGCAATAATCTTGAGTTTAACAGTCAGCCGGTCCTGCCAGGCGAAGCAGACGATGTGGGGCAAGTACAGCGTGAAGTAGATGACTCCACTGCAGGCAGCTGCCAGATTAGCCTTGGAGAAGAAGGTGCTGAGCAAAAAGCATTGCATGATGCTGGCTGTAGTGAAGGTCATCAGGAACAGGAAGAGAAGGCAGGGATTGCTATAGTGAAGCACTTTACCATACTGGGGGGAGAAAAACAATCAGATAAGAAGAGGTCTGGTTGATCGCTGTCTCCAGTTAAGGGTAGAAGGCAGAGCACTGCTGATCCGTGGCTAACTGTTCCTCACAGTTAGGCATTTGGATTATAGTCAGGGTCTCATCAGACAATATGTTAACTGCAAATTGGCTTGGTGATAAACCCAGCCCATTTCATGTTTAAAATCCCTATGGAGTGACATCACTTCCACGGAAAACCTGGCACGTACCGTTTATTTCTGGCAATGCCACTGTTGGGGGGGGATTAAAACTGAGGGACCCCCCCCCCCCAACTGGGGAACAGCAACCTTAGTTTTGTGGTAATTCCCACGGAGGCCTTGCGTGACTTCCAGGTTTTCCGTGGAAGTGACCTCACTCCATAGTCCCAATAGTGATTTTTAAAATGTTATTTTTCTTCTGCCTCCCGCTCAGAGCTGGGGGTGGGCGATCCTCCATCTCACGGGGGGACAGGCAATCTTACTAATACTGGTTTTGATTGGCTCCAGCAAATCTCACAGGAGCTCTGGACACCAGATACATCGTTCCGTGGAAGTTACCTCACTCCATAGTCCCAATAGTGATTCTTAAAATGTTATTTTTCTTCTGCCTCTCGCTCAGAGCTGGGGGTGGGTGATCCTCCACCTCACGGGGGGACAGGCAATCTTACTAATACTGGTTTTGATTGGCTCCAGAAAATCTCACAAGAGCTCTGGACACTAGATACATCGAAATAAGTTTCTATAAATATCCCCTCAGGCATGATCTATATTTTATCATCAATTTTTTTCCTCATGGTAATGGGGATTGCAGCCAGGACTGCTGCAAGACACTTTTGGATTTTTGGGCCCCAATAAAGTGTACCCTACCCCTACCCCCACCAGGGGGGAGGCTCTGGGCTTCCTTACAATGAGATAGTTGCAGACCA
>NW_015167529.1:1048278-1054819 GCF_001447785.1 Gekko japonicus | reverse complement strand
AGCAGAGAGTGAATGTGACCACTCGCACTGTGGACACTGGATTGTCTGCAGCTTTTACAGACAATTCAGGAACAAACCTTCATTCAGATTTCTAGTTCTATCCTCTCTTCCTCTTAATCCCTGTGGTGTACATTGGCCTCAGCTCTCTGGCCCTAACCCAATGAGAGAAGGACTGTGTGGCCCAAAGGGATCAACCAGAAGTAAAGGCAGTCATGCTTCTTGCCCAAGAGTATGTTTGTTGGAAATTCTGCAACTCAAGAGATAACAACTGCAAAAGTGCTAGCTGGACAGGGAAACAGAAAAGAAAACCAAGTACCCTTAGGGTTGCTGGCTCTAGGAGGGTGGAGCTTGGGGAGGGTGAGGTTTGGAGAGAGGACTGGCTCAGAGTTCACCCCTCAAAGCAGCCATTTTTCTCCAGAGGAACTAATCTTGGTTGTCTGGAGATCAGTTGTAATAGCAGGAGATGTCCAGGTTCCACTTGGAGGTTGGCAACCCTAGGTACCCTAGGTACCCTACAAAGAGCTTTGTGTGTGTGCGCGCGTGCGCGCGCGTGCATTCTGATGGGCACTAGTATATCATACCGGCACGTTTGTGGTAGTGGTGGGGCTGCAGCCAGTATAGTCTCTCTTTTCATCCGCTGTTGTCATTAGCAGTTGTAACATGGGGATTAAGGGCCCAGGAAAGGACTGGCTCCGACATACCGGAGTGATAAGGCCCAGCCCCTGGCAGACCCCAGCCTCAGGAGAGAAGCTGGTGGGGGAGGTGTCTTGGGCATCAGATGGACCGGAGTTATGGAGGAGCCCACTGACAGCTGGGGGCTTATCTGGTGCCAGCAGGTAAGGGCCAGGCAAAAGAACTATGCATTTGCTATTCACAATGGAGAAAGGTTTCCTCTGATTAAAAAAGCCTTTCTTTGTTGAAAGAAGTCTTGCTGGAAGGGAGTCATAGGATCCAGCTCAGTGGAACAGCATCCTTTATATTTTCTGCACTTCTTGTTTTTGATGGACGGACATGATATTAAATATATGGTTATTAATAGCAGTGGTTGTATGCCAGTGACACAGTAAGGTAAATTCTAGCATTCCTTGTGTTTTTTCTAGACATTATTTTGATCACTACATTTCCCCTTTTCCTTTTTGCACTGGGTGGGAAAACACATAGGGTTCCCAGCCCTGTGCTGGGAAATACCTGGAGATTTTGGGGGGTGGAGTCCAGGGAGGGGAGGGATCTCATCTGGGTATCATGCCATAGAATCCACCCTCCAAGGCAGCCCTTTTCTCCAGATCTTGGTCATCTGGAGATCAATGGTCATAGCAGGAGAGCTCCAGGTACCACTTGGAGGATGGCAACCCTGGAGAACAGGGCAGGAGTCCTGGGACCACAAGCGTGGAGTTAAACCCGCAACACAGAGGACTTTGCCTGGACTTTTGGGTGTGGCCTTAAAGAACCTCCCATACATGCTCGTACATCTTGAAGTCACAAGGCAGTGTGGGTGACTTGTGAAAGCAACTGCCTCTCATCAGTCATTAAGTGCTTGCACAATGCCGCATGGATATCGGCTATTGAAAAGGTATCATTCACCACCACATTCCAGTATCTGAATTTGCAGCCACTCTCTGTTTATCAAGAGCAACCTACTTTGTTATGAACCCAAATGAACCTGCTGGGTTTCCGTTTTGTGCCATATGGGAAGTACATGTTTATAGCAGAACTAAAAATTTAGCATTTTCGTGTCTTCCAGCTCTTTGTTTTGCTTAAAGCAGTCTTATAGTCACACATTTAAATGAGGTAGGAAGCTAATTTCTTTTTTAAAAGAATACTGAATTGTTAGAACAAATCCTCATCCTTTTATTTCCCTAATTGACAAGCTCAACCTCTGCGGTGTGTGGAAAAGCAGCCTCTGTATTGGTCAAGGAAAGTGTCAGGTGGCTTTCTACACCATTGTCTGTTCAACAATGAAACAGTGCATTTGGCCACTGCATGACACAGAACTAGGAAGGCTGCTGAAGGTAGCTAAAATCTGACAGAAGTCCTGATTTGCAAGTGACCCAGAGGATGAACTTTGGATGATTGATGGGCTGTACATAAATTTTCTTGGACTCAAGAGCCAATGGGAAGTAGTGCCGGACTGGTTTCTTGGAGACCTAGGTTCAAACCCCCCACTCTGCCATGGGAGCTTACTGGGTGATCTTAGGCCATTTATAAACACTCAGCCTAGCATACCTTACAGAGTAGTTTGGGGACCAAATGGAGGAGACAGGAACTGTGTAAGCCACCCTGGGTCCTCAATGCAGAGAAAATGGGGTACAAATGAAGTAAATGAAATTTTTTTAAAAAATGATCCCCTTGAAGTGAACAGTGGGGATCTCAGTAGTAAATTTACTGACAATGCAAGTTTATGCAGAGTTACTTCAGTTTAAGCCCATTAATTTCAGTGAGTTTAGACTGGAGAAGCTGTGAACAGGATTACACTGTTAAACCAGTAGAAAAGAGATTTGTTATTTACTCCTAGGCCTCTTATCCATGATCATTTTGTGACAGGAGTTATAACACTGATAAATTACCACAAATGCTGCTGTACCCATACATGGGTGTGTACTTGCTCCTGAACAGCAGTAAGTATTAGCATTAAGAAGTATTATACTTACGCAAGGAAGCATGTTGCACCAGAGTGGCAATTATAGCACCACATACACCACCAAGAATTACAGCTATTAGATCACTTCTGATGTTAACTTATATAAAAAATGTGTTAGCCATCAGTGCCTGTGATTATAATACCAGTGGTCTACTGCCAGCAGTAATCTTGTAGTTTGCTAATATGGTAGGTGGAGTTCCCGCTCTCCTGGTTTATTCCTTTGAGGTAACAAAGTATTGCCAGCTCTGTTCTCTTACCACCAGTAATATTTGGTCACATATATGGAGGTTAAGAGCTTAAGGTGTTGGATAACTATTTGCCCTACTGGGGAAAACCCCACATATGATGAGACACAAGTAATAGGGCAAATAGTGCTCCTCTCAGGGCTCTTTCTGGATGAAAAAATGGTACAGAGGGAAGGCTTAAAGTAACCTCTCCCTATATGCCACAGTCCTGATCCAGGCATCTCATCCCATACATACCTGGTAATTAGGTTCAGGGCACAGAACTCACAGGGCCTATTTAATGGCCAGGACACAGGGAAGACATGAGAAAAACACATGTCATTTGGGACTGAGTAGACACTTCAACCACCGAGTTCCATAATGTTTGCTTTATCAGAGACCATTTCCACAGTAGTGAAATTCCCCACATTGACATTTTAAAAACTGTGTTATGTGAAATTTTTCCTCACCAGGCACAAACCTGAATTTTTCTCCTTCTTACCCTGCAGTTTTGGAATTCACCAAAAAGGGGGATTCTGAAAATGCGGGGTAAGAAGGAGAAAACGTCAGATTTGTGCCTGGTGAGGAAAAATCTACTGCGGAAAATCTCACAGAACACACAGTTTTTAAAACATCAATGTGGGGGATTTCACTACTGCAGAAACTGTCATACATGCCTTTGTGTCTGCGAGGTCTCAACAGAATCAACAGTCACAAGAATTCTTTGAGAGATAGGGGTGAAAGATGGTCATTTACAATGTGAGGGCTACCACTGTGGTCATTTACAATGTGAGGGCTACTCTACATTTTGCAAAAACCTGCCTGTTCATCATGTGTGGAAAAACAGAAAGAGACTGGGAAGTCTAAGCAGTCAAAAGATATGGCAGGACTTTGCAAATGCAACAGCTGACAATAGGACAGTTAAAAAAAATAAACACAAATAATGTGGGGGCATTTAATGGATACAACATCCATCTGTGCTAGTACCCTTAAGAAATAACCTATTTCAAACCAAGCAGATAGGGAGTCATGATAAATGAGTCAGAGGGGTAAAGATTCCTCACACTGAAGTTTTCTTATTAAAACTTTTTCTTATTAAAACTTGGACTTTTCTGTAATGTTTAGATTTAGACCTGTCAGCCTAATCCAACCTGAGGCACTTGTCATGAAGGCAGTCTTTAGAGTCTTGAGTGAATTTATCTCTCTCTCTTGTCAAGTGTTGATGCTGCCTTTGGGGGCTTCTTAGAGGCATGTCCCTGCTTCTACGTGCTCAAAACAACCCAGGTCTCCAGTGCATCTCCTCTTCTTATGTATAGCTCCTATTGTTTCTTACTAGCAACCTAATACCTGCCTCACAAGTGTCAAATGGAATGTCTGGGCCTTTTCAAAAAGGAAAAAAAAGAAAAATGCTTACTATAATGAGTGTTGTCAGGAGAAACGTGCTCACAGCCATCATGATAAAGCTGTCAAGGAACCATGTGAACCAGATCACCCCGTTGGTGACCCCCCTGTTCTTCATGGCCTCCTTTAGTTTCATTTCTTTCTCCAGCACGATGCTCTTTACTATCATGGAGACAGAATAGATCCAAGCCAATACCATGAAGATGGGGAAGGAACGGTTCAGAGTAATCATGAAGCTGCCCAGGGAAACAAAGAAAACACAGATAAAATTAGCTGTTGTCAAGAAGCAATAGGAGGACACAGATACACTCAAGATTTGTCATTCCCTCTCCTCAGAAAATCCTGGGAATTGTAGTTGTGTGAGGGCTGGCTGGGGAGGTACAATCCTAAGCACCTTTCCTACATTATAATGGGGGGTGGGTGGGTTGGAAGAAACCATGAAATTTAAGCTGGTATAAAATTTATTTATTTATTTATTTATATTTATATCCCACCCTCCACACATAGCAGGCTCAGGGCGGGTTCCATCAGATTTAGTAAACAATATACGGTATACAAAAATTAAAACAATTAAAACACCAACAAAATACAACAACATTGATCCGGTGAAAGTTATAGTTAAAGCCTCACAGATGCCATCTCTTTCAAGATATGGTCCTTAGATGGTAATTTATTGAACTTTGTATTAGATATACTCCTTGTAAGATATAGCAGTGATTTATAAAAATAAACTACTGGCCTACTTCATGGCTGAAGCTTTTAGAAGCCTTCTGAAGGGGAGGTAGCCCAACTCCAGGTTTAAAACCCAATGGGATTTCTTCCTCAGCATTAATTTGAAAATCCCAGGTTGTAGTTACGGTGACAATCAAGTGCAGGGGGACAAATGGCATGCTTTAGAAGCACAGGCTATCCCATACATACACAGGCTATCAACAGCTCCAGCTCCCTCCTTCCATCTTTTTTGAGGCCTATAGATTAATTCAAAACGCAGAGCAAGGGGAAGCAATAGAGGCTACATACCTCACTCCATTCATGCTGGCAGACAACGGGGTTGCACTTACCTGTAACCGTTGTTCATCGAGTGGTCTTCTGTGCAGGCACAGATGGGGACTACGCTTTCACAGGCTGGCCACAGAGAGGAGCTAGCAAGCTTTACAGAGAAGTTTATAGAGACCAAGAGTGCTCCCCCTCCCCCTCCAGTGTACGCTTCCCTGCCCAAAGGGTCATGTGACAGAGGAGGGGCGAGCACTCTTCCCTCTCTTTGCCCCCGTAAGGAGTGAGCATAAGTAGAGAAGCCCACAGCGGGGACAGGAGAGAGGGATGTGTGCTTGCACAATGAACAACAGTTACATGTAAGTGCAATGCCATTTTCATCTTCATGGCTTCTGTGCAGTCCTCCATGAGGGAACAGAAAGGTCACTTACCGAGGAGGAGGGTGTGGGCTGGATCAGCAGATTGACTGTAATACTGCCTTCCCCACAGCTGCCTCTCTCCAGGAGTCGACATCCATGGAGTAAAGCCATAACAAAAGTTGAGGGTGTTGACCGGGTGGCTGCCCTGCATACATCCTCGAGAGGTAGCCTGAATGAGAAGGCTGCTGATGAAGCCTGAGGCCTTGTAGAGTGTGCAGCTAAAATGACCGGACAGCTCCTGCCTGTTTCAGTGTATGCTGCTCCAATTGTGGAAACTATCAATCTAGACAAGGTTTGTGCAGAGGCGGCCTTCCCTTTATTGCAGCCTCTGAAACAGCCTCTGTCCCTCCTAAAGCCCTTTTTAAATAAAAGAGGAGAGCCCCTCTAACGTGTGCAGCGTCTTTTTTGATATAGAAGTCAGGGAAGGGAAGAAACCCAGAAAGTGATGTCCTGACCTGACCCATGTGGAACTGGGAGACTATCTTAGGGAGGAATTCCAGATGTGGTCTCAGCACCACCTTATATATATATATGAAATTTTAGAAAGGGAGGGTCACAGCAAAGTGCGCTTAGTTCCCCCAACTTGTGGGCAGAGGCGATAGCCACCAAAAATGTTGTCTTATATGAAAGAAAAGACAAACCAGACCCTGCCATTGGTTCAAATGATTTATAAATAAATCTGGGCAAAACCAGAGATAAACTCAGGCCCGTAGCCTGCGTGGGGCCCACGGGGCCTGGCCTCCCCCGCTGGTTTTGCAGGGCCCCTCCCCTGCTCCCCCTTCCCCTCCCAAATCAGCTCTGCTGCCGCCGCCCTGACTGGCCCTGACTGTCAGGGTCCCGGCTCCAGCCACAGCCCTTCCTGCCTT
>NW_015167529.1:1045826-1047916 GCF_001447785.1 Gekko japonicus | reverse complement strand
TGGGCGGGCGGGGAGGCGGGCCCGCCGCTGGGGGTGGGTGGGAAGCGACAGGCGGGCCGCCGCCAAGGCAGGAAGGGCTGTGGCCGGAGCCGGGACCCTGACAGTCAGGGCCAGAGAAGGGGGGAGGGCATTACGCCACTCCTGGTGATGTGTGTGCGGCGCGCGCGCACACACACACACACTCCGGCCTTCCCCTTTCCCCAGGCCCCCCCCCCACTAGGAGGGCTTTAGCTACAGCCCTGGATAAACTCCATTGTGGGACAGAGCATACAACAGGTGGGTATAAATTCAACAAACCTTTAAGAAACCATTTGGACTTCACAACAGAGAAAACTGTGAAACTCTTTACTGTTTCATGAAAAGCTGAGATCACAGCCAAGTGGACATTAATGGATGAAATTGCTAAGTCCTCATTCTGCAGAGTAAGGAGATACTCAACCATCTTAGATGTGTCACAGGTTTCTGGATTAATACCTTGGGTTTTTGTCCATATTGAGAACCTCTTCCATTTATACTCATATGATCTTCTTGTAGAAGGTCTGCTTGAGGAAATCATTAGTCACCCTCTATGTCAATGGCAGTAGGGGTTGATCAACGAAGCTGTCAGGTGTAAGGACCTGAGCCCGGGTGGCAGATTGGGCCTACTTGGGAGGCATTTGTGCATTCCCCTTGTCAGGTTCCAGAGCAGTGGGAACTACACCTATCACGGCCAATAGGGTGCGAGAAGTATGCAGGTCATTTTGTCTGCCTTCAGTTTAATGACCACCCTGCGAAAAATACCAAAAGGAGGTAATGAATAAAACAGGTGCCCATTCCAGCATAGCTAGAATGCATCCCCAAGCGAGTTGTGTTCTGCTGCCACACTGGAGCTGAAACGGGGGCATTTGGTGTTAGCTGTAGTTGCAAAAAGATCTATTTTGAAGAAATCCAGTCAGAAGCACTGAAGGATGTCATTCACAGTAGCTTGCTATATATGTCCTCTCCTTATGGTGGCAAGAAGAGAACTGAGGGAAGAGTGCTCTCGCCCCTTCTCCGTCATGTGACCCTTTGGGCGGGAAAGGCTACACGGAAGACAGAGGGGAGGGAGAGCACTCTTGGACTCTAGAACTTCTCTATAAAGCTTGCTAGCTCCTCTCCATGGCCAGCCTGTAAAAGTGCAGTCCCCAAGTGGGACCGCACAGAAGCCACAAAGATGAACAAGTATCAGTTGGTTTCCATGTTTCCATTGTTCACACATGGAACATCTGTGGGGATGAAACTAACACATTCTTATTCCACCTTTCATCCAAGAAGTTCATGGCAGCATGCACGCTACTCCATTCTCTATTTATCTTCAGAAGAAGCCTGTGAGGTAGATTAGGTTGAGAGAGTACAGTTGGTCCAAAGTCACCTACTGAGCTTCATGGCACCATGTGGATTTGAACTCTCAGTCCAACACTCTGAATGTTACACTACACTGGCTCAAGGTTCTAGGGGTTCTATGAGTCAGAAAGATGACTCCCTAATTTTATTGCCAAATAATGAGCTCCTGTGGATATCTTTAAAATAGTACTGACTGTTCTTTTACCACTTCTCACAGGCTCCAGGTCTTACTCTGAGGTTCACCAGGCAAGTAGTATCAGAGCTCTCTAACCAGTTACCATTCTCAAATACCAGATCTAGAGACAGACTCTTCCCCTGTGCAAGCCCACATCCTTGAGCTGATAAAATCATATTTGTGCACAGAGATGTAGTAATTAAAGAGGAACAAAAATAAACCTACATCATGTGTTTGTGGGGATTATCACCAGGGAGGAGGAGGGGAAGTCCAAGGTAAAATCATGGTTGGATGGCATCAGCTGGATAATGAAGGAGCGGAGGAGAAAGGGCAGAAGTAGAAGATTTGTTGCCCCAGAGGCCAAAGCTGCTAAATGAATTTGCTACTGGACAGGTAAAGAAAAAGGAAGATCCTGAGACTGAGCATAGGTTTTGTAATGAAGAGAATGAATATATTTTGCCAGTCAAAATCATACCCCTTTGAGAAGAGGTTTTTAAAAATGACACACAGAGATTTGAGGCCAAAAATGGCACCTCTAAGGACTCTGCTAGCT
>NW_015167529.1:1045439-1045748 GCF_001447785.1 Gekko japonicus | reverse complement strand
TTGATACTATATCTTACCATTGAAATGGCAGCCTGGGAGAATGATTTCTGATTTTGTGATGTGTTTGTAACAAAATACTTTACCAAAAAAGTAAGCTGTATTGTGGAGTTCGAAAATCAACAACATGCTCAAATGTAGTGCATGCAAAGTTACCTTAGCACATTTCAGAGCTGCTCCACACATGACATGGGGAAATTCATGTATACCTGCTCAGCCTGGAGGAAGTCGACAGATTGCTCGTATCTGTGCACCCAACCATGTGCGACCTTGATCCATGCCCCTCCTGGCTCATTAAAGCGAGCCACGAGG
>NW_015167529.1:1034254-1045028 GCF_001447785.1 Gekko japonicus | reverse complement strand
GCTCTATTTGATGTTGGGCGGCCAGTCGGACTCTGACCCAGAAGACCTGCACCAGGCTTTACAAGCTTTGGCTGGGTGGCTCAGACTGAGCAGGCTGAAATTAAACCCGGCGAAGACGGAGGTCCTGTGCTTGAGTCGGACCGGACCGGGATTAGGGCTCCCACTTCCGACCTTCGACGGGGCACCTTTGGTGCTGGCCTCGGAGGTTAGAAGCTTGGGAGTGCTCCTGGACCCCACCATAACGATGGAGGCCCAGGTGGCAGCCACTGCCAGATCAGCCTTTTATCATCTTCGGCTGGTACAGCAGTTGCTTCCTTTCCTCGACCGCAACGACCTAGCTACAGTGATCCATGTGACGGTCACCTCGAGGCTAGACTACTGTAATGCTAGCTACATGGGGCTGCCTCTGTCGCAAATCCGGAAGCTACAGCCGGTGCAGAATGCTGTGGCCAGGCTGTTGGTGGGCGCCCCTAGGTGGGAGCACACCCGACCTGTACTGAAAGCGCTGCACTGACTCCCTATAGCATACCGGATTCGCTTCAAAGTGCTGGTGCTTACCTTTAAAGCCCTACATGGCCAGGGTCCGACATACCTGAGGGACCGCATTTCTCCACATATTCCCCAAAGAGCACTTCGGTCGGGGTCACAACACCGGCTAGTGACCCCGAGCCCCAAGGAGGCCAGGCTTGCTGCAACGAGGGCCAGGTCCTTTTCAGTGGCAGCTCCTATCTGGTGGAACAAGCTCCCAGAGGAGATCAGGGCCCTGCAGGACCTTTTGCAGTTCCGCAGGGCCTGTAAGACAGAGCTCTTCCGCCGGGCATTCGAGTAGGAGCCGCCACTGCCACTACTACCACCGCTGCATTATAGAGCGATACCACCGGAGGGCCAGGTACCATCTATTAATGGCCCTAGTCCTCCCTTCTGTTATGCAAGATGGTGGGAGTTTTCTGTTCTTGCATCCTGATGAAGTTGATTTTTAATCTGTTTTTATCTATTTTATATACTGTATGCACTTTGTGCCTTGTGTAAGCCGCCCTGAGCCCGTTCGTGGGAATTGTGGGGTATAAATGCAATGAAATAAATAAATAAATATTACTACATGTGAAAAACCTGCAGAAGTCTATTTTACTACAACTTAGTATAGCAAAATAGACAGCAGAGTTATTTTTAAAATGAATGTATGAACAAGTTACATATGAATATTGCCTCTAAATGGAGTTTCCCTCTAGGTAGAAAATATGTCATGTATGAAATGGCCTTTACCTGACAGTATGTGAATACAAATAGATGTACACCAAGTGTAACTTACTATGGCCCCAGTCACACGGGCAGGAAAATGCGGGGGAGTGTGGCTGTTTGCCCCGGAGCAAAATAACGTGTGGCTGCGCAATCAGATGTCCAGTTGAGGTCCCGTCGAGGTCCTGTGGTTAGGGGGGAGGTGCCAATCACAGGACAATCCTGCGGCGCGGCAAAGAAGCTGCCTCTCTAGCAAAAGGCTCCGCGGGTTTAACCCCTTCCAGGGCTGCAGAGGAATGCAAACTGTGTCCTCCGTCGGTCCCCTCCAGGAGGAGCGTCGTCTGGACCACCCCCCCGCCACGCCCCACTGTACCTCCCCCTCTGCTGCCCAGTGCAGCTGAGCCAGGAGTGGGGGGGTACAAAAAAGAGGAGGGAACTGTGTTGTTTGTTTTTAAACGAAGTGTGTGCATGTGACGTTGGGTGCTTGTGCGCATCCCGTGGAGACTTGGAGAAAAAAACACCTTTTAGCGATAGGACATGGGCGGGCGCTGGATGCCACGACCTACCACCGGAAACGCGATCAGGCGCCCGCCCTTGCCCTGTGGTTTCCGGAAACGAGTACCTCGGAGGTACTAGTTTTTTTACCCCGCATCTTCGGCGGGAAGCCTTGGGTTCGCCATGGGAGCTGTACGCTTCCCAGATGTGGCGCTGTGACCGCGCCCGGAAAATCCGCCTATCTTCCGTCTTTGTAGCGTGGCTAATGCTCCGTGTGACCACAGCCTGTGTTAAGCTACAGTCACCTAGGGACAATTTTACCGCAGAATTGCACCTGATCAGAAACCCGGGGAAGCACAGACATGGTAAAAAATTTCCTCACTATAAGAAGCTATAGACTTCAAACTCCCCATTTGGTTTTTGGCTTCCTGTAAAGGCCACTACATTAATTTACATTCTTCTGGTTTATTGTGTATTTTGCTTCATCTATACCCCTGAATGTCTCTTGCCTTGAAAACCCTACAGGGTTGCCATATGTCAGCTGTGACTTGACAGCTCTTTCCACCACATACCCTGCCTTTCACAAAACAGCTTAAATTGTTCTCCTCTCCTTCATTTTATCCTCACAGCAACACTGCAAGGCAGGTTAGGCTGACAGCATGGCCCAAGGTCATTCAGCAAGCTTTCATGGCAGAGTGGGAATTTGAACCTGCCCTCCTCCCAAGATCCTAGTCTGACACTAGGGAGGGGCCATGGCTCAGTGGCAGAGCATCTGCTTGACATACAGAAGGTCTCAGTTTCAATCCCTGGCCTCTCCAGATAAAAGAATCAGACAGTAGGTGATATGAAAGACATCCGTCTAAGACCCTGGACAGGCTGCCAGTCTGAGTAGACACTACCGACTTTGATGGGCCAAGGATCTGACTCAGTGTAAGGCGGCTCATGAGCTCATGTGACACTCTAAACACTACAGTTCACCGGTTTGAAAGTTGTGTTAATGTTTAAACAAATGTTCCAAACACTACACTCAAAAGCTCGCACAATGTTTTGAGTCACTTTGGTTGGTCCTCATAAAAGTCATTACGAGTGTTTTGATTTCTCTTTGTGGTCGGCTATTACCGTGGTGTCACTGACCAGCAGAGGGCTCCCTGTCTCCAGAGGTGCATCTTTGTTCACAAACACACAAGACATGCTATTGCAGATCTGGCTACCTGTCTACTACTGTTGAGTTTAGAAGACCAATTCATAGCCTTGAAACAACTTTTACAACAGAACTATGAAATGTTATAGAAGTAGGATCTCCTCCCATATTAAGCTACTTAAAGAGATGTGCCATTTTGAGCAAAACCAGTTACATGTCTTAAGAACCCTTCATTCTGTGCAACAGAGAGAGATCTGGGGTTGATGGTGACTGATGATAAATCAAAGGTATGTGAAACCTTTAGAGAAAGCTATACCCTCTCTGGTCTCTCCCTCTTTAATGTGACTAAGTCTGCTCTTGTTAACCTCAAGGGGTTAGATACCTCAGGAGTGAAAAGCTGCAGCAGTGAGCCCAGCTAGTTTTAGTTGGGGGCTGATTTGCTAAACTCACGTGTTGTTGGGATTGCATAAGATGAGTCCAGCAGAGCAGTGCAGACAGCTGAGCCCCAACAAATCCCATGCAAAACTGGGAACTCAATGCTGTAGATGTATTCCTTCTGCTAGAACTTTAAAATCTCCTGGCCAGAAATGGAGAAGTGCCAACGGTAGCCCTGGAGGTAGAATATCTGGCGGTCTATCTGGGGCTCAACTGCTGGCATGACATGCAAATACATAAAAGGTCTTACAAAATCCTTTCATGTTTCTGGACAGCTGCACTGATTCTCTTGTTGGGTGCTTTTAAAACGCCAAACAAGGCTTGTTTGCTTTTTAAAAAATTAGTGCTCTTCCCATTTTCATTCCAAGGAGGAGGAATAGAATCTCAGCTACAAACTGTGCAACCTCTCTTGCATTCTCCTGCTGTTAATGAATCAATTGAAGGTTTTTATTTCAGTGGAAATCACAAACCTCTAAGTTTCTCTGTCTTTTTAGGTATTTAAAGAAAACACCCTACTGTGCTTTGTTTTTTGTTCAAGCCTCCTTATCTCAGGCTTAATGAGGGCAGCACAATCCCTGACTCCTTGAGGAGAATTTGCCTAATGCCTTCATCCTGGGATTTCTCCAGCAAGATCAAAGGCAAAGCTTCCGAGCTTCCTGGAAACTCTGTACTGCCACCCAGTCAGCCAGCCAGTTAGTTCAGAGAGAGAGAGAGAGAGAGAGAGAGAGAGAGAGACAGACAGACAGACAGACAGACAGACAGACAGACAGACAGACTACTCACATATCATCTACAAAGCATGGATAGGGCATTTGTTGCAGGTAAATCCCTGAAGGCACTTCAGCACTGGTTTGGGTTTTGATAATGCCATGCTCAATCATATCTTGTAGGTAGGCAAACCCTCCCCAGATGTAACGTAAATCATCGACCGGGTCAGCTCTTGGACCAGGATCCCAGTACCTGTGAAGGAAAAACACATACTTAGCCAGGAACCTGATGGGGGAATGTGGTTCTGACCAGTGGGTTTTTAAAAATTATTTACAGTTCTGAGAGGTACCATTCAGAATTCAAAGGTGGCAACATTACCTTACTGTGCCCCACTGATTTAACTCACTCACCAAGCCTTCTCTTTTTCTACTATTCCACAAGACTGGGTCTAGAAATAAATTCAGCTCTGTATCAATACGGGAAGCAAGACTATACAGTATCCATATGCACCTATCTGTTTGAAAGCCTCCTTCGACTCAGGAGCAGCTCTATCATTAGTTCTGGCACTTGTGCCTCGTTGTTAGCCACCCTGAGCCTTCGGGGAGGGCGGGATATAAATCAAATAAATAAATAAATAAATGGTGGTTTTTGAAATGTCAATTATTTTATTTATCATTATATTGTTTCCACTGAGGCCAGGTATAGCACTAAACATCCTATTTGGATATTCTGCCTCTGGATCCAGATGTCTTGAGCCATCACTGTACCACCTTGTTCTTAGGGCCACACAGCAGGCAAAGACTTGGGTCATACACACATTATGAGATGAAAGGAAGCCATCACCTGTCTTTGATTTTGTTTGTTTTCTGCACCGCATCTATATCCATACGTATCTTGTACGTCACATGAGGTGGCAACTGGTGGCTTTCTGGGTCCAGGTTAGGAAAGACAACACCAGCCCAAAATTTGTTTTCCTCCAGGAGGTAGACAGCACGATTAGTGATTTGAGCTTCATCAGCATAGCCTTCAAATTTATCAAGGTTCAAGCACTGTGGAAAGTCATAAATGTGGAAGACACATTGGAATAAACCAGCCAGGCATATACATTAGGAATATAAAATGACGGCCCCTTTGATGTGATCCAGATATCCAATGAGTAAAATAGGTTCAACATCATTTTATTCCTTCTTACTCTAATTATACATCAGCATTACATACAGAAGTAGATTAACTGCCATGGCTTCTCTCATACAACAATAAGATGTGGGAGAAATTGTTGGTTATAAATTCATTCATTCAGACATTTTCCCCCAGAAAGAAACTGCAACTTGGAATGAATCTCTGACACATCTCTCTCTAGATTTTTGATGGCAGAGGGGACAAATCTCTTTGACCCTTCCATCACCCACCCATGGGAAAAAGTAGGGTTTGGGAAGATTTCCAGTTGCTGAGAAAGGGAGTTTTACTGTGCTGAAATAAGTATAGCACTCCTTTAATCAAATGGTGATTTCTCCCTATGCTGAAGGGGTAGAAAAAAGGTAGAAGTGAATAACAACTGAAGATGTCAAAAAATTCCTAGTCCTCTCACAGAACCACAGTTCCAAGAGTTCCTTGTTGGGAGCCACACAAGTTCATAGGCTTGAAACCAGCTATGGGCCTGTTCTCATGCATAAGTGAAGTGATTCATAAAATTGGGATTAAATGATACACAACCAAAAGCCATCCTAAAATTCTGCACCTTATAATAACACCATCCCATATTGCAGAAACTGAATGGAGTAATAAAAACTTCAGAAGGTTGTTCATTAATGAGGTGTCTTGCCAGCAAAGATAACAAGAAAAGAACACCAAAGCTGAAACTTTCATCTCAGTATACCACACGGAAGGAAGTTAACCAGCCAAACTGGCACTTTAATATACAAGTAGCCAGGAAAACACTGAAAACAGAGAGGATACCCGAGACACAGTTTGCTACAGGGAATGGGCACATGGTTCTTATAACTTAATTTTTATTTCATTTATTTAGAAATTTATACCCCACTTTCCTGCCTGATAAGGACCCAATACGTCATTTCCCCCTCTTCCAGCTTATTTTCACGACAACAGCCTCATGAGGTAAGTTAGCCTAGGAATGTGTGACCAATGGCCCAAGAACTAAGATTCCCAGCGAGCTTCCATGACAGAGCAGGAATTTAAATTTGGAACTCCCTAATTGTAGTCTGAGATTCTTGACTACATTGTGCTGGCTCAGTTCTGAAAAATGAAGGAATTTATAGGAGTGCCAGACCCAGTCTGGCAATCATTGGGAAACCAGGTGTGTGTGTGTGTGTGGGGGGAGCAACAGTTTGACAGCAACAGTTTGACAGCACTTGTGGCTTTTCTCCAGAAGTGACATCAGTAGTCTCTAGGAATCACCAGATAGTCTATGGAAAAACCATAAATCTGACAGCATTTTTTTTGTTTTATTTTTCTTCCACTGCTGCTCAGAACAAAACAGGAGATGGGGCAGGGAATCCCCTACTCCCAGAGGGGTGTGGCAATCCTAGTCCAACTTGTTTCATTCATTTTCCAGCTATAAACTAGAGTCCTATTCATTGTCTTTTCTCAAAGAAGCCTTAAGATTTGATAGCATGGACAACAGCCAAGCAGCACCTTCTACTTCTCCATTGTCACAGAAATCTATTGACGAACAATCTCAGACAAGAAAAAGCTACTGCAAGATCATGTGTAGTAATTGCACATTTGTTTTGCTGCTTCTCATATCTCATGGGTAGAGGGTCATTTTGCACCATATGAAGCAAACACTTTAACCGATTTCCCACTAGCCGATGCTCCGTCTGCACTCTTCCTTCCCCCTCCCCCGATTCTACATGTCAATTTCCCACCTCATCTTCCTTCTACATGTCAATTTCCCACCAGTTGCTGTGCAGCCGCATTTTGCTTCGCAGCTTCACCCAATTTCCCCCATGTCTTCTTGATCTTCAAAAAACATGATCGAGAAAACACGGGGAATATCGGGTGAAGCTGCAGCCGCGTAGCAACTGGTGGGAAATCGACACGTAGAATCAGGGGAAAGGAAGAGCGAGGACGGAGCAATGGCTAGTGGGAAATCAGTCCTAGTACATCTGGCAACCTAACCTAGGAAGACTTATATGACCAAGAAAGTCATGTTGCTGTGATCTGCTTAATGAGGCTATATCCACATTTAGGAACCAAGGGTATGAACTGGCAGGAGCATTTTCACCTATATGATCTGTAAGCATGGTTGACCATCTCTCCCAAGTGACATTTTGGGATTAGGTAATACTGGCCATTGTCCCTGATCCTGGGCACATAATAACAATTTCCTCCCACCAGCACTGAAAGTCTTTTTATTATTTTTTTAATTGACACTAGAATATTATTATACCAATATAGCATTGTAATAATAGCTGTAGTGGATTCTCTGAATTCTCAGCTTTCATTCTCTTTTTTAAAAAAACAAAACCATAAGTCTCTATCCCCTTCTCTTGAGGAGATATAAGGAAACCTCCAGAGGAACTGGTTGGCCACTGTATGAAACTAGATGGACCACTGGCCTGATCCACCAGGGCTCTTTCATAAGAATATAAGAAGGCATATAATCACAAGGGTTAAGGCTACAAACTTACACCTATAGTTACAACTTCCTTTTCTTTTTACTGTCAAGTCACAGCTGTAAACTCCCTTTTGGGTTTACAAGGCAAGAGACTTTCAGCGGTGATTAGCCATTGCTTGCCTTTGCATCACAACTTTGGTACTCCTTGGAGTTCTCACATCCAAATACTAGCCAGGGCCAACCCTGCTTAGCTTCTGAGATCTGATAAGAACAGCCTAGTCTGGGCTGTCCAGGTCAGGGGATAGTTACTATAGTAGATCAATATAATCTGGGGCTGCGGTGGCTCAGGTGGTTAAGACGCTGAACTGCAGACGGGAAGGCCGGTAGTTCAGCAGTTCGAGACCCGAGTGTGCCGCATGACGGAGTGAGCTCCCTGGTCCCAGCTCCTGCCAACCTAGCAGTTCGAAAGCAAGAAATTGCAAGTAGATAAATAGGTACCACTTCAGTGCGAAGGTAACAGCTTTCCATGCGCCTCGGTGTTTAGTCATGCCAGCCACATGACCACAGAAATGTCCTGGGACAGTGCTGGCTTGTCGGCTTGGAAATGGAGATGAATACCGCATCCCTAGATGCTGCCAATGCATTAAGCCACACGACTCAGTGACAGGAAAGCTGTTCAGGGCCTGGAGCAGCTTCCTGACACCACAGCAACCATGGCTGCTAAAGTAAGGACAGGGAAGAAAGAGAGATGGGGGAATACTGACAAGAAGGGAGGCCAGGAGAAATAGAGAGGGAGTAGGTTGACAGAGAAGGGGGGGGACACTGATGGAAAAGGGGAGGGGGAAGGGGGGGAGGTTGACAGATAAGGGGAGGGGACGAAAGAGAGGTGGGGAAGATTGACAGAAGGGCAGGGCATGAGAAGAGGGGGGAGAGTTTTAGAGAAGAGGGAAGAGGGAAGGAAGCAAAAGTGGGGGAAGGGATGCACCATCCCCACAGGTTTCTTGCAGGTCCCCACTTGCAATATTCTAATATCAATTTTTTAAAAAATTGCAAAAGCCCTGGTGGACCGGGGGAGGAGGGTGGTCACTTCTGGGGGACTGGAGCAGGGGAAATGCAGCAAAGCCTTCTATGTGGAGGGCCCACTGCTGCTGCCCTTTATCTGCAGCTGCACCAGCAATGGGGAACCACAAAATCCTATCCCCTTATGGAAACCACCCTGTGATCTTCTGAAACACCTCCTACTCCAACAAAGTGGAGGAAAGGAAGAATGGACTCTTCCCTTTGGGCAAGAAGCTAGTGGCTGCTGGGAAACAGACTGGTAGGTACTATGTCAATGACAGGCATCACGTGGGGAATCACTGCATTACACCACACTGGGTTTCAGATTAAATGATTTGGTGTTATACAGAGGTTAAGAGCATAAATTTCCTGTATGGTCTAAGGTGAGTCACTACAATAACATGATTTGATAGCATTTATTTAACACTTCAGAATGTTCAAAGAACTTGACGTACATTATCACTGTAAAATTTACAACAACCTTGTAAAGTAGTCTAGTTATCCCTATATTGCAGATGGGGGGGGGGTGAGAGGCAAAGGCATGATTAAGGCACCTAGTGAGTTCACATGGCAGAAGTGAGATGTGAATAGTGGTTTTCCCAGTTCACTTCTCAGTATCATAGATGTATAAGTTTGCTATGTGGCATTTTTTCTAATTGCTCAAACCACTTCAACATGTATTATCCTAGTAATTCTAATAACTCTGTAAGATAGGCCAGTGTTTTCATGCATATATTAAAAGGGGGGGGGTCTAAGGTAAAAACTTATTCAAAGTCCCCCCAATGAGTTCATAATGAAGCTGAGATCTAGCATGACAACTTCCACTTTAGAGAACTATGCCACATTTGTTCTTACAACAGACATCATGCCACAATTCAGCCTTCATGTAATGGTATTTAACTAATTTGCTAGATCAAAAAATACAGTATTTACTCAAAAGGAAGATGACCTGGAATGTAATGTGGCCCCTTTAAAATGTTATAAGCACACATACACATGTAACTGGACATAATGGTAGCTTGTATGCCAATATAAGACGACCCCTCTTTTTTGTTTTTTGATGGCATACCTGGGAATAAATCAAGACATCTTGCACTTGAGCAAATACTGTAGCAAATGGAAACTGCATAAATGGAACTTCAACATACACACACACACACACACACACACACACGTATCATTCTTATACTTCCTACCTCTGAAATTAGAGAGTCATTACCTGGTTCTCATTTTGGAATGTGAGGAGACAGCATTCAGCTCCCAAACTGACTGGGAAGAAATGTATTTAATTACCTCACTTCACAGATTGCCACAAAGCTAACTTGTTTGATCTTATCTTCTTGATGGTCTCTTGCAGGCCAATAACCAATAATTACTCTACTTCAAAGTGTTCACAGGCAAGTTGTTATTTAACAGACAGAAAACTCTGTAATGTAAAGACTGCTTTGTTTATCCTTGTCATCTGAAGAAACTTTCTCCATTTTGTTTTTACAGGATGGTCAAGGGGGGTGGGGGGGTCTTTGAAAAGAAATCAAGTTCCTATGGAATTCTGAAATGATAATATTCCAAAAGATACCCTGACCTTTAAAAGGATATGCCAGCCTGTACAGTTGTTTTTAAAAGGATGCATTAGTTAAGACATGCATTTAATTTAACTTTATTATTACTATGCTTATTATATGGAGCACGGACTGGAGGCACGGAAACCCAGGTTTCCTGTCTCAATTCCAATGCTGATTTCTCCATGCCTACTACCTCTCTACATACCACACCTAATCCAATCACACCTGCTATTGTCATTCACCTGCTATTGTCATTTGGCATCTGAAATCACTCCACTCTCCAAGATATAAAGACTGATGGACTCATATTCTAGCTGTAGCTGAAGAAGCGAGCAGTTACTCACAAAAGCTGATTACTCACAAAAGCTGATAGTCTTTAAGGTGCTACTGGCTCTTTTATCTTGCCACAGCCAGAGTAACATGGCTACCCAACTTGATAGAGCCCTCAGCTATACAAATGTTTTCCCTGAGAATTTTTCTTTACCACTCTCAAAGACTGCAGAAAGCTGCAATTTGCATTGGAACTCTGAGTGGGTAAGGGGAAGATGCTTATCTCTTTCC
>NW_015167529.1:1013535-1034223 GCF_001447785.1 Gekko japonicus | reverse complement strand
ACCAGCTCCCCCCCTCTGGATGGGGAAGAGGTATGGAGATATTTGTTCCTCTCCCCCCCCCCGGATGGAAAGCAGTTTGGAGGGGACACTTTTTATAGGCATTAACCATTCAAGGAAATAATTTCAGAGGGTAGCCATATTGGTTTGGAGTAAAACAGTTATATTTGAGTCCAGTAGCGCCTTAGAGTTCAACAAGAGTTTCAGGGAAGAAGCTTTTGAGAGTCAAAGCTCCCTTTGTCAGACACAGGAGCACTGACCCCTGAAAGCTTATACCCTGAAACTCTTGTTGGTCTCCAAAGTGCTACTGGACTCAAATCTAACCATTCAAGGGAAGACATGTATCCCTCCCTCCCACCGTGCAAACTTCCAGTCCAGACTACAGCTTCGTACAAATCCAGCAAAACAGATTAAAACACTCACATACAACTGTTGATCTTTCAGATTTACCACATAAAAACAGAAGTTAGCAAGCAACTGCTTGCACTGAGTTTCCTTCCACCATTATTCATGTATTCGTGTAGAGTCTGCCCTTCCCTTAGCCATCAGTCAGAAAGACATAGGCCTATAATTAATGCCTGCCAAGACCACTCCTTAAAACCCCAGGAGAAATAATCAGTCCGTTGTTTTAGACATCCTGTCCCACCCAAAGAATTCACCTTCACATCATGTCTT
This sequence comes from Gekko japonicus, assembly GCF_001447785.1. Taxonomy (NCBI): domain Eukaryota; kingdom Metazoa; phylum Chordata; class Lepidosauria; order Squamata; family Gekkonidae; genus Gekko; species Gekko japonicus. The sequence goes on along the minus strand of NW_015167529.1, from coordinate 1,033,551 downwards.
TTGCTCAGCTAAGACCCCCACAGTGAAAACCCGAGCATAATCAATGACCAGATGAAAAGTCTCTGAAATAGGATTTGGAGCTACTTTAATTACACCTTTAAAATTCATACTGTTGCCAGCAGTAAAAAGCTACAACTTCAAAAATACCCCAGGTAAAACCTATTAGCAGAATATTCCCCAAATGAAATTTAAATTTACTCTTACTTGGTTGGAAAGAACAACACATTGCACACAGTACTGTACTACAGATGCCAGCTTCCAGGTGGGACTTGGAAATCCCCTGGAATTATCGCTCATCTCCAGATATCAGTTTCCCTGAAGGAAATGGATGATTTGGAGGGTGGACTCTGTGGGCACTGGACTCCACTGAGGTCTGTGTCCTCCCCAGGCTCCACCCCCAAATCTCCAGGGATTTCCCAGCCTGGATTTGGCAGCCCTCCCCTCCCCATCCCCTGCCGGTGGGCTGAGGGAACCTGACCCCCCTGCTGTACCTCAGTTCTTATTAAGAATGGTATCTGGTATGGCAATTTGTAGTATGAAAATAGCACGGGTGAAAATGGTTAAAAGGCTCCTTTACTCCACCCCAGCTTCCTCCCCCCAGAAGCAAAATAAAAAAATACAAAAAGCAATTTATCTGTGGAATAATCTGAAAGCAAACAAACAAAATCAAGGGGAACTGAAGAAAAGGAGGGGAACCCCTGCAAGCAACTGTCAGAGGTAGTCCACTTGCCCTGCTTATTTAAATTGTGTAAATGTGGATAACCAGCATGGGAGTTTGAAATGACTTTTAACACCAAAAGCCCAGCTCTAAACATGATGTCCCTAAAATTAGTCCTAGTGAATCCGATGGGACTGCTTCCTAATATGTACATTCGCAGCAGCCCAAGGAAAAAGGATGAAGTGCTACATAAAGAATATTAAAGTGCCCTGGCGTTTTTTTAACTTAGAGATTAACTGAGGCGCAATAATAAATACATGGTTCTCACAGGCAATGGATAAGATAATAATAACACCCCTGAGACCACCAACACAGCAGCCAAGACAGCAGGTAGTTGTATTGGTCCAAAGTATAATCCCCAGATAATTGTCATGTAATACTTTTGACTATGATCGACCAAAGTACAGTGTGCAAACATTTGAGTTCTCCGAAACTCTTCATCATGTTGGATGAATGTCTAAAAAAGGGGATGGGAAAAAAGATATTTCATACCACTCGTAAGCAGACTGGGCTGGATCCAGTGATTTATCAGATGCTCTAGACAGTGACAGTTGGTGATCTTCCCTGCTTTCCTCTCCCACTAACAGTCCTGTCCAACCCTGGGAAAATTCATTTCCAGGGCTGAGGAACCAACATGGAATTATAGCTGTGTACATTGGTGGGCTGTGCTGAAGAGGGGAAAGAAGGGGGAAATTACCCTTCCCATATCTTCCATCAGGGGCCTTCACACAGCTGCCAGGGGCAAAGATTATGTGCAATCCATGTCTGAGAGGGACAAACCCTCACCACCCCCCTTGGGAACTAGAACACTCATCTTTGGGGGGCTATTTTTTTTCACAGGGTTGCCAGCAAATAAGCCACCTTTGGAGTAGTAAGTGCAAGGCTCATAAACTTTGTTGATACTCTGTCCTTACACTACCAAAGCACCAAACATTTAGTGGTATCTGATAAATTTTGATGTATCAGCACTGAGCCTTATACGGCAAATTGTGTGGATTTTATGACATTTTTACTATACCCCTCTGAAGTATAATGATGCTGTACTGCACTGAAGTCCCTCCCCCCTCTCTATACCTGTCCCTCCCCAGGCTCTACCCCCCAAATCTCCAGGAATTTCCCAACCCAGAGCTGGCAATCCTAATTTCAGAGGCGTGAAGTGTCTGTATATGGAGGTTCCTTTAATTCATCGTGGCTAGTAGCCACTGACGGCCATATCCTCCACAAGGTTGCCAACCTCCAGGTGTGGTCTGGAAATCTTCCAAAATTAAAGCTAATTTCCAAACAATTTAGATCAGTTCCACCGGGAAAAAATGGCTGCTTTGGAGGGTGCACTCTATGGTACTATATCCTGTTGAGCTCTCTTTCCTCCCCAAACCCTGTCCTCCCTCGGCTGAGCCCCAAAATCTCCAGGAATTTCCCAGCCCGGAGTTGGCAACCCTCTGTGTTTTCAGAGGTCTCTTGCTGGCGCCGTTTGAAAACAGGGTATTAGACTTGTTGGGTCTTTTATATGATCCTGCAAGGTACTTTCTTGAGGATGCTCAGATTTGAAGCCATTTAAAGTCATGACTTAAAAATAAGTTGCAGATTTTTGTATTAATAATAACTGAATGATCCATTCATATCCAATGTAACGATGCAGGAGAATTACTGACACTTGGATAAAGCTAATGACAAAGAGATAAAAGTTTGAGTCCAGTGGCACCTTAAAGACCAACAAAGTTTAATTCTAGATATAAACTTTTGTGTGCATGCACACAAAAGTTTATACCCACGATTAAACTTTGTTACTGGACTCAAACTTTGTTCTATTGCTTCTGATCAACATGGCTGACCACCTGGATCTAAGAAAGACCCAAAAAAAAAATCATGCACAGATACAACAAAGACCCTCCTCTGTTTGGGTTCATAGAAGCCGTTAATTAATCCATTTATTTCTCACAGCCTAACATTTGGAAGCTTCCTTTTTGATCAATTGCTCTGTGTCTCATTAACATGCCCCTCATTAATTTATTTGCAATGTTTTACAAATCAATAGTATTATCTTCTTGTGAGTAAATACATGTGTAAATAAATCATTGATCTGTATCAGTTGTATATAAACAAACAGAATTATTTAAAATGTATAATTATCTTCTTCTAGGAAGCTTATGTGCTTATGTGCTGATGAGGCTTATGTGCTGATGAGAAGTCAGTCTTTATGCAAATCCAAAAGAAGCACCTGTGGCCATGCAAGAGCTGCTCCCACACAACAGATCGACTACTTAATATGTGCAAATTGTCCAACCAGGTAATAGCTGTGCCACTGGTTTGCAACTTGCTGCTTCCATGTAGGAAGGAGACCTTCCAAACATAGTGTAGACTTTCCCCTGTGTTTGTTAGGGAGAAGCGCTTGTGTTAAAACACAGACATGACTGTGAGGCCAATAGAAATGGAAATGCCCACAAACTGGGAAAGTCCCACTCACCTCCAGGTACTGGTAAATTGTAGTGAGAGTTCGGTTGATGACATTAAAGACATTCCTCCAATCAAAATTCACCGTGCCTCCCCTTCCTCTCTCTGGTGGTCCATTGTGCAGAAAACTGATCACATCTTCTGCAGTCAGACCTTCAGAACCCAGCTGCTCATTTAAGAAACCTTTTACTGTAGGATTCTGCACAGTGTCCTATGGTTTAAAAAAAACACACCAGGTCTAATTTCACATGTTTTAAAATAATATTGTTTCAGTCCAGGTGGGAAATAGCTGAATGCACCCTGACTTAAAAGTTATCTGACAAATGTAATGTTCTCAACCCTTCCTTTATTTATTTATTTAATGTGTAATGTACCTCTCTCACTTTGACTCAAGGCGAATTACAGAAGATTATGATTTCTTCTGTGTTTATTTGAAACAACATTTATTTCTTTATTTCAATTTATATCCCACCTTTCCTGCACAACCTCAAGGATTGCTGTATTAAGGTACCTAATAAAAGCAGTGGGGTGCAGTGGAGGCTTTTCCAGCAAGAAAATGGCATGAGAGGAAAGGATTGCAGCTCCTCTTCTTTGCCTCCCTCTCATGTTCTCCTTTTTGATGAAGCAATCCTGGCAGCTAACTTTGAAAAGCAAAGCTCAAAAAGCTGGTTTAAATTAAACTACCTAAGAGAAGATAAGCTGTTGCTGAGCTTTGTGTTTCCAGATGTTTCCTGCTGCCCCCCTAGCTGGAAATAGAGTACTGGACTAGATTGGACTGGTTGGAAATAGAGTGTTGGACATAAGAACATAAGATGGGTGCTTCATCTGATCTACCAAGGTACTTTTTATGTTCTTGAGAATCTTCAGGTTTATTCTTATTCAAATATTGAATTTTCATTCATCCTTGACTGTTGACTTCCCATTTCTACATACCCGAATCATGTTCATTTGCACACTGCCATGAAAGAAGTTCCACACCTGAGGTCCCACTTCTTTCCAGGCTTTAGTGATCAGTCTCAGGCGCTCAAGTTCTTCAAATGTGGAATTTGCCTGGGACAATAAGAAGTTGAAAGAGAAAGAGGCAGGAAGAGCTTGTGCATGTTGTGAAGAGCATGTGCATATGTTATAAATATCATTATTATTATTGTCATACAGCAAAAAAATCAAGATTCCACAAATGGAGGCTACTCTGGAATTCTGCTACAAGCAACAATTCTCACATCTGGCACACTGATCAATTAAACTTTCTGGCTACATTTGCCAGGTTGCCAATAATATATGTAAAGATTAATGTAACACAACATTGTAAAACTAGGTTTTATTAGGGCCCTGATTAGTTAAAAAAAATCTGGAGGGAAGAAAAACAAAATGAGGCTTTCAAATTCTGTAGAGCTATCCCACACAGCAAAACATTTCTCCCTTAGCAGAAATACACAAGGGATCCATAGATAAAAACTACAGACTGAAGGAGGTAAAGTTAGTTAAGGCTATGAGGATGGCATAGCATTTTGCTAGAAAAGCAATACAATGACAGAATGCTGCTGTGTTATTTCAGTGTAACTGTGAGAACCCTCTGGCATGTTAAAATGTATCATATAAATGAAAACGAATAAGTAAATAAGGAAGTGGATTGAAGTTTGCTTCAGCTCTACTTCTTGTGAACTTGACTATTTCAGACTGGGAAATCAGAACGAGGAGGAGGAGGAGGAGGAAATTGGATTTATACCCCTCCCTTCACTGCTCAGAGGTGTCTCAGAGCCACTTACAATCTCCTTTCCGTATAGGAGACTATACCTATGATGTATTAGCTGAAATTACTTTTTAAAACTGTAATACTCTTTCAGCCTAACCTACCTCACAGGGGTGTTGTGAGGATAAACTGGAGGATAGGAAAATGATGTAAGCTGCTTTGAGTCCCCACTGGGGAGAAAGGTGGGGTATGAATAAATAAATAAATAAAAAATCTGTATTTAAGGCAGCAATAACCTGACAAATTACTGGATCGCCCTTCTCCCTCTCCTCCGGAGTACTTAGCAACTTTGGATCCTGTGCCTTTTTTTATGGCGACCACCAAGTCAAAGAAATGGAAAGAAACCTTGGTAAGCAATTGCTTGTTGTTCAGGGGATCACCCTTGTAGAGTGCTTAGTTAAAATGTATTATGTATAGGTTGCTGGAAAAAGAGAGAATCTCTCTTACATTTATCAGTATCTCCCGTACAGCTGGCGAATCAGGAGCATACAGGATTTTCCCCATCAGAAGTGGTTTCACAGCATTCCAAGCAATTTTGGTGATAGTATTTGATTCCATGTCTTGTATCAATGCATTACAAAATTGTGCTGTTGGGATAGAGGAAAGAAGACATATATCATGGCCCCATTCACATGGAGCATTTGCTGCGCTGAAGGCACAATAGTCCCGTGGATTTCCGGGCACGATCAGACCGGAACATCTGGGAGGCGTAGTGCACCCATGGCAAACCTGTGGCATCCCGCCGAAGATGTGCATTTAAAAAGTACCTGGGACGACCTACTGGCAAGTGGTTTCCCACGGGCTGCATGCGGACTCCCTGGGTGTGATTGCGCCGGCGCGTGGCTTTCTCCCCCGTCGTCCTCTTTGCCACGGGGAAGCCGCCGTCGCGTCTGAACGCATAATGGTGCATCAGAATGCGATGGCGCAAATAGCCGCACTCCCCCCCCACGCATTTTCCGGCACATCTGACCGGGGCCCATATAACTTTTGTCCATAATAACCTTTGTTCATAATATTCTACAGATTCAGCTCTCTCCATTTAGTCCATATAAAACTGCAGCTATACCAACTTCTGGGAAATTAAGAGGCTGAGCAATTAAGAGGCTGAGTTAATGCTGTCTCCATGCAGCTAACCCCATCATTACAAGAATAGCATCATATGGTTTCTGATTTTTATCCACTGTCCCTCTCCATTACCACACTGCAGATAGCAAGACCAAATAGGTATGTTATCAGACATCAGGCTGAGAGCATTCAATATATAAGGAAGTTTAATACATGAATAAAAAAACAAATAGTCTGCTCAGACTGAGCAATGCTACAAAGAAAAGGTGAAAACTGTCAGACTCTTGATCAAACTTACTTCGAACCACACTCTCTTGGCAGTGATTTGTTTATTGAGAGATAAAGATGTTTCAAGCTAAGATGATCCATGTCAGAACTGACTCCCTTGGCACCAGTTCTGGCATTATACATGATTCAAACAGCCCACCCTCCCAATAACTAGTCCAATCACATCAAGAAATCCAGCCCGCCAAAATCTACTGGGCACCATTAACCCTCCCCCAGGACCTGCAAGCTTAGTATCTAGCAGTATCTGGTGTCCAAGGTCAAACACGCATTCTTCCCAAAGATGAGAGGCCCCACATAAACACAGTTACAAGCTAGCACAACTTCCAGCAAAGCAGCTACACACACACACACTCCCAGACTCCCCTCCCAACCAGAAGAAAACAGGATAAGAGACATACAGAACCAAAAAAAACTAAAGAACCATGGCAAATGAGGCCTGGTTTGACAAAAACACAGCCCCTTTCCCTAGACATGGAACTTATCCTAAACAATGTTTATCCCTACACATGGAACTTATCCTAAACAATGTTTAAATAGCACTGGCTAGTATTACTTGAAATTGCAGTACTTTAAAATTCACAATTACTTTAGTTTTCTTGATTGGGTGTCTTCTCCCTATTGTCCTTGGCCATGTGGACAAGATGAAATCACTAGATAAACCTTAGTCCTTCATAGCGTATAGTTCCAAATCAAGAGCAAGATGCAAGAATAAGAGAGTTTCTTCTCTTTGTCTTAAGAAGTTATATTCTGCCCTGGGCATAGTCCACACACACACACACCCCAGTCATTCATACTCCCGTTCCACAAGGAAGAAAATCAGAGGTCATTTTTTTTGGGGGGGGGGGGACGCCGGGGGAACCAGGGGAAAGAAGTACGCAGTTCCCCCGGGTGAGGTGCACATGATGAAGCCCCGCCCCATGCTTCCAGCCACCCTGCTTCCAGCCCTCATTCAGCCAGGAGGAGGCAGGAGAAGAGGGAGGGTAAGTTGCTTTCTCCCCGCCTCTCCCCACCCCTGCCTGCCTGGGGCCAGGGAGGGCCTTGGCGGGGCTTCCTCGTACTCCCGCTGGCCTTGCAGGTCCACCACCAAGCCCCTGATGTCAGGGGGTGTGGCATATGCTAATGAGTTATGCTAATGAGTCCCCCTAGCTCTTTTTCTACGAAATGACCCCTGAAGAAAATACATTCTAGCAATTTGGCTGTTTCCCTCTCTGTCTCTGGGTATCACCTTCTAGCAGGGTGATAAACCATTGTCTTGCTTTGGCCGGAGCCATTAAGATAACTAAGAGCATGAATGCTTTGTGCTTGGAGCTTGATGGCTCCTTCCACAACCCCCTCCTTTCCGACAGCTTTGAGTTTGCCTTTGGGTTCCTGAGCACACACAGAGTGTAGTCAGAATGACTGAAATTCTAGAGTGGAGGACATTTCTCCACACACATGTTTTTGTGAAATACATATAATATGTATAGATATGTAAAATGTGTATAAATTTGAAATATACAAATATTTCTGTTTAGGAAAGAACTTGCCTCTTCAAAATACCCTAAGAACACTTTTCTTGGACTAAGACTCACTGAACAGAACTTAGTGGGATTCTGAGTAGATCTGCTTAAGACTGCTCTCTTCTCCACTTCTTTGTTATCCAAATAGTGGTCTTTTGTGTTTTTGCTGCCACTGGAGTAAGTATTTCAGTAGTAAGTAATGCTTATCATTCCTAAGATTTATGATGCAAGTAAATATGTTTAAGACTACAGCTTGATTCTGTCCCCCACCCCATTTAGCAAAAGTCTGTAGGTCCTGAAAAAAAATCCAAATCCTTTTTTTCTGAGGAGACAGCAGTCACAAGAAGATGGTTTACAGAAGCTGGTGTTGTGTAGGTTTTTTGACAGCATTAGAGAAAATGTAAAGGTTCAGAATTCTTGGCAGAAAAAAAAAGATGGCAACCCAGAGGCAGTATTATACTCCCATTCCATAGCAGCTCTTGCCTCAAGCACTCACTTTTCTATTTACCTATACAGCAACACGTGATGTGTGTGTTTGGTGGGATGGTGCCCAGAACATACAGTAGTCTTTCGGTTTATAGTAATTGCAAATATGTCTCTTTGTGAGCCAAAGAGTGAGCACCACTAGACTAGGACAAACAATCTAAATTATATAACAAAGTAACTGACCATTTGTTTTCTGTTCTTTATTGGTACTCAAGTTGTGGTACCTAAGCCCTTTCACTATGGTCTACCTCATGATAGGGCCAATCTTGTTGGCAGTTCTCTGAGGAGTTCTTAGGATGGGATGGAACAATCCAAAAGAAGAAGAAGAGTTGGTTTTTATACCCCACTTTTCTCTACCATAAGGAGTCTCAGAGCAGCTTCCAGTCACCTTCTCTTCTTCTCCCCACAACAGTCACCTTGTGAGGCTAGTGGAGCTGAGAGAGTTCTGAGAGAACTGTAACTGCCCCAAGGTCACCTATAGGTTATATGGAGGAGTGGGGAATCCAACCAGGTTCTCCAGATTAGAGTCCGTTGCTCTTAACCACTGCACCATGCTGGCTGGACAATTAGATGTCTAGGTTTAAAGATGTGAACATATGCCAAATGCAAAAGGAAAAATGAAAATAGGCTCAGATCATGGCATGCATAAGATACAGTTAACCTATAGCTGCCTAAACTACCAGATCTGTATGGAAAATCTATCTAAGCAGAGTTTCCAAGGCAACTGAGCAGGAAGAAAAAAAGTTCAAACAAAAATTATTGTCATATTGTTATATTGTTATCAAATGATGAAGAAATACATCTTGGGTTTTAGGTATTTCCTCAAGTTGTACCAAATGTTAGAACAGACAATCATTCTGTTTATCCTGTCATACCATAAGAGTACGATGCCACTTAAGGCCATTTCAAATGTTGAAGAGAAGTCATGTCCTTATGGCTACACATTCCTGGAAGTAAGCCCCACTGAATAACAAAGGACTTACTTCTGAGTAGACCTGCTTGGGATTTGCTCCCTAGGTGTTCATTCTAGGTCAACCACTTTCCTCAGAATATTGGAAAGACATTTTCATGTACAATGCTACATGGAAAAACAAGTGAATGTATGACAAACAATAACAGAGGGAAAGGGAACACCAGTCATTGCACTAAGGTGTGAAGTGGTCCTGAGTAAAACTAAAAGCAACAGCATTTAATTTAATGTGGCCTTTCAGAAAGAACCACCTCGGTAGGTGGTTCTTTTTTGCTGCGGGTTATTGTCGGAAGGGCCGGATCGGGGACGAGCGCGCAACGCTTCCCAGATGTTGCGGTGGGATAGCGCCCGTTTGCTCCGCCCATGATCCGTCCCTCTCCTGGCCCAAATCCTCTCGTGTGACCAGGGCCTTAAAAAACTTTTCTTGAGTCAATAAAATTACTTCATCAATAATGACATTTACAAAGTTATTTCCATAACGGACAGAGTATCCATCACTGGCTTAGTTTGAGTCTCCCTGTAGCTCTCTTTGAGACATCTGGTGCTTGTCATCATCACAGCCACGATACTACAACAGAGGAAACCAGCTAGCCAAATTTAAATTACAGCTTTGGTAACTTTGCACTGCTGTAGTGGCTACAGCTTACCTTATGACATGACACAGATGAAACAGTAATTGTTTAAGCAATTTACCTAACATAACTAATTATGTAAATATCATCCTGATCAATCTTTATCCAATCCCGTAGATCTAATGCAGAGTCACATACTAAGGAAATACTTACTGGTTGTGTTATCATAAATATAAGATTTCTTCTTTGTAGAGTCAACGCCAAGGAAGGCCTTGTAATTATTATCTTCGTACCAGTTGAGAGAGATTATTCTGGAGCCGCCTCCCTCGGGGTAGCCACAGAGAAGATCAGATAAAACACTCATCAGCTGCCATAAGGATTCTGGCTCTCCATTTTGCAGAAGTGGTCGCAGAACAGACAAAAGATCCTGAACACTTGACCTACGTATTAGCTGTAGTGAAACAAAGCATCTTTATGAGCAGTTGTACTAGAGGCAGAAGGATACACCTATGTGGAGTGTATTTATTTCATTTATAGCCCCACCTTTCTTCCCAGTGGGGACCCAAAGCAATTTCCATCATTCTATCCTTTTCCATTTTATCCTCATAGCAACCACACTGTGAAGTCAGTTATGTTGTGAGGCTGTGACTGGCCCAAGGTCACCCAGCAAGCAGACTAGGGATTCAAAGCTGGATCTCTCAGATCCTAGTCCGATGGTTAGAGGCTAACCATTACACCATACTGTTCTCTCAGAGCAGAATCTCTTGCTGAAAATATCAATAAAAGGAAACCTTACCTCTCACAGGCTTTTGATGTGCAAATAGGGTTGCCAAGTTGAAAAATCTCCTTACCGGGGGATTCCCGGTCTGCGGCTGGAGCGTGCTCGCACGCGCTTTGCGCGCGCACACCACACACACATCACCAGGAAGTGACGTTATGACACTGGGCATGCTGGGGGCGGGGCCACGACCATCCGAGGGAAAACCCTAGAGTTTTCCCTTGGATGACTGTGGCCCCGCCCCCAGCGTGCCTGGTCTCATAACGTCACTTCCTGGTGATGCGCACGCCGGGGTGGGGTTCCCCCAGGGCCCGATCCGCCGGCGGCGGGGAATGGGCCTCTGGGGCGGGGGTTTCCCGCCCCCCGGGGGGACTTGGCAAGCCTATGTTCAAAAGAATGCATCTTGCCCTTATTTTCTCCGGCTCTCTAAATTTATTTCATTTCTATAGCTTTTTTAAAACATTTTTTTTCAATTCTGTCCCACCCTTCTCCCAAGGAGCTCAGAGCAGAATGTGTAAACCCTCTTATCCTTAAAAGGCCCAGTTTAGTGGTCAGAGAATTGTGGATGCCTCATTCAAAACCTGAACAACACTTAAACAAATAGCTTTTATTTCAAGGGGCGAAAACAATGAGCTCAGAACTGGTAGCTACTGGACTCCAATCTAGTTCTTCTAGATTGTAGACCATCATGGCTACCTTCCTAAAATTCTACTGAGCAATTCCAAAGTCAGGATGAAAAAAGAAGGAAGTCTCTTTAGTCTCTGGGCTCTTGATTCACAAACTGCAGATAGATTGTATCACACACTTGGCAAGGTCTCTCTTCTACACAAGCTCTGAGAAGCCACTTTTCTGCACAGTCACAGCAGAAATCCTACAAACACTCAGGATCGAATGGTCACATCAGAAGACAGCGACACTTCTGTCAACTGCTTTTCTCCATCTCCACAGACTTTTTTCTTCTTCAGAAATTTAGAAATAGTCACTTCCTCAGGAGAAGTGCTTTTCATTAAGAGTCCACCCCCTTCTTTTCCTGTCGCCAGGCAACCGCTCACTCAGCCTCTCTATAGAAATCCCCTCCTTTTAGAGGGCAGTATTTCCAGGGCAGGGTCCACTATGCATGTGAAAATAGGTCACAAGTTTTTAATAATATATATGTTATAAGGATTACACATTGATCTTCCTTCCTCTATTTAATTGGGGAAACAATCCTGTGAGGCTGGTTAGTCAGAGAGAAAATGACTGGCCTAAAGTCACTTGGTGAGTTTCAGGGGCAGTCTTAGCCAATGGGGTACCTTGCCTGGGCCTTGGGCTGGGAAGCCCCAACTACCCATAAGCCATCTCCCATTATGGAGGAGGGAGAAGAAGAAGAATAGCAGGCTCCAACTAGCACCCATCCCATTCAGGGCTTGGGCCACCCACTTGCAGTAAGTGCCACTAATTCCCACCCTGTGCAGGGGAATGTTGAACCAGGACCAGATGTTTCACCTGTTGTTGATGGAGTTACCTTCCCACTGAAGGAACAGGTTCATAGATTGAGAGTGATTTGCTTTATGTACTACTAGGAATAAGGCCCGTTGTGAAAATAAATACAACGAGCTCTAGAAAGAGGCTCAGGGAGCGTGCCAAGGCCTTGGGCACTCAGCATCAATTTGCTGTGGTGACCTCCTCAAACCCCACCTTCTCCAGGCTCCACCACTGAAATCCCCAGGAATTTCCCAGCCTGGAGTTGGCAACCCCATCCCCTTCCCAGCTAACTATCAACCTGCCGTTATCTGCCCCTCTGACTACAGCTGACTTCTGCCCTCCCTCCTGGAGATCAGTTGTAATTCTGAGTGATCTCCACCCCTCACCTGGAGGTTGGCAACAATGGTTCCCCAGGAGGGAATGGCTGGTTGGGAGAAGACGAAGAGATTGGATTTATACCCCGCCCTTCACTACCTGGTTCTCCCAGATTAGAGTCCACACACTTAACCACTACACCAAACTGGCTCTCACTGGAGGGTGGAGTCTATGACATCGTACCTGTCTGAGGTCCCACCCCTCCTCAAACCTCACCCTCTCCAGGTTCCACCCCTCAAATATCCAGGAATTTCCAGGAATTTCCCACCTGGAGTTGGCAACCCTATCTCCTTCACAGAAACTCCTCAACCTACCTTTATTTTCCCCTCACTCTTCAGCTCCCGTGGGCGTATCTTACTCCTTAAGTTCACTGCCACCACTCACTAAATTGCCACTGCCTTTTTAGAGGGACAGTGAGACCCCTCTGGCCGAATCTCCCTATTTGGAGATGTAATCCCCAATTTTTGGGGGATCCCTGGAAAGTTGGCAACCCTAGGGTCTTAGCCTTTCCTTGCTTCCTTGGGCTACCCCCTCCCTTTGTTATTGTGCAGAGTGGGGGAGACTATGTGGCCAGAGCACAACACAGATTAGTAGCCCAAATAAAAGAATTTATTTAACTATTTACACAATTATGGAGCACACTACCTCTGGAGGTTGTGGGCTCAGGATAGGATCTCTCCTTGGACCGGCCTCTGGCTCCGCTTCAACCTAAGTGAGCAGGGAAACTTCCATTCATTCCCCAGTCCAGCCGACTGTGGAGTGGCTGAATCTCTGCTGCCTCCCAGGGTTCCCCCACGTCTGTGGCTTGTGGCCTCGACAGTCTCATCACTACAGGCAGCAGGAGCATTTCCTAACCTCCCGTAGGACGAAGACAGCCTCCTCCCTGAACGGGCTGGAGACTATATTGATGCTGCCCTGCCCCTTGGGACAGTCTCTTTTCCCACACTTTTTGGCCTTGGGGCAGCTGGGAACTGTAGGCCAGCAGATGAGGAAGCCCCATTCAACACAGTGAGTGATACCCCTGCAGGCCCCTCTCTGGAACTACAGCTCAATTAAACCTTATGGGGGAACATTTTAAACAAACAACCACACAGACGGGAGCCATTTTACAAACACAGCTAACTGCCATTTAATTACACCTACCAACAGACACTGAGGGAAAAGTTAAGTCCCACACAGAAGGCAAGCAGGAGAAGCATCTTCATCAAGAGAGAAAGCTGTTTGCAAGTAATTCTGACAGGGCAGAGTGGCTGAAGGGCGAGTGGGCGGGGAAGGGGAGCAGACCCAGCACCCAGCCAATGACACACAAGTACTCTTGAGTGGCGGCTGACGGGCCAATGGCTGAGGGAGTGCATGGAATCTTGCCACCCCAAAACAGAATTATGTATAAGGAGAGACTAGGAATAAGGCCCATTGTGGAAATAAATTCAATGAGCTCTAGAAAGAGGCTCTGGGAGAGTGCCCCAGCTTTGGGCACTCAGTGTCAATTTGCTGTGGCGACCTCAGCAGGGTATAATGACACAGAGTCCACCATTTTCTCCAGAGGAACTGATCTCTGCTACCTGAAGAGCAGTTGTAATTTTGAGTGATCTCCAGCCCTCACCTGGAGATTGGCAACAGTGGTTCCCTGGGAGGAAATGGCTGGTTTGGAGGGTGGAGTCTATGGCATTGTACCTGTCTGAGGTCCCAGCCCTCCTCAAGCTTCACCCTCTCCAGGCTCCATCCCTCAAATTTCCAGGAATTTCCCACCTGGAGTTGGCAACCCTATCAGGACTGGCCCCAATAAGTTTTCTCCCAAAGGCCAACATAGGTGTGGAAAGAGCTGTCTGCCAGTAAATCTGACAGGGAACAGGGGCTGAAGTGAAAATGGGCGGGGAACAGGAGCAGACCCAGCACCTGGCCAATGGCATGCAAGTACTCTTGAGTGGCGGCTGAAAGCACGGAGGAGAAAAGGGAATCCCCGTCGCTCATAATCAGCGGGGAGCTTTCCTGTACCAAACCGGGCTGTCTCCTAAGCCTCCGCCTGGTGGATCATCCATCCCCTTCGCCGGCTCCCTCTAGACTGAGGCTGAGACATTGGGCGCCGGCTCTGTGGGCGGGACTGAGGCAACGCAGCGAGGCAATGCAGCCAGGGGATTGGCAGACCTTCCAAGTGGTAGCTGAGCGAGCCAAATGCTGTGGAAGCATGTGGAACGTTCACACCAAAAGAGAATTATATATAAGGAGAGATCCTTCAGGTGTCTGAATTTGCCCTGACACCTCCATCAGCCAGCTGTGGCAAAACACATTTTCCTTAGTTCACAATGCCTTGGTGACATTAGATCACTGTGTTTCATTCTATGTGTTGCTGGCCTTGAAGATGATTTTGAAAATTCAATTATTCCAAAACACGGGTCTTTAGTGGGACCCAAGATGAGCCAGGGCTACTCTAGCTACACAGGCTTCCAATTTGTTTTCAGGCCCAATTCAGGGTGCTGTTCTTAATCTTTAAATCCCTAAACAGCTCAGGCTCTGAGTACCTGAAGGACTGCCTCCTTCAGGTGCTTGTGCACTGAGATCAACAAATTGTGTTCTCCTGTGGAAACAAGTGGTTGCTGTGGTCAGATTTATTGGGATTGGCATGAGGGATTTTCCAGCTGCTGCCTCTGGTTGATGGAATACACCATCTCCTGGAGGTGAGGTTGGTGCCATCATTCCAAGCCTTCCAAAGGGGCGCTGGTGAAAATGTCCCTCTAGAAAATAATTCAGTGAGGAGACAATGCATGGTTTTATTAATGTGTTTGTGATGGCTGTTATATGTTTTGCAGTTTATTATAATCATGACAAATTGAAAAGTTTAAAAAAGTAAACTAAAATAAATAGCAGCACCTCTGCAAGACAAAGAAACTGCAATGGTATACATTCAATTTAGTGAGATTTATTTCTGGGTAAATTTGTATAGGAAAAGGACTAGGGTTGCCAGTCTCCTGGTGGTGGCTGGAGACATCCCAGTATTACAACTGATCTCCAGGTTACAGAGATCAGTTCCCCTGGAGAAAATGGCAACTTTGGTGGGTGGACTCTGTGGCATTTTACCCCACTGATATCCTTCCTCTCCCCAGCCCCACCCTCCCCAGGCTCCACCCCAAAAACCTCCAGGTATTTCTCAACCCAGAGCTGGCAACCATAGAAAAAACTGCCGATCATTCACAAGAGGATCACAGACTACACTGCAGAGTTCCCTTACTCTTTCCTCTGTGTTTTTAAAGCTTAAAACAGTCCTGACCTGGCTGTATCTCTGGACAGGGCAATGGAAAGATGCTGCTTATCTCTTTTACAATTCATTTGGCCCCGGTCACACGGGAGATTTTGGCCCGGGAGAGGGACGGATCGGGGCGCGGCAAACGGGAGCGAGCACACCGCAACATCTGGGAATCGGCTCGTACCCGTCCCCGATCCGTCCCTTCAGGTCAATAACGCGCTGTAAAAAAGAACCACCCCCAGAGGAGGACTTACCTGGGACGCCGCATCAAGCGCGGCCGTGGGATCGCTGGTGCGCTCTTCGTTTGTAGCAATCCCGGCTCCCGGCCGAACTGCGCATGCTCACACATGCGCATTTCGGCTGCCTCGCTTCCCTTCCCCCGGCATCTGATCGTGCTGGGGAGGAAGTGCGCAGTGGCTCAGGGGATCTATGTGACCCCGCTGCCACGTGTCTCTTTTGGTGCGGCTTTAAAAAGCCGCACTTTGCCCGTGTTTATCCCCCCCATGTAGCAGGGGCAGTTGCCATTCAGAATCAGTCTCCCCAGGCTGCTTTTTCACCTGCAGGGTGATAGATTTGCAGGGGGGCTATTCTGAGCTGAAAATAATAGGAGAAGAAAGAGTTAATAGGCCTCTCTGCCTTTATACATAAACATGCCTTTATCCTCTGCCTTCTCTGCCTTTAGACATAGACACAACCTGCCCCAGACTACTTTGGGTAAAAAAATTTCAGCAGGATCACAGAGCTCTGAACAATAATGAAGTTTGAGCTTCAGTTGTGCCCTCCAGCTCCCCAGACACTTACCTGTTGCACTGCTTGAGACACATTAGAAAGTATTCGGCCCCACAAGCGCAGGTCAGCACCTGGTGCGTTAATGCCTAAAACGCCAGGAAGCTGTCAATGAAGAAAAGTGAAGGTTGAGACACAGTCAGACTCAGTCTTTTGAGATCCAGAAAATACTAGAAAGGTGCTCTGAAGCCACTTGTTGGACTTCACTTTCTCAGCCAGCCAAAGGCTGGGAATGAAAAGCAGGAGACAGTGATGGCAGAAGCAGCTGGGAAGCGCCAGTGAACTGGACCTGGAGTCTCTCAGATGGGTTGCTTTGAGTCCATCAACTCCTGGGTTAGAGCAATACAAAACTACCCTTTACAGACTACCAAGCGCCAGCAAGAAGATCTGAGCTTGAACCATAAGGTGAGTGACAGTATTGCCTGAGCCAGAGAGAAGACACCCTGAGGGGGCCCCTCCAAAGAGTATTAAATCCTTCCCAATCCTTGCTTCCCAGCACAAGTACATACAAGTGCATGCGTGATGATTTGCAAGCAGAAATACTTTCAGTGTAGGAATTTTGAAGCGGCTTTCAAACACACCCACACACTTGCTATCCCACCAGCATTTCCAGTGCTACTCCCTCTACACTGATCTGGGCTCTCTGACATATTCCTCTGGCCTGAGGGGAAGTGGGGGGGGGGGAGTGGGACAGAGGCTCTGGATAAAACGAATATGAGGAGACTGGGGAAGGGTGCTGGCATACATACTTTTTCAATTTCACACACCCTGTTAAAGATTCCCATTCCTTGCCATGCCCTCTCTTGCCAAGGTTCGTCAGTCAACAGCTTCCTAGACCGGGGCCTTCCCCACTGCTGCTTAGCTCTTCTAGAACAGCCTCACAGAGGAGGAAACAAAAGCTCCTACTTTGCTGACCTTCTCTCTAGCCAGGCTTAAAGAACTGCTTTAAAAGGCTTTTGAGATAGCTAAAGGCTGATTCTGCACGCATCTGCTTTCTCGCAGTTATTCCACAGCCACATCGGGAGGTTAATCTCCCTCTGTACTGCATGGCGCTTTCACTTTCTTTGTTCATCGAGTTTCATGGTACCTTCTGCATAGCTTTATGACTGCTCAGGGGTGACCTCGCAGTCAGTATGGTGTTGCCCCAGGGTAATTGAAAGTGGTTTTGAGCGGCACCTTTTCCTTCCTCTGCTTCTGATTCGAAGGGAACAATAAGCAGACAACTTGAAAGGGCTTCATTGATCTCTGTCATTTCCCCCCCCCCGCCCCTATTTCCCCCTCTGTATTTATCACCTTGCCGTGAATTACTTGGCTCAGGCAGCTAATGACCCAGTCACTGAGGCAAGTACTGACACAGTAAAATCTTCATACCAAACTGAATGAAAACAGATATTCCGAGGCAAGGGGGAACCAGGTCGAGAGCTAAGAAAATGTAGAGTGAATGCCAGATTCAGAATGGACCTGAGTTTTGTGCTTGGCTTAAAACAGAGTTCTGTAGCTAAAATACCCGGGGAGAGAGAAAGACAGACAGACAGACACCCTGGCTGGGAGAAAGATGTAGCTGGATATGCTTTAAATAGATAAATACCTCTTGTTTTTAAGCTTATGGATAAGGTTATGAAGAGGATGCACCAGATAATATGTGAGAGTTTACCCAGATTCTAGGGTGTTATTAGGGATGGGCATGAACTGGGAAAAAACGGTTCAGTTCATGGTGTGCCCGATTCGGAAACAACAGACTGTCACAGACTTTTTGGTGCTAAATGAACTGGTTCAGTTCATTAGATTTGTGATTCAGTAGGATGCCCCCTGCCCACGTGCTAGAGACACCAAACTTGCATGGGATCTCCAGCTGACTCTCCTCTGCCTGGCCTCCAAGTTTGGTGATAGGATTTACAGGGTCCAAATTATGCCCCCCCCCCAAAGTAAGTGCCCCCAGAAAAGTGCTTTCTGGGAAAATGACAAGCACAGGTTCAGGGCTGTATAGAACAGATCATGTGCAAACTAGAGACACCAAACTCATCCTGGACCTCCAGCTGACTCTCCTCCTCCTCCTCCTCCTCCGTGCGGCATGAGCAGAGAGACAGGGTGGCTCTACCTAACACATCTAAACCTTAGCAGGGGAGAGGAGTTCACAATCAAAATGTGGGTCCTCAGCTGTGGAACCCACTAGCTATGTCCCTCTGCTCAGTGCAAGCAGAGAGACGGAGTGGCTCAGAGCCCTGAGTCCATCTAACACCCCCAAACCCCAGTGGGAGAGAGGAGTTTATCATCAGAAGGGATTGTGCTCTGCTAGTCTGCTTTTAACAAGTTCCCTGCCTCTCTGTGTAACTGCCAACAGCTGACAGAGGGTTTAGAGCTGAGCTGAGCATATATATCGCATGCTGATCCCACAGAGCAGAATGGGAACTCTGTTTTTGGCAGCCAGCAGTGTCTGTTAAGCTTTGGAGGGCTCCTTGGTGTTTCCAAAGCTGGGGACTTCCACCACCACCCTGTTGCCTTGGAGTTTTGTGAACAGTTTAATTGATTGGAGACAGTCTGTCTGGAAATGTATCCATTCCCAAACCACCGGAAACAGCACCAAAGTTCGTGAAATGTTCATGCTGGGCACCTTTCCACAAACATTGCATCGCAAACCACAAACCAGCCAAAATTTGTGATGAACTTTACTGTGTGAGCCAGTTCGTTTCCATCTGTAGCTTTTATGCTGACGTGCAGTAACACCTTAAAGGTTTCAGAAAGAAGGCTTTGCAAGCCCTGCTTCCTAAAATTCCTCCAACCCAGTACCACAAAGCCATGACTCCTCCCCAGTAATTTGGCCTCCTCTGCATTTTCATCATAACCAAATCTAATTCTGCTGGCCCTCAATGGCCAGTGAGGATCTTGCAAACCCAGAAGAATCCCCAAGTTTGCTGAAAAATCCAACTCTGTAAAAAGCAATTCTGTTTGGGGCAACAACCCCCTCCAGTAAACTTAATGATGACATCGTGCACATGTACAGCCATAAGGGTGTGTGAACTGTCAGAGTCTGAGACCATTTGAGTTGCCATAGTGACTGCAATGGACACCAAGACCTCTGTGTCAAGGTTTGGCATGGAACATCAGTGATGGCTACCAGAATGAGGAGAAGGAGGTGGCAGAAAGCGTGAGGGGAAGGGAAGCAATAGAGACCAGTTAGAGAGGCGGAGACAATGACCGAGTAGAGAAAACACTGAGCAGGAGAAGGGCAGCAAGGGAGAAATGGGGTTCCTTTCTCATGATTCCTCACTTGTTCCACACTGCTATGTAAAATTGTAGAGACAGTAGTTTAGCTGTTTTCCTAATAAAGAGCACCATTTGTGTCTCGAGATATAGAAAATTAGGCCCTGAAAAAATGAAAACATAATTTGTGTCCTCAGGGTTGAATTCCCATGAAATACTACTTAAGTAGTTTTTAGGCTGTTTGTTGCTGATCGAAGAATAATTCCTACTGCAGTTAACTGACTATGAGCATCACTGTGCTGGATAGAGTACATGGTCTCTCTAAATTAGGATTAATTTATCTTGATAGTGACCCAACCATGGGCCATCAAA
>NW_015167529.1:997886-1013470 GCF_001447785.1 Gekko japonicus | reverse complement strand
AGCCACCTCCATTCCATGCTCACCTTCCACCTATGTGATTGTCTGTTTTTCTAGACTGGGATTGGGGGTGTGTGTGTGAAACACAGTGTTGAATGCGTGTGAACATGGTGAGCTGTCTGCAGGGTGCAAGATGGAAAAAGATGTGAGTTCTTCTTGTTCTAGTTTCCCAGACTGCAGGTAACATAAAATTAAAATATGAGGATGAACCACTGCCTTTTCACAATTGCATCTATCCTCTGGACATAGCTCATCAGGCTTACTAAACTGATTTCACAACGAATGAGTCTGTGACATCACACATACCACAAGTGGGGCCTCAAGTCTATCTTCCTGTGAGAAAGTCTAGTCAAACCAGGAAATTGTATGGTGGGTGATTTTACAGGGCAAACAAGGAATTTAAAGAATTCATCTAATCCCTATTTGTGTTCATTTCCTTGCTCTGCCACACACACCCAAGCTTACACTGGTGACTTGGATTAGTGAAGATATTCAACTGTCCCTTAACTTCTCATTACAGTTTGATTTTTTTTTCATTTGACCTATGTCATTCTTTAACATTTTTGCCAGTTCTCTTGGCAGGAAGGGGATGTGTGTGTGTATTCTATTACATCTGGATATATTGTGTATGACCAGTGGTATAGCTAGGACTTTGAGGCCTTGGGAGGAAGTGCCCAATCTTTTGTACATGTACACAGCAAATACTTTGGGTTGGATCCAGCCAGCTTTTCCACTGGTGAAAAAAGTACAGCTGTCTCTCCTGCCCCCCTCCCCCAATGCTACGCTGGAGATTGTGGGGCCTGCATGCCCAAAAGTCTCATGGGATGGAGACTGAGCAAAATGGGCCAAGACTGAGCAAAAATGCTAGCTGGATGCAACCCCTTATTGCAAACTATATCTGTATTTAACTGCAAACGTAAGCTTCCCTTCTTCTCCTGATCAATTCTCTGGCCCTCATGGGATTTAAATGAAAATACCTTATTTCAAAATTGTGTTTTGTGTTGTTCCAGTCAGGATAACTGCTGGCCCGTAGCTACCGTGGGGCCCACGGGGCCCAGCCCCCTAGTCTTTCTTCTGGGCTCCCTCCTTCCCGGGCCACCCCCAAAGTGCCCCAACTTGCCGCCTGCATTGTGCTTTGATTTAATTAGCTGGCGCCCCACCTGAGGCCCCCTCCCCAAAAATTCCCCAGCTACGGGGCTGGATAGCTGTTATAGATTTAAAAAACAACTATTAGAACAGTTGTGGTAAGCAAAACATCAGGTAGCGACCTTGCCCTTTGACTTATACCATATATGACTTTATGCAGCACTGATCCCCACTAGTATATGTTCAAACGCTTCCATAAGTGAAGAAGGGACTAAGAAACCACAAGAAGAAACTGAGCCCGCAGCACTTGGGAATGACAATTCCATGATAGCACAAGTATTGCGAGCTGGATCAGAGCCCTCATCCCACTCAGATCATGCATAAAATTTAGTTGAGCCCCAATAAGCACTCTGACTGCAGTTCCCCAACCAGCTGAGGATCCACCTGATGGTACAATCATCTAGCCCACACTTAACCAGTCTCCCAGCAAAAATATCATCGGAAACTCTGTCAAATATAGCTATCAAGGTTTATTTCAACCATAGCACTCTTATCATCCTCTAGGCTAGTAACCTGATCAAAACAACATGATAAGATTAGTCTGGCAGGATTTGTTCTGACAAATCCATGCTGGCTTCTCCTAATCACTGTGTTGTTTTCAAGATGCTTACAGAATGACCGCTTTATAATCTGATCTAGTATCTTTCCTGGTCTGTAGTTTCCCAGATCCTCCTTTCAAACAAACAAGCCATTCTTAGGGTTATATTGTAGATTGTCAGGTGCTGAAGAGAGAGAGAAGGGGGGGGGGAGTGCTGCAAAAACTCCAGTTAATATAGTAAGAATTTCACATTGCAGCTGCATGGAGCAAGCATGCTTTGAGGCAGGAACTCCATGCTTACACAGCCAATCATTTAGAGACGCTTGCTAATTTGATTTTCTCCCTGCTCACTACTTTTTTACAGGAAAGAAATTACGCAAGAGGGCCTCTGTTTAAACAAACATGGACTCTGAAAACCTAGCTGTTATGTCCCATGTGACTGCAACAGGGCTCCTCTGGGCAGCAAAATTCTGAATTAATGAACTGGGACCGAGTGAAACATATGTAACCAACTTTAGCAGTGGAGACAGGCAAAGTTATGAGCTCATTCTGGGGCCCACCAATATCTTCACAGTAGCTCTAAAAACATCCCTTTCCCTCTGCAGCCACAGTAGCAAAGACAGGAAATCAGTTCCAGAGTTATGTTGAAAGGTTACTGTGCCAGGCCTGTAAATATGTATTTCCTGACACACTGCAACAATTGTTTGGGTCCAGGATGGAGTAACCTTTACTCTGGAAGTTTTTTGTCTGTCTTTCTTTAGCCTTCTGTTTCTCAGCGTGGATCCTCTTTGAGTTCAGATTCCGTATCCTTAGGCAGGGCTGTAAAATTAAACAGCCCTCCATCAGATGGCAGATTTTTAAAAAGCTTCTGGTGGAACTAACCATACAGCTAAAGGTATCATTCCTTCCAGATAGCAGTCTCGGCCGTGGAAGCAGAAATAAGCTTCCACTGCACAGAGTAACTCATAGGCTGTCCTGTCACAATACTGGCAAAGTGACAGCTTTATAGGAAGCACAGACCGGTATTTATTACCTGTCATGTACAGTGAACAGAACTGCCTGCAGCCCAAACCCCAAGTTATTGTTGATGCTGTCTCTGAAGGGATGAGAAAAGGGGTACTGTGATGCTGTTACTCCTTTTCCTCACCTGGACAGTTTTATAACACAGGATGACTTCCCACACAAACACAAAAGCTGGCTAAAGTATGCCAATCCTCTTCCATGGATACTCTTTCCTCTGCACTCCTCCCGTTCTGTCTGCCCACTTTTTCCGCCCCTGGTACAAGGCTGCTGAATAGTTCTGGAAGAAATCTAAAGAATGTGCTGACTTTGAAGATTATAAAGCCAATCGTTCTTTTCTCAGCTGCACTCTTTGCTTCGGCAGACAAAACTCTACAATTTTTCTCTCCCTGATTTCAGAGTGTGGCGCCTTGGAGATTTCTTTTTCATACTTACCCCAAATCCTCCCTTTACTCTTCTCTCACTGTCAAGGATTTCACATTATTTCCCAAGAATGTGTATTACCAGCTATTTACCCCTGCTTTGATTCCCAGTTGACTTTTCTTTTCTCTACCTTTGTTTCATCTGAGCATCTCTCATTCCTGCCCTGTGTTTCACCACCTTGCCTTATCCTCGGCCTTCTTCATTAATATGTTTAGAAATGTTAAGCTCTCACCAATCTTTAAAAAGTCTCCTTCAAAGACAAATTTTTGCAAAAAGCTAAGTAAATGATAGATTAGTGACTCAGATTATGAGAGGTTTCTACATAAAATCACTACATTTCAAGTTTTACATAATTGATTAAAGATATGGCAGTGCTTTGGGGCCTCTTAAACTTGATATTGCTTAGGGCCTGAGCAAGTGTTAGTTCATCCTTGCTCCCCTTAATTGTCTTTCAGCTGCTGTACTCACCAACCTGGATTTGAGGCGAGTGAAAGAAAGACAGCCACCGACAACAGTCTCTGGCATGTGTGGAAAGAGTACGTGCAGGACTTTTATGATGACTTCAGCATTCTGATATTCCTCTCCCTGCCTTTAAAAAAACCCTGCTCCTTGCTTGTTTTTAGAAAGCAGTCCAAGATGCCCCCCATATGTTTTCATTCCTCTCTATAGGAATGTAATGTTTAAACCACACCCATGTTTTATAGTTTTTATTTTAATCCAGCTCTGAAAATAAGAGTTCAAATGTTTAGATCCAATATGGGCAAAAAAAACCCCTGGCTTGAAACACTAAGTGCTTCCAAAACACTTTGACATCTTGCTAAGAAGAAACCTTGATTGTGGTTGTGGATCTAGAAGATTAGAGCAGGTTCCTTACTTTGTGGCAGGTGAGACAGGATCGAAGAATATAATCAGGCATGAACTGGCCCTTTAATTGACTGGGACAATTTTTGATGGGGTAGTACTAGGGAGGGCTATGGCTTAGAGGTCAGTCCAAGCTCCTCCTTAACAAAGAGAGTCTCTGACCCTTCTTCCTTTCAAGGAGGAGATTCCATGCATCTGAGTTAATGAATTTTGCATTCTTCTTCTGAGGAGGGTGATGTGAGACTGTGGCAGCAGCTGCCATCGCCTGCACCTTAGTAAATCTGAAAAACATTGTAATGAAGGCATACACACAAAATTCTATTTGAAATTACAAAAAAACCCTCTTCTTAGATTTAAAAGAAGTAATACTAGGGAGCAGGATTATAGACAGGATGTTACTAAGATGTGTGGTTTTCTTTAAAGGACATGGTTATCCCATGGAGCATGTTTTTAAGCCATGATGGGCTCTTTTTGTAGCAGGAACTCCTCTGCATATTAGGCGACACACCCCTAATGTAGCCAATCCACCAAGAGCTTACAGTATTCCCTGTAAGAAGAGCTCTGTAAGCTCTTGGAGGATTGGCTACATTAGGGGTGTGTCGCCTAATATGCAAAGGAGTTCCTGCTACAAAAAGAGCCCAAATGAATAACAGTGACAGAAGGCCCAATCAAAGCAAACTGCCACCAGAATAGCATGTGCTTTTGACTTTTCACCAGTGGGACATAAGATCAAAAGAAGTATATATAAATACTGGCACATTCTTTTTTTTTGGTAAACAAATTTTATTTTCTCAGGAATACAACATATAAAACATTTCATTCTATCAATTGTCTACCCCATTCCCAGTTCCTCCCCTCCCTCCAATGGCTTCCCACAATGCTTCCACCCCTGCTCCAAATTACTTCATATCATCAACAATATCAGTTTTTCATCATTACAATCTAAAGATAACATCGTTTGACTTAATATTGATCTAAACATATTAAGTTTTGTTTCACATCCCAGTTCTTTTCCAGATAAATTTTAAAATCATTCCATTCTCCAAAAAACTCATCGTCTTCTTTGTTATTCAGTTTTTTTGTAATCTTATCCATTTGTGCCATGAACAGAACTTTTTGTATCCATTCTTCAACCTCTGGTACCTTTTCTGTCTTCCAAAACTGAGCATAAATCATTCTCGCTGTCACTATCAGGTACCAGAGTAAAGTTTTTTTAGTCGTATTGACTTCTTCCATTTTGAGTCCCAAAAGCAGAATTTCCGGTGCTTTTTTAAAAGAACATTTCAGTATTTTTTGCATTTCATTGTGGACTTTTGTCCAAAAGTCTACAGCTTTCTCACAAGTCCACCACATATGATAAAATGAGCCCTCATGCCTCTTACATTTCCAGCATTTGTTTGACATATTTTGATTCATATTTGCAATCTTCTTAGGTGTCATGTACCACCTATACATCATCTTATAACAATTTTCTTTAACATTAGTACATGTCGAGATCTTAATAGAGTTTTTCCACAAATATTCCCAAGTTTCCATATCTACTTCCTTATTCATATTAATAGCCCATTTTAACATTTGTTCTTTAACAGTTTCATCTTCAGTATACCATTTTAACAACACCTTATACATTTTAGAAATATTTTTTCCTCCTCCACTCTCCCATACCTTTTCAATTTCATTTTTTTCCTCTCTAAAACCATAGTTTTTTTTGTCAGATCTAAAAAGATCATAAATCTGCATATATTTCAACCACTCATATTCATATTCAATTTCATTCTGCTTTTTCATTACCCACTCTGTTCCCTCTTTTTTAATTAAATCTCTATATGGCAACCAGTCTCTACCTCGCTGTCTTGAGTAAGATATCAACACTTCTACTGGTACAATCCACAATGGTCTTAAGTCACTCTGGTACTTCTTATATCTTGTCCATACCATATACAAAGCTTTTCTCACCAAGTGAAGTTTAAAAAAACTGTCCATTTTTATCTTGTCATACCATAAATATGCATGCCAGCCAAATCTACAATCATGCCCTTCCAACCCCAACAATCTGTCATTTTCAAGCTTCACCCATTGATCCATCCATGTTAGACAAACCGCTTCATAATATAGTCTAAGATTTGGCATTTGTAGACCTCCTCTTTCTTTGGCATCACAAAGTATTTTCATTTTGATCCTTGGTTTCTTGCCTGCCCAAACAAATTTTGACAACTCTTGTTGCCACTTGGCCAACAAATCCGTTTTATGCAGAATTGGTATTGTTTGGAACAGGAACATCAAACGTGGTAGGACATTCATTTTTATAACTGATATTCTTCCCATCAGTGATAAGTTCATTTTATCCCATTTCTTAAAATCTTGAGTCAGCTTAGTCCATAATTTCTCATAATTATTCTTATATAGGTCTATATTTTTTGCCGTTAATTCAATTCCAAGGTATTTTGTTTTTTTAACTACTTCACATTGTACCAGTTCTTGTAGTTCCACTTGTTTTTGTTTGATCATGTTTTTACATATAAGTTTTGTTTTATTCTTATTTACGTAAAAGCCGGCCAATTCTCCAAACTCCTTTATTTTTTGAAAAAGCAATGTCAATTTTTCTGTTGGGTTTTCCACCATAAACATTACATCGTCTGCAAATGCTCGATATTTGTATTGGTGTCCTTTATGTGTCAAGCCCTTTATTTCTTGATCGTACTGTATTTTTTGTAAAAGTATTTCCAATACCCAGATAAATAATAACGGTGATAACGGACAACCTTGCCTTGTTCCTTTCTGTACTTTGAAGTTATCTGTCAGTTCTTTATTCACATTTATTTTAGCTCTTTGTTCAGAATAGATAGCTTCAATACAATTTCTAAAATGTTGTCCCGCTTCAATCTTTTCCATCATCTGGTGCATAAAATTCCAATTAAGATTGTCAAAAGCTTTTTCTGCATCAACAAACAGAAAAGCTACTTCTTTTTCTGGGTGCTTTTCATAATATTCAATTGCGTCCATTACTATTCTTACATTGTCTCTAATCTGCCTTTTGGGTAAAAAGCCCGCTTGATCTTCAGAAATTACCGTTTGTAAATAGTTTTTCACCCTTTCTGCAATAATTTTTGCAAAGATTTTATAATCGTTGTTCAAAAGAGATATTGGCCTGTAGTTCTTTACATTTGTTGAATCTTGTCCTTCCTTTGGAATCAAAGAAATAATTGCTTCTTTCCATGAGTCCGGCACCTTTTTGTTTTCTCTTATTTCGTTGGTTAAAGCTTCCAGGACCGGGGAAATTTCTTCTTTCATCTTTTTGTAGAATTTCGCTGTAAATCCGTCCGGCCCAGGCGCCTTCCCCAACTTTGTCTCTTCTATTGCCTTCATCACTTCTTCTTTTTGAATTGGACCATTTAATAAATCTTTGTATTCCTTACTTATTTTTGGTAGTGGAATCTCCTTTAAATATGTTTTAATCTTCTCAAGATCAACTCTAGTTGTTTGGAATAGTTTAGCATAATACTTGAAGAAACATCTCTTTATTCCATTAGGATCAACGAACTCTTTTCCATCTTCTATTATTTTGGTTATCATTCTTCTCTCTCTTCTAGCCTTAAGTTGCCAAGCTAAGTATTTTCCCGGTTTGTTCGCCCCTTCAAAAGATTTCTGTTGTAACTTCTTTAAATTCCAATACATTTCCTGATTCCAAGTCTCATTCAGTTGTTCCTTCAGCAACTTTAATTCTTTAATAATTTGCTTTTTTCCAGGCTTCTTTTTTAATTCCTTTTCTTTCTGAGCAATTTTTTCTAACACTTCTGTTTGTTTTTGAAGTTTTTCCTTTTTTTGCTTCACGTTTTGCGAGATGAGAATTCCTCTCATCACCGCTTTATAAGCATCCCATACAATCTGTATCGGTGTTTCTTTATTTAAATTTTGTTGAAAGAATTGTTTCGTTTCTTCCTTTAACATCTCAATTACTGTTTTCTTATCCAACAAGTCTTCATTAATCCTCCACAGAAAGGGTTTTTTCCTTTCTGTGGAACTCCATACCACCGGATTGTGATCTGAATTACATCTTGGCAAAATTTCAGTCTTATGTGTTTTCATTGATAATTCTTCAGACATCCAAATCATATCAATTCTGGAAAAAGAGCAATGTCTATTGGAATAAAAAGTAAAGTCTTTCTGCATCGGGTTCCATTTCCTCCAAACATCTTCTAATTTTTCTTGCTTAACTAATTCAAAAAAATTCTTTGGCAGTTTTCCGCTGAATTCGTTGTCCTTTTGTGGTTTTCTGTCTACACGATCTATTGTCCCATTAAAGTCTCCGGCCATAATAACTTGCTCATAAGTCAATTGTTGTAATTGGTCAGTTATATCCTTAAAAAATTTTTCCTTTGCTCCATTGGGTGCGTACACGTTGATCAACAATGTTTTTTTCTGCTGAATCATTAATTCCACACCCACGTATCTGCCATCTATGTCCTTAAAAATTTCTGTAGGTTGTAACTCCTTCTTCACATATGTCACAACTCCTTTTTTCTTGTTTGAGGCCGCAGAACAAAATTCAATTCCAAATAAAGCATTCTTTAAATATTTTATATCCTGTTTTCTAATATGTGTTTCTTGCAAGCATATCACGTTGCATTTCTGTTTCTGTATCCAATGATTGATTCTTTTCCTCTTGTTTGGTGAATTTAATCCATTAACATTCCATGACAACAATTTGTACTCCATTATGCGTTTTATTTTAAAGTTCTCCAAAGACGTCCGCATTGTCCGCCTTAAATTTATAAAAGTCCATCATCGATCTGATCTGAATCCTCCCACCTTGATACGTAAAGGATAAACCTTGTGGAATCTCCCATCTATATCTGATGCTCAAAGCTCTGAGTTTGTCCGCCAAGGATTTATACCTTTTCCTGTCTTGCAGTATTGTTCTTGGGAGTTCTCTCATCACCATAATTTTGTTTCCCTCTATTTCAAAAGGGACGGTGAATTGCTTCTTGAATATCTCCTCTGTTGTTGATCTTGTTACAAATTGTACAATTACATCCCTTGGTAAATTCTTCTTTTCTGCAATTCTGGAGTTCACTCTATAAATCAAATCAAAGTCTGAGTCCATTGACCCTTCCTCCTCGCCCAGAAAAGCCGTTATCACTTCCATCATTTTTTCTTTTAAGTTCTCATTCTCTGTTTCCTTAATGCCTCTGAATCTCAGATGAGTCTGCATCCTTCTGAACTCCATCATTGTCTCTGATCTTGTAATTTGTTGAGTCAAAGAATCTTGTTTCTCTTCTATTTTTTGTATCTTCTCCTCTGTCTCTGTAGTCTTGGTTGCATTTGCTTGAACATCCTTCTTAACTCCTTCCATTTCTTGCTTGATTGAAGTTATTTCTGTAGTAACCAGTTCCTTCAATGCTGTTATGTTCTTCTCTTGGACTTCTTCTAGATGTTTCAGATGAATCTGAGTTTGCTTCTCCAGTTGGTCCCCCAATGTTTTTTCTATCTGCTCCCCCATGGCTTGTATTGCCTCTGTCATTCTCTTCTCCATTGCTTCCATGGAGGCCTGCATCTCTTTTTTCTCGCTTTACCTTGTCATTTTGGGGGTTGAAGTAGATCCAATCCTAGGTCTCACAACCGGTTTAAGTTCTGGGTCTGAGTCGGCTCTTTTCTTGCCTCTCCTGGTCTCCGTCTTGGCGATTTCTTTCCAATTCACAGATTCGCAAAATAAAGCACTCTTCTAGATGATAAGATTTAGTCCTCCATGCCTCTCTGTTTACGCTTTCCAAAGACCCTTAGAAATATATTAAAAAAGCAAATTTAGTTGAAGTCCTCCTCAAAATGTCGGGCGCAACTTCTCTATGGTAATTTCATGTAGAGTAGGTCAGATTGGTATTTTGCAGGCCCTTCCTTCCGCATAAAACTCACTTCCGGTCCGGCACCTTTAAAAGTTCCACTGTCTTCCTTTCGCTAATGCCCGTCTAGGAATTCAACTTCCTGGATGTTTCACACGGACCTCTTTCTTTGTGACACCAGCCTGCTCTTCCCACGCTATTGTTCGTGAGTTTCGATTTTACAGTTGCGCACACGGCTCCATCTTCACCACAGGAATGTTAAACAATAAGCGTTTTTACAGTTTTTAAAGGCTTCAATCAACTTTTTTCTCTCCGGAATCGGATTTCTGGGATTTACTATTCATTTTCCGCTCAACCGCTTAATTCAAATTGACTCCAAACTCAGTTCAGGTAAGCGGCACGTTTTTGTTATCTAGCACGTTCAAAACGGGTTTCGCATTGTTTCTTTTAACTCACAGTTGTTGTCCTTCTTCAAAGAGGTCGGCTGACGAAGAATTTATGCCGGTAATCCGGCTCGATCGGCCACTATAGAGTTGCTTGGCACTTGCCTTCTTCGTGGGAGGAGGTCAAAGCCCAATTCAGCTTCTTCCGAAGCTGGATTACGCCAACCTCACACTCCCTCTAGGGCGCTGCTGCCTGCTTGTCCCCCCCCCTCGCTGGGGAGTGATGCGTTGGGCTGTGTATTGCCCAAACTGTCAAAAGTGGCCGTCGCTCGCTTCGCACGATCGCGAAACGCTTCAGTCCTCCATCTTAGCCAGACCGGAAGCCCCAATACTGGCACATTCTTAAGGACTTACCTGGTTGTGAGGAATTGCTAGTAATCGGATGGACAAAATCAAATAGTATTGGTGATATTATCATTAGATCAGACATAAAATCAAAATGTATAATAGGGAGTGTTGTACTATCAGGAATATATAGATGTGGCAATTGTGCAGCCTGTGAACTATTGATACAGGGTCCAGTTTTTGAATGTAAGGAGCTTAACTTTAAGTGGAAGCTGCAACTATTCAATAATTGTAGCTCTACCTTCACTGTATATTTGAACATCTGTTCCTGCCCAAAACCTTACATTGGTTCAACTATTAGACTGTTGAAGGCCAGGATGCTGGAACACAAAAATTGTATTAAAATGCATTGAAAGAGGTTCCCATGGTTTCCCACTATCTGGAAAAAGGCCATTCACTAGATGACATTAGGTTCACTGTTTTATACAGAGTTTAAGCTAACCAATCAAATAGAATGGACATCCGTAGAATCTTACTTCAGAAAGAGTTATATTTCATATTCAAGTTTCAAATAATGTACCCTAAGGGACTGAACATGTCTATGGATTATACTGTATTTTTGTAATTCTCACATGTACCTTTAAGATCTGAACACCTGTAAGTAATTATAAGAATTGGAATGGCTTTTTCAGGAGAATGTTATTTCCTAACACCCAAGGGTTTTGGCTTTGTGGAGCTGGCTGGAACATTGAATAGACTTTAGTAGTCAAGGGAAATAGCAGAGCCCCTCAGGTATGTATCAATGTGTTTGTGGGAACCTCCCAAGCCTCCTATGAAGTCAAATGGGTAATAATTTTAAAAAATAGCTTGTTATAATGCCTGAGTGGTGGAGTGCAGCCAGGCTTCCCAAGTACTTACTGTGATTCAGCGGGGGACACAGACGTCCTCGCAGGATGATTCCTGTGGGGACAACAGACGTGCCGCACTATGCCGTCGCCAGGAAGTGACGCCGGGTGATGCTCTGGCAATGGGGCCGGAAACTCGATGGTACCATCAAGTTTTCAGTCCCATTGCCAGAGCGTCACCCAGTGCCACTTCCTGTCAATGGCATGGTGTGTGACAGGGAGGAATGGTCCAGCCAGGGAGCATGTTTCCCCCGCTGGATCACGGTAAGTACATGGGAACCCTAAGTGCAGCTGGGAACAGAGAAGTGCCTGTGCACATCCTGCACTAGCCCCCTCAATGCTTTCCCGGGTGACTGAAGTTCTGATATTAGGGGGTCCAGATTAGTAATATGTTCAGTGTCTCCGCGCTCCTGGGTGAGAAGTAATTCTAATTGTATTCAATATAAATGCTCAGATTTTGTAATTTTTGTTGCAGATTTACCATATGATTATGGCCTGATGAAGGGCCAAATGGGACGTCTGTTGATATGGTTAATGCTGTGTGGTTAACCTCATGCATCATGGTTCAGCTTCATATGTTTAAATTCAACTTGTACGGCATCTTTAAAGAATAGTTAAGAAGAGGGTTTTTTTTTAATTTCAAATAGAATGTTGTGTGTATTCCTTCATTACAGTGTTTTTCAGATTTACTAACTACACACACTGCATGGCTATTTTCTTGTTATACCACCTGCACCTTGGCTGTCCTCCTCGTGAGGAAGGAAATCTGCTGCCTTCCCACCACAAGGCAGCTGGGCCCTAGTGTGGGCTTGGTGGCTGCCATAGTGCTCACGCCTTTGCTATGGACAGGAAGGGACACCAGCCCTTTCCAGGATTGGTGTTATTCCTCAATCCAGCCCTTTGTAACATTAATTCATGGAAGAAAACAACAACTTAAGCACAAATAATCTAATAATGGAAAACAAAACAAAATTATAATAAACTGGAAAAGTGCCCAAGCTTTTTTCAGTCATCCCAGTGTCTTGGCACTAATTGGCCAGTAAACTGGCAGCTTGGAGCACCTTTATCTAACTGAACAGTTGGGTAAGATGCTGCCAGCTTGCATCCATAAAGGAAAGGATTACTGTTGGTTTGCTTTTTAAAGAAATGAAAGCAGAAGATCCAACAAAATAGCCTAGAGAGTACTCTTGAGGGGTTCTAGTTCACAGCCATTGTGTGCTATTCTTTCAGAGGAGAACCACAACAAGTGTGTATAGCAAAATTCTCGAATGGCTTCCCTTCTACATCCAGGGCAAACATAGCAGTGGCACTAGTATATCAAGTGCCACTTTATTTATTTAAACATTTACTTTATTTACATCCTATCCTTCTACAGAAAATGCGGGGTGGTGCATAAATTTAAAACATTAAAATGCAAAGTAAAAATGCATATGAAAAGCAATAAACATCAACACCAAGCTAAAAAGAACTATAAAACTTCAAGCCTCATACAAAAACAGAATGAAATAACAATGAAATCCAAGCAGGTAACCAAAAATGCTATGAAGGCGGTAACATTCAATAAAACCCAATAAGCAGCAGGATTTTTTTAAAGGGTCTTGGCAATAAACTCATCATATTAGGTTCAGCCTCCTTCAAAGATTTTTTTTTGGGGGGGGGATCTGTCTTCTTCCACTTTCCAGAAGGTCAACAGTTAGGGTTACTAACCTCAAGGTGCACCCTGGAATTCCCCCACAATGACAACTGACCTCCAGACATACGGAGATTAGTTCCCCTAGAAGAAATGGCAGCTTTGGAAACTCTGTGGTATCATATCCCTTCTGAGCTTCCTCTCCTTCTTTAACTCCACCCTCCCCAGGCATTGCCCACATATCTCCAGGCATTTCACTGCCTAGAACTGACTACCTTACCAACTATAAGAGGGCTGGCTGAATCTTCTGGGATGGGGAACTTCAGAGACTGAGGACCACAGCTAAAGCCCTCTCCTACATGCTTTGCTTCACCTAAGACAACTATGCAGAAAGGGGCAGTACCCATAAGTTTTAAGTTACAGGCAAGTTCATGGGAGTGAAGAAGGTTCATCAGATCCCCTGATCCAGTGGTGTTTAGGGCTTAAAAGATCATCATCAGAACTTTCAACTGGACCCAGTACAAACTGGAAGCCAGGGCAGTTAAAGTAAAACTGCGGAAATATGACCAACGTAGCGAGTCACTGCAAGGAAGGTCTTTTGAAAACAAAACAAACATTTAAAAAGACAAATTAAATGATACTCACCACACGGAAAAGCTTAAAGAAGTCTATATTTGCATATAAAGAGTCTTCCACTCTTTGTAAACTGTGCTGGGAAAGGGAACACATTTCCTCATGTACAGCTTGAAAGCCCCTAAAACTGCCGAATATAATGAAGCGGTCCAGCAGGGTCTGGCTGCAGGCAATGTCTTTCAAAGTCAAGTCTGGGATGCCAAAGGCAAACTATAGCCAAAACACAAATCACATATTTTGATCAATATTTGTTCTCAATAACAAATTAGCATTGGTCATGATGTTGACAATAG
Source organism: Gekko japonicus (assembly GCF_001447785.1). Lineage (NCBI taxonomy): Eukaryota > Metazoa > Chordata > Lepidosauria > Squamata > Gekkonidae > Gekko > Gekko japonicus. The sequence continues at coordinate 999,459 of NW_015167529.1, read as the reverse complement.
GAGTAATGTAAAATTACTGATTAAAGAAGTAATGAAAATCCTTGAAGGACCGTCATCATAACTGGAGAGAAGGAAAAAGTATTGTTTGTTTACATGTACTAACTAAGATTCAAGCACATTTATATGGGTCCATACATTGCCTAGCATAAGGTTAAAAATTAGTTAAGGTGCTCCATGAACAGATGCATGTGAATAAACAGGTCCATGTGAATAGAAGCTTCAAAGTTATCAGATGGAGGCAGAGCGATAAGGGCCCTCTAATAGTAATACACTTCATTTGGCTTGAAAATCAAACAAGAGCCAGTGGGAACCCAAAGGACTTGTGGGAGGCATTTCATTTCCCCCTTCCCCCTTCTTTTTTCTTTATCTTTCCTGAAAGCTCCCATATTATCTCCCCTTTTCCTGTTTCCTTCTCTCCAGTTTGGTGTAGTGGTTAAGTGCGCAGACTCTAATCTGGGAGAACCGGGTTTGATTCTCCACTCCTCCACTTGCAGCTGCTGGGTGACCTTGGGCAAGCCATAGTTCTGGCACAGCTGTTCTTGAAAAAGAGCAGTTTCTGGCAGAGCTCTCTCAGCCCCAGCTACCTCACAGGGTGTCTGTTGCGGGGAGGGAAAGGGAAAGGACTTTGTAAGCTGCTCTGAGACTCCTTTGGATAGTGAAGGGTGGGGTATAAATCCAATCTCCTCCTCCTTGTCTTCGTCTTCTTCTTCTTCTTGGATTGCCAACCTGGAGATCTCTTGTTGAATCACAATGGATCTCCCAATTACAGAGATCAGTTCCTTAGTTATGGTTAGGGTTGCCAAGTGTAAAATCCCTACCGGCGGGGGAGCGTCCAGCCGGTCCGGGAGTCATCTTGAAAAGTGCGCGCGCGCGCCGCCGGAGCATCACCCGGAAGTGACGTCACACGCTGGGTGGGGCCACGCCATTTGAGGGGAAAACTCTTTGTTTTCCCCTCAAATGGTGTGGCCCCGCCCCCAGCATGCAACGTCACTTCCGGGTGACACGCACGCTGGGGCGGAGTTCCCCCGGGCCCTGATTCCCCGGTGTCGGGTAACGGGCCTCCGGGGTGGGGGGAATTCCGCCCTACCGGGGGGGTTGGCAACCCTAGTTATGGTTGCCAGCTCCAGGTTTGGAAATTCTTGGAGACTTTGGGGTGGAGCCTTGGGAGGGTAAGATTTGGGGAGGGAAGCAACCTCAGCAGGGTACAATGCCATAGATTCCACCCTCTGAAGCAGCAATTTTCTCCAAGGGAAGTGGTCTCTGTCATATGGAAAGCAGTTGTAATTCTGGGTGGTTGGCAACCCTAGTTCACCTGGATGAAATGGCTGCTTTGGAAGGTGGCACCCTGCCTTCCCCAGCTCCACAGCCCAAATCTCCAGGAATTCCCTAACCTGGAGTTGAAAACCCTATCTCCTCCCCACTTAACAGCCAACCTACCTTTATCTGCCCCTCTGTCTTAAGCACCCTCTAACCACAACCTCTACCTAGGAAAACTGTGGCCCAGTTTTGTGGTGCTGGCCACTGGGCCAGGCCCACTTGCATGGTAGGGAACCCTCAAGGACTTGTGGTGTAG